>NW_028136096.1:0-528806 GCF_964662115.1 Mustela nivalis | reverse complement strand
CAGGCATCTCTCCTCAGAGGCCTGGTTTCCAATACCAGAATACGGGGGATTACTGAGGCACTCATCAGAAAAATCTCATCTCCACATAGGAAATGTACTCTTTGGAGCTCTATAAAAACCTCTGTTTAGGAGAATCTTTCAGGGCCCCGGATCAAGCGCCCCATTCCAAGGTCTCCATGGACTTAAACCCACATTATGATCTATTGTCGGGAGAGTCCATGTCAACTCAACCCCCTTGGTTTCTCCCCCAGGGCCTGCAGATCAAACCTGCCTTGTTGCTAGGAGACAACTAGAATGGGAGGCGGGCTGCCCAGGCATCCATCCTTAGAACCCTACTCTGGAGTCGTTCCACATGGGACATCCTAGTGCCATCCAACAGGTCTCAAGTGTCCCACAGAAGGAATCTTTGCAGTCTGGAGCATCTCACAACTCCCATTGTGGGAAAATCTACATGGCCTCTTGAGACGCTCCACTTTATAAAGGGGCCATCATGGACAGAAACTCCAACCTGAGCAAACGTCTGATATTCGCCCTGACTTCAGGTGCATGAGATCTTGATTCAGCTCTGCAGAGTGTGCCTTCTGTGCACTCACCCCCAAAACTAAGCCTAGCTTGTGTTCTCAGACTACCGTCCTCACACCCCTGCCCCAAAAGCCCTACAGATTGGCAATACTGGGGCCATAATGCAGCACACTGCCTGCCCTCCAGAAGAAAAACGTTGCCTTATGGAGCTACCTAGAAACCCGAATAAGGATCAACTGAACGCCACTCGACTGCACCCCAAATATGCAGTCTACCCTGTCTAATGCCTTGTCTGACACAGCATGAGCCCACACCTCCAGACCTACGCTCTACAGCTGGCCGCACACTGAGCACATTGGACCCATCAGGTCCTTAGGTCTTCATCTCTTCCAACCTCAGTTTTCGGGTTTCAGAACCTAGACCTAAACTCCAAACACTGTCCAGGGGTGAACGTGATGCAGAAACCACAACTCTTCCTTCGCCATGGCTGGAAACCTTGTGGTTGGCATATTCTCCAACGTTCAGTGTGGAAGAATCTAGCGTGGCCCATGAGGCACTTCCCCTGCTTGAGGGCCTTGTTGGGCACAAATAGGCATTGTGAACCTCAGCATGAGCCCTGTCCTCAAGGAAGGCCTCTCAGTGTCTGAATCAAGAGCCCGCCTATTGGACTTGCCATGCCCCTAGGCCCCCAAACTTAAACAGAGGTGGGGATATCCAGTTGTCCCTCCCAAGGACTCTGCTCTGGAATCCCTCTTTTATTGGGACACTTGAGGTCCATAAAATAAAATATAAAATAAAATAAAATAAAAAACAGAAAAGACTCCCCCCATCCCACAGAATGTACCCAAACTCTTGGGATCGGGTCAAATCCTCAGAGAAGGAAAGCCATCCACAACCCATGAGGCCACGCCAGCATTCCACCCACATTGTTGACACAAATCCAGAGACAAAACCTGAGCAAGCACCTCAAACTCACCCTTTTTCATATCCCTAAGTGTTATCACGTTCTGTAGATTGGGCGTGCCATACCTATGTCCCCAATCCTAAGCAGAGTTTGTGTTTTCAGACTTTTGTCCCCACAGGCCTGGCCCACACAGCCTCAAGGCTGGGCCCCTAGAGCCAAACTCAGAACTGTGCCTGCCCTCTCCAGGGGATTTCTGCCCATTCCATTGGCCACAACCCTATAGATTAGGAGAAACTCCAAAGTCCCGAAGCCATCCCAATATTATAGGCTGCCCAGGACAAACAGGGGCGATCTGACACAAGCTGAGCAACTACATCCCCTCAGATCCTTAGACACGTATCCTCAGGAAAGAGATTGAACCGGACAGGCACCTATGCCCTAATCATCTCGATTGCTTTTGTTTCCAGTCATCTCTCCTCAGAGTCCTGGTTTCCAATACCAGCATATGGGAGATTCCTTAGGCACTCATCAAAACAATTCTCTTCTATACATAGGAAACGTACTCTTTAGAACCCATCAAAACCTCCGGTTATGAACATCCCTCAAGGCCCCGGATCAAGCACCCCATTCCAAGGTCTACATGGACACAAATGCACATTATGACCCATCCTCAACTCACCCATTTCAAAACACCCGCCTCGGTTGCTCCCCTAGATCCAGCAGATCGAACTTGCCTTGGCGCTATGAGACACCTGGAATGGGAGGCAGGCTGCCCAGGCATCCATCCTTAGAACCCTGCTCTGAATAACTTCCTTATGGGATGTCCTGGAGCCATCCAACAGGTCTCGACTGTCCCACAGAAGGAATCATTGTGGTTTGGAGCATCTCACAATTCCCATCGTGGGAAAACCTCCATGTCCTCGTGACACCGTCCCCTTCATGAAGGGGCCGTCATGGACAGAAACTCCGACGTAAGCCAACGTCTGATCCTAGCTCTGTCTTCAGGCATACGGGATCTCGAATCATCTCTGCAGAGGGTGCCTGCCGTCCCCTCACCCCGAAATCTAAGTCTGGCTCGTGTTCTCAGAATTTTTTCCTCACACTCCTGGCCCACAAGCCTTCCAGTTTGGGAATTCTGGAGCCACTATGTGGCACTGTGTCTTCCCTCCAGAAGAAAAACGTTGCCCTCTGGGGCTACCCAGTAACCACAAATGAGTACCATCCTGCACGAAACTCGACTGCATCCCAATGATACAGTCTAGCCTGGGCACTAATTCCCTGTCTGCCACAGCCTGAGCCTGCACCTCCCAACCCACACTCAACAGCTGGCCGAACACTGAGCACATCAGACACACCATGGCCTTAGGTCTTCATCTCTTCCCAACCTCAGTTTTCAGGCTTCAGAACCTAGACCTTAAATCCAATCACAGTCCAGGAGTGAAAGTGTGGCAGAAATTAGAACTCCTTCTTCCCCATGGCCAGAAAACGTGTGGTTGCCATATTGTGCAACGTTCAGTGTAGGAGAAACCAGCATGGTACATTAGGCCACGCCCTGAATGAGGGGCTCCTTGGGCACAAAAACACATTGTGAAACTCAGTGTGAGACCTATCCTCAAGGAAGGCCTCTCAGTGTCTGGACCAAGAGCCCACATATGGGGCTTGCCATGTTCTTAGGTCCCAATGTTAACCAGAGGTCTGGTTGTCCAGTCGCCCCTCGCCAGGACTCTGCTCTTGAATCCCTCTTTTGGTGGTCCACCTTAGGTAAAAAAAATAATAATAATAAAAAAATAAACAAAAAAACAAGAAAGGCCTCCTCCCTTCCCACAGAATGACCCCAAACTCTTGGGATCGGGTCAAATCCCCAGAAAGGGAGCCTCATCAATGGCCCATGAGGACACCCCGACATTCCATGGCAATCGGTGACACAATTCCAGAAAAAAAAAAAAAAAAAAAAAGCATGAGCCAGCACCTCACATTCGCCCTTTGTTCATATCCCGAAGAGTTCTCCTCACGGTCTATAGATCGGGCCGGCCATACCTTCATCCCACAACCTAAGTGGAGTTTGTGTTTTCAGACTTTTGTCCAAATAGCCCTGGACCACACACGCTCCACACTTGGGTCCCTGGAGCCACACCTCAGGACTGTGCTTCCCTTTCAAGGGAATTCTTCCCATTCCATTGGCCACAACCTTGCAAATGAGGAAAAACCTCCAAAGTCACCGAGGCCATCCCAATAGTGTAGGCCGCCCAGGACAAACAGGGGTGATCTCAAACCAGCTGAGCAACTACCTCCACTCAGACAACAGATGCCCCAGAGAAGAATATTGAACCGGACAGGCCCCTAGGCCCTAATCAGATCCATTGCTTTGGTTTCCAGGCATCTCTCCTCAGAGGCCTCGTTTCCAATACCAGCATATGGTGGTTTCCTGAGGCACCAATAAGAACAAATCTCGTCTCCCCATGGAAAACTTGCTCATTGGAGCTTTGTCATAACCTCTGGTTAGGAGAATCCTTCAGGGCCCTGGTGCCACTGCCCCATACCAAGGTCTCCATGGACTCAAACCAACATTAAGACCATCCTCAGGAAAGTCCATTTCAACTCAGCCCCCTCTGTTGCTACCCCAAGCCAGCAGATCAAACGTTTCTTGTTGCTAGGAGACAATTGGAATGTGAGGCTGGCTGCCCAGGCATCCATACTTAGAACCCTGTTCTGGAAAAATACCTTATAAGACGTCCTGGAGCCATCCAACAAATCTTAATTGTCCCACAGAAGGAATCCTTGTGGTTTGGAGCATCTCACTACTCCAATAGTGGGAAAACCCCCATGGGCTCATAATATCCCCCCTTCATGAAGAGACCAACATGGACAGAAACTCAAACCTGAGCCAAAGTCTGATCCTCGACCTGACTTCAGACGCATGAGATGTCAATTCAGCTCTGCAGAGTGTGCCTGCCATGTCCTTGCCCCGAAACCTAAGCCTAGCTTGTGTTCTCAGACTTCCGTCCTCACTCTCCTGGCCCACAAGCCCTCCAGTTTGGGAATTCCGATGCCACAATGCAGCACTCTGCCTGCCCTCCAGAAGAAAAACTTTGCCCTATGCTGCTAATAAGAAACCCCAAATGATTTTCTAATGCATGCCACTCGATTGTAAAGCAATTATACAGCCTACCCTGTATACTAATGCCCTGTCTGGCACAGCCTGAGACAAGACATCCCAAACGACACCCAGACAGCTGGCCCCAACCTGGACACATAGGACCCGCTATGGCTGTAGGTCGTCATCTCTTCCCAACCTCGGTTTTCAGGCTTCAGCAATGTGGGAAAACCTGCATTGTCTGAAAGGCCATGCCAGTGCTTGAGGGCCGCCTAGGGCACAGACATACATTGTGACCTGCAGCGTGAGTCCCGTATTAAAGTAACGCCTCTCAGTGGCTGGACCAAGATCCTGCATATGGGGCTTGTCATATCCGTAGGCCCCCAGGCTTAACCAGAGGGCGAGTATTCCAGTTGTCAGTACCCACTGCTATGCTCTAGAATCCCTCTACTGGTGGGACACATGAAGCAGAAAACAGGACACTTCCCTTCCCACAGAATGACCTCAAACTCTTGGGGGCTGGACAAACTACCAGAGAGGGAGACTTCTACGACCCATGAGGCAACTCCTACATTAAACGGCCATTGTGGACAAAACATCCAGAGACAAAAGCCTGAGCGACTGCCTCCCTCTCACCCTTCTTTCATATCCAGAGGAGCTCCCCTCATGGACTGTAGATCAGGCCTGCCGTAACCTCGGCCCCAAACCTGAGCTGAGTTAGGGTTTTTGGATGTCTGTCTGCACAGCCATGGCCCACACAGACTCCAGGCTGGGGTCTCTGGAGCCACACCACAGAACTGTGCCTGCTCTCTCCTAAGAAACTGCCCATTCCATTGGCCACAACTCTACAAAATAGTAGAAACCTCAAGGTCCCCAAGGACATCCCACTACCGCAAGCCGCACTGGACAAATAGGGGCATTATGACACAAGCTGAGCAACTACTACCTCCATGCAGACACATAGACAGATATCCGCAGAGACAGAAGATTGAACCAGACAGGCCCCTAGGCCCTATTATGAACTCTTGCTTTGGTGTCCAGGTATCACTCCTCAGAGGCCTGGGTTCGAAGACCAGCATACGGGGCTTTCCTGAGGCACCAGACAGAAGACCTCTCCACTCCACATGGGAAGCTTCCTTGTTGGAGTTGTGTCAAGCCCTTCGGTTTGGAGAATCCTGCAGAGTCCCTTAGCTACTGCCACATTCCAAGGTCTCCATGGCCACCAACCCACATTATGACTCATCCTCAGGAGAGTCCATTTAAACTCAGCCTTCTGGGTAGCTCACCCAAGAGCCCGCAGATTGAGCGTGCCTTGTCTCGACCAGGCAATGGGAAGGTGAGTTGGCGTGTCTCGGCATCCATGCTTAGGCCCCTGCTCTCGAGTCTTTTTGTATGGGGCATCAAGGGACCATCCAATAGTACTCGACTGTCCTGAAGAAGGAAACTTTGAAGTTTGGAGCAGCTCACAACTCCCAGCGTAGGGAAACCTCCCTGGCCTCATGACGCCCCCACCCCCTTCAGGAAGGGGCCGTCATGGACACAAACTCCAGCTTGAGGCAACATCTGATACTCGCCCTGACCTCACCTGCAGGAGATCTCGATTCAGCCTCTGCAGAGTGGGCCTGCCATGCTCTTGGCCCCAAAACTCGTGCTAGCTTGTGTTTTCAGACTTCCTTCCTCACAATCCTGGCCACACCCCTCCAGTTTGGCAATTCTGGAGACACAATGCAGCACTGTGCCTGCCCTCCAGAAGAAAAATGTTGCCCTATAGGGCTAACCGGAAACGCCAAATGAGTAACAACCTGCATGCCACGCGACCATACCCCAATTATACAGTCTAGCCTGTGCACTAAAGCCCTGTCTGACACAGCCTGAGGGCAGACCTCCAGTCCAACACCCAGAAAGCTGGCCGTACACAGAGCATATCACACCCACAATGGCTTTAGGCCATCATCTCTACCCAACCTCAGTTTTCACCTGCAGAACCTAGGCCTTATCTCCACTCACTGCTAAGGAGTGAACGTGATGCAAGAATCAGAACTTCTCCTTCGCCTTGGCAAGTAACCTAGTGGTTGGCATGTTGTCCATTGTTCATAGTAGGAGAAAGCAGCATGGACTATGAGGCCCCACCTATCCCTGAGGGCCACAATATGCACAAACACACATTGTGACCCTCAGCGTGAGCCCTATCCTCATGTAAAGCCTCTTAGTGACTGGAACAACAGCCCACATATGGGGCTTGCCAAGCCCCTAGTCCCCCAATCTCAACCAGAGTTCGAGATGTCTAGTCACCCCTACTCAGGGCTCTACTCTGGAATCCCTATTTGGTGGAACACCTGAGGTAAAAAAAAAAAAATACAGAAAGGACTCTTCCCATCCACAGAATGATCCCAACCCCTTGGGATCAGGCCAAATCACCAGAGAAAGAATTGTCCATGGCCCTTGAGGACACCCCGACATTCCACGGCCACCGTTGACACAAAATCCAGAGACAAAAGCTTGAGCAAGCGCCACATACTCGCCCTTTGTTCATAGCACGGAAAATTCTTACTGTCTGTAGATCGAGCCTTCATACATACATCCCCAAACCTAAGCTGAGTTTGTGTTTTCAGACTTCTGTCCCCACAGTCCTGGCCCACACACCGTCCAAGCTGGGGCCCCTGGAGACACACCTCAGGACTGTGGCTTCCCTCTCCAGGGGAATTCTGCCATTTCCATTGGCCACAACCCTATAGATTAGGAGAATCCTCCAAACTCCCCGAGGCCATCCCAATAGTGTTGGCTGCCCAGGACAAACAGGGATGATCTTTCACAAGTTAGGAAACTACCTCCACTCAGACCCAGAGACAGATATCCCCATAGAATGAGATTGAACTGGACAGGCACTTAGGCTCTAATCAGATCCATTGCTTTTGTTTCCAGGCATCTCTCCTCAGAGGCCTGGTTTCCAATACCAGAATACGGGGGATTACTGAGGCACTCATCAGAAAAATCTCATCTCCACATAGGAAATGTACTCTTTGGAGCTCTATAAAAACCTCTGTTTAGGAGAATCTTTCAGGGCCCCGGATCAAGCGCCCCATTCCAAGGTCTCCATGGACTTAAACCCACATTATGATCTATTGTCGGGAGAGTCCATGTCAACTCAACCCCCTTGGTTTCTCCCCCAGGGCCTGCAGATCAAACCTGCCTTGTTGCTAGGAGACAACTAGAATGGGAGGCGGGCTGCCCAGGCATCCATCCTTAGAACCCTACTCTGGAGTCGTTCCACATGGGACATCCTAGTGCCATCCAACAGGTCTCAAGTGTCCCACAGAAGGAATCTTTGCAGTCTGGAGCATCTCACAACTCCCATTGTGGGAAAATCTACATGGCCTCTTGAGACGCTCCACTTTATAAAGGGGCCATCATGGACAGAAACTCCAACCTGAGCAAACGTCTGATATTCGCCCTGACTTCAGGTGCATGAGATCTTGATTCAGCTCTGCAGAGTGTGCCTTCTGTGCACTCACCCCCAAAACTAAGCCTAGCTTGTGTTCTCAGACTACCGTCCTCACACCCCTGCCCCAAAAGCCCTACAGATTGGCAATACTGGGGCCATAATGCAGCACACTGCCTGCCCTCCAGAAGAAAAACGTTGCCTTATGGAGCTACCTAGAAACCCGAATAAGGATCAACTGAACGCCACTCGACTGCACCCCAAATATGCAGTCTACCCTGTCTAATGCCTTGTCTGACACAGCATGAGCCCACACCTCCAGACCTACGCTCTACAGCTGGCCGCACACTGAGCACATTGGACCCATCAGGTCCTTAGGTCTTCATCTCTTCCAACCTCAGTTTTCGGGTTTCAGAACCTAGACCTAAACTCCAAACACTGTCCAGGGGTGAACGTGATGCAGAAACCACAACTCTTCCTTCGCCATGGCTGGAAACCTTGTGGTTGGCATATTCTCCAACGTTCAGTGTGGAAGAATCTAGCGTGGCCCATGAGGCACTTCCCCTGCTTGAGGGCCTTGTTGGGCACAAATAGGCATTGTGAACCTCAGCATGAGCCCTGTCCTCAAGGAAGGCCTCTCAGTGTCTGAATCAAGAGCCCGCCTATTGGACTTGCCATGCCCCTAGGCCCCCAAACTTAAACAGAGGTGGGGATATCCAGTTGTCCCTCCCAAGGACTCTGCTCTGGAATCCCTCTTTTATTGGGACACTTGAGGTCCATAAAATAAAATATAAAATAAAATAAAATAAAAAACAGAAAAGACTCCCCCCATCCCACAGAATGTACCCAAACTCTTGGGATCGGGTCAAATCCTCAGAGAAGGAAAGCCATCCACAACCCATGAGGCCACGCCAGCATTCCACCCACATTGTTGACACAAATCCAGAGACAAAACCTGAGCAAGCACCTCAAACTCACCCTTTTTCATATCCCTAAGTGTTATCACGTTCTGTAGATTGGGCGTGCCATACCTATGTCCCCAATCCTAAGCAGAGTTTGTGTTTTCAGACTTTTGTCCCCACAGGCCTGGCCCACACAGCCTCAAGGCTGGGCCCCTAGAGCCAAACTCAGAACTGTGCCTGCCCTCTCCAGGGGATTTCTGCCCATTCCATTGGCCACAACCCTATAGATTAGGAGAAACTCCAAAGTCCCGAAGCCATCCCAATATTATAGGCTGCCCAGGACAAACAGGGGCGATCTGACACAAGCTGAGCAACTACATCCCCTCAGATCCTTAGACACGTATCCTCAGGAAAGAGATTGAACCGGACAGGCACCTATGCCCTAATCATCTCGATTGCTTTTGTTTCCAGTCATCTCTCCTCAGAGTCCTGGTTTCCAATACCAGCATATGGGAGATTCCTTAGGCACTCATCAAAACAATTCTCTTCTATACATAGGAAACGTACTCTTTAGAACCCATCAAAACCTCCGGTTATGAACATCCCTCAAGGCCCCGGATCAAGCACCCCATTCCAAGGTCTACATGGACACAAATGCACATTATGACCCATCCTCAACTCACCCATTTCAAAACACCCGCCTCGGTTGCTCCCCTAGATCCAGCAGATCGAACTTGCCTTGGCGCTATGAGACACCTGGAATGGGAGGCAGGCTGCCCAGGCATCCATCCTTAGAACCCTGCTCTGAATAACTTCCTTATGGGATGTCCTGGAGCCATCCAACAGGTCTCGACTGTCCCACAGAAGGAATCATTGTGGTTTGGAGCATCTCACAATTCCCATCGTGGGAAAACCTCCATGTCCTCGTGACACCGTCCCCTTCATGAAGGGGCCGTCATGGACAGAAACTCCGACGTAAGCCAACGTCTGATCCTAGCTCTGTCTTCAGGCATACGGGATCTCGAATCATCTCTGCAGAGGGTGCCTGCCGTCCCCTCACCCCGAAATCTAAGTCTGGCTCGTGTTCTCAGAATTTTTTCCTCACACTCCTGGCCCACAAGCCTTCCAGTTTGGGAATTCTGGAGCCACTATGTGGCACTGTGTCTTCCCTCCAGAAGAAAAACGTTGCCCTCTGGGGCTACCCAGTAACCACAAATGAGTACCATCCTGCACGAAACTCGACTGCATCCCAATGATACAGTCTAGCCTGGGCACTAATTCCCTGTCTGCCACAGCCTGAGCCTGCACCTCCCAACCCACACTCAACAGCTGGCCGAACACTGAGCACATCAGACACACCATGGCCTTAGGTCTTCATCTCTTCCCAACCTCAGTTTTCAGGCTTCAGAACCTAGACCTTAAATCCAATCACAGTCCAGGAGTGAAAGTGTGGCAGAAATTAGAACTCCTTCTTCCCCATGGCCAGAAAACGTGTGGTTGCCATATTGTGCAACGTTCAGTGTAGGAGAAACCAGCATGGTACATTAGGCCACGCCCTGAATGAGGGGCTCCTTGGGCACAAAAACACATTGTGAAACTCAGTGTGAGACCTATCCTCAAGGAAGGCCTCTCAGTGTCTGGACCAAGAGCCCACATATGGGGCTTGCCATGTTCTTAGGTCCCAATGTTAACCAGAGGTCTGGTTGTCCAGTCGCCCCTCGCCAGGACTCTGCTCTTGAATCCCTCTTTTGGTGGTCCACCTTAGGTAAAAAAAATAATAATAATAAAAAAATAAACAAAAAAACAAGAAAGGCCTCCTCCCTTCCCACAGAATGACCCCAAACTCTTGGGATCGGGTCAAATCCCCAGAAAGGGAGCCTCATCAATGGCCCATGAGGACACCCCGACATTCCATGGCAATCGGTGACACAATTCCAGAAAAAAAAAAAAAAAAAAAAAGCATGAGCCAGCACCTCACATTCGCCCTTTGTTCATATCCCGAAGAGTTCTCCTCACGGTCTATAGATCGGGCCGGCCATACCTTCATCCCACAACCTAAGTGGAGTTTGTGTTTTCAGACTTTTGTCCAAATAGCCCTGGACCACACACGCTCCACACTTGGGTCCCTGGAGCCACACCTCAGGACTGTGCTTCCCTTTCAAGGGAATTCTTCCCATTCCATTGGCCACAACCTTGCAAATGAGGAAAAACCTCCAAAGTCACCGAGGCCATCCCAATAGTGTAGGCCGCCCAGGACAAACAGGGGTGATCTCAAACCAGCTGAGCAACTACCTCCACTCAGACAACAGATGCCCCAGAGAAGAATATTGAACCGGACAGGCCCCTAGGCCCTAATCAGATCCATTGCTTTGGTTTCCAGGCATCTCTCCTCAGAGGCCTCGTTTCCAATACCAGCATATGGTGGTTTCCTGAGGCACCAATAAGAACAAATCTCGTCTCCCCATGGAAAACTTGCTCATTGGAGCTTTGTCATAACCTCTGGTTAGGAGAATCCTTCAGGGCCCTGGTGCCACTGCCCCATACCAAGGTCTCCATGGACTCAAACCAACATTAAGACCATCCTCAGGAAAGTCCATTTCAACTCAGCCCCCTCTGTTGCTACCCCAAGCCAGCAGATCAAACGTTTCTTGTTGCTAGGAGACAATTGGAATGTGAGGCTGGCTGCCCAGGCATCCATACTTAGAACCCTGTTCTGGAAAAATACCTTATAAGACGTCCTGGAGCCATCCAACAAATCTTAATTGTCCCACAGAAGGAATCCTTGTGGTTTGGAGCATCTCACTACTCCAATAGTGGGAAAACCCCCATGGGCTCATAATATCCCCCCTTCATGAAGAGACCAACATGGACAGAAACTCAAACCTGAGCCAAAGTCTGATCCTCGACCTGACTTCAGACGCATGAGATGTCAATTCAGCTCTGCAGAGTGTGCCTGCCATGTCCTTGCCCCGAAACCTAAGCCTAGCTTGTGTTCTCAGACTTCCGTCCTCACTCTCCTGGCCCACAAGCCCTCCAGTTTGGGAATTCCGATGCCACAATGCAGCACTCTGCCTGCCCTCCAGAAGAAAAACTTTGCCCTATGCTGCTAATAAGAAACCCCAAATGATTTTCTAATGCATGCCACTCGATTGTAAAGCAATTATACAGCCTACCCTGTATACTAATGCCCTGTCTGGCACAGCCTGAGACAAGACATCCCAAACGACACCCAGACAGCTGGCCCCAACCTGGACACATAGGACCCGCTATGGCTGTAGGTCGTCATCTCTTCCCAACCTCGGTTTTCAGGCTTCAGCAATGTGGGAAAACCTGCATTGTCTGAAAGGCCATGCCAGTGCTTGAGGGCCGCCTAGGGCACAGACATACATTGTGACCTGCAGCGTGAGTCCCGTATTAAAGTAACGCCTCTCAGTGGCTGGACCAAGATCCTGCATATGGGGCTTGTCATATCCGTAGGCCCCCAGGCTTAACCAGAGGGCGAGTATTCCAGTTGTCAGTACCCACTGCTATGCTCTAGAATCCCTCTACTGGTGGGACACATGAAGCAGAAAACAGGACACTTCCCTTCCCACAGAATGACCTCAAACTCTTGGGGGCTGGACAAACTACCAGAGAGGGAGACTTCTACGACCCATGAGGCAACTCCTACATTAAACGGCCATTGTGGACAAAACATCCAGAGACAAAAGCCTGAGCGACTGCCTCCCTCTCACCCTTCTTTCATATCCAGAGGAGCTCCCCTCATGGACTGTAGATCAGGCCTGCCGTAACCTCGGCCCCAAACCTGAGCTGAGTTAGGGTTTTTGGATGTCTGTCTGCACAGCCATGGCCCACACAGACTCCAGGCTGGGGTCTCTGGAGCCACACCACAGAACTGTGCCTGCTCTCTCCTAAGAAACTGCCCATTCCATTGGCCACAACTCTACAAAATAGTAGAAACCTCAAGGTCCCCAAGGACATCCCACTACCGCAAGCCGCACTGGACAAATAGGGGCATTATGACACAAGCTGAGCAACTACTACCTCCATGCAGACACATAGACAGATATCCGCAGAGACAGAAGATTGAACCAGACAGGCCCCTAGGCCCTATTATGAACTCTTGCTTTGGTGTCCAGGTATCACTCCTCAGAGGCCTGGGTTCGAAGACCAGCATACGGGGCTTTCCTGAGGCACCAGACAGAAGACCTCTCCTCTCCACATGGGAAGCTTCCTTGTTGGAGTTGTGTCAAGCCCTTCGGTTTGGAGAATCCTGCAGAGTCCCTTAGCTACTGCCACATTCCAAGGTCTCCATGGCCACCAACCCACATTATGACTCATCCTCAGGAGAGTCCATTTAAACTCAGCCTTCTGGGTAGCTCACCCAAGAGCCCGCAGATTGAGCGTGCCTTGTCTCGACCAGGCAATGGGAAGGTGAGTTGGCGTGTCTCGGCATCCATGCTTAGGCCCCTGCTCTCGAGTCTTTTTGTATGGGGCATCAAGGGACCATCCAATAGTACTCGACTGTCCTGAAGAAGGAAACTTTGAAGTTTGGAGCAGCTCACAACTCCCAGCGTAGGGAAACCTCCCTGGCCTCATGACGCCCCCACCCCCTTCAGGAAGGGGCCGTCATGGACACAAACTCCAGCTTGAGGCAACATCTGATACTCGCCCTGACCTCACCTGCAGGAGATCTCGATTCAGCCTCTGCAGAGTGGGCCTGCCATGCTCTTGGCCCCAAAACTCGTGCTAGCTTGTGTTTTCAGACTTCCTTCCTCACAATCCTGGCCACACCCCTCCAGTTTGGCAATTCTGGAGACACAATGCAGCACTGTGCCTGCCCTCCAGAAGAAAAATGTTGCCCTATAGGGCTAACCGGAAACGCCAAATGAGTAACAACCTGCATGCCACGCGACCATACCCCAATTATACAGTCTAGCCTGTGCACTAAAGCCCTGTCTGACACAGCCTGAGGGCAGACCTCCAGTCCAACACCCAGAAAGCTGGCCGTACACAGAGCATATCACACCCACAATGGCTTTAGGCCATCATCTCTACCCAACCTCAGTTTTCACCTGCAGAACCTAGGCCTTATCTCCACTCACTGCTAAGGAGTGAACGTGATGCAAGAATCAGAACTTCTCCTTCGCCTTGGCAAGTAACCTAGTGGTTGGCATGTTGTCCATTGTTCATAGTAGGAGAAAGCAGCATGGACTATGAGGCCCCACCTATCCCTGAGGGCCACAATATGCACAAACACACATTGTGACCCTCAGCGTGAGCCCTATCCTCATGTAAAGCCTCTTAGTGACTGGAACAACAGCCCACATATGGGGCTTGCCAAGCCCCTAGTCCCCCAATCTCAACCAGAGTTCGAGATGTCTAGTCACCCCTACTCAGGGCTCTACTCTGGAATCCCTATTTGGTGGAACACCTGAGGTAAAAAAAAAAAAATACAGAAAGGACTCTTCCCATCCACAGAATGATCCCAACCCCTTGGGATCAGGCCAAATCACCAGAGAAAGAATTGTCCATGGCCCTTGAGGACACCCCGACATTCCACGGCCACCGTTGACACAAAATCCAGAGACAAAAGCTTGAGCAAGCGCCACATACTCGCCCTTTGTTCATAGCACGGAAAATTCTTACTGTCTGTAGATCGAGCCTTCATACATACATCCCCAAACCTAAGCTGAGTTTGTGTTTTCAGACTTCTGTCCCCACAGTCCTGGCCCACACACCGTCCAAGCTGGGGCCCCTGGAGACACACCTCAGGACTGTGGCTTCCCTCTCCAGGGGAATTCTGCCATTTCCATTGGCCACAACCCTATAGATTAGGAGAATCCTCCAAACTCCCCGAGGCCATCCCAATAGTGTTGGCTGCCCAGGACAAACAGGGATGATCTTTCACAAGTTAGGAAACTACCTCCACTCAGACCCAGAGACAGATATCCCCATAGAATGAGATTGAACTGGACAGGCACTTAGGCTCTAATCAGATCCATTGCTTTTGTTTCCAGGCATCTCTCCTCAGAGGCCTGGTTTCCAATACCAGAAGACGGGGGATTACTGAGGCACTCATCAGAAAAATCTCATCTCCACATAGGAAATGTACTCTTTGGAGCTCTATAAAAACCTCTGTTTAGGAGAATCTTTCAGGGCCCCGGATCAAGCGCCCCATTCCAAGGTCTCCATGGACTTAAACCCACATTATGATCTATTGTCGGGAGAGTCCATGTCAACTCAACCCCCTTGGTTTCTCCCCCAGGGCCTGCAGATCAAACCTGCCTTGTTGCTAGGAGACAACTAGAATGGGAGGCGGGCTGCCCAGGCATCCATCCTTAGAACCCTACTCTGGAGTCGTTCCACATGGGACATCCTAGTGCCATCCAACAGGTCTCAAGTGTCCCACAGAAGGAATCTTTGCAGTCTGGAGCATCTCACAACTCCCATTGTGGGAAAATCTACATGGCCTCTTGAGACGCTCCACTTTATAAAGGGGCCATCATGGACAGAAACTCCAACCTGAGCAAACGTCTGATATTCGCCCTGACTTCAGGTGCATGAGATCTTGATTCAGCTCTGCAGAGTGTGCCTTCTGTGCACTCACCCCCAAAACTAAGCCTAGCTTGTGTTCTCAGACTACCGTCCTCACACCCCTGCCCCAAAAGCCCTACAGATTGGCAATACTGGGGCCATAATGCAGCACACTGCCTGCCCTCCAGAAGAAAAACGTTGCCTTATGGAGCTACCTAGAAACCCGAATAAGGATCAACTGAACGCCACTCGACTGCACCCCAAATATGCAGTCTACCCTGTCTAATGCCTTGTCTGACACAGCATGAGCCCACACCTCCAGACCTACGCTCTACAGCTGGCCGCACACTGAGCACATTGGACCCATCAGGTCCTTAGGTCTTCATCTCTTCCAACCTCAGTTTTCGGGTTTCAGAACCTAGACCTAAACTCCAAACACTGTCCAGGGGTGAACGTGATGCAGAAACCACAACTCTTCCTTCGCCATGGCTGGAAACCTTGTGGTTGGCATATTCTCCAACGTTCAGTGTGGAAGAATCTAGCGTGGCCCATGAGGCACTTCCCCTGCTTGAGGGCCTTGTTGGGCACAAATAGGCATTGTGAACCTCAGCATGAGCCCTGTCCTCAAGGAAGGCCTCTCAGTGTCTGAATCAAGAGCCCGCCTATTGGACTTGCCATGCCCCTAGGCCCCCAAACTTAAACAGAGGTGGGGATATCCAGTTGTCCCTCCCAAGGACTCTGCTCTGGAATCCCTCTTTTATTGGGACACTTGAGGTCCATAAAATAAAATATAAAATAAAATAAAATAAAAAACAGAAAAGACTCCCCCCATCCCACAGAATGTACCCAAACTCTTGGGATCGGGTCAAATCCTCAGAGAAGGAAAGCCATCCACAACCCATGAGGCCACGCCAGCATTCCACCCACATTGTTGACACAAATCCAGAGACAAAACCTGAGCAAGCACCTCAAACTCACCCTTTTTCATATCCCTAAGTGTTATCACGTTCTGTAGATTGGGCGTGCCATACCTATGTCCCCAATCCTAAGCAGAGTTTGTGTTTTCAGACTTTTGTCCCCACAGGCCTGGCCCACACAGCCTCAAGGCTGGGCCCCTAGAGCCAAACTCAGAACTGTGCCTGCCCTCTCCAGGGGATTTCTGCCCATTCCATTGGCCACAACCCTATAGATTAGGAGAAACTCCAAAGTCCCGAAGCCATCCCAATATTATAGGCTGCCCAGGACAAACAGGGGCGATCTGACACAAGCTGAGCAACTACATCCCCTCAGATCCTTAGACACGTATCCTCAGGAAAGAGATTGAACCGGACAGGCACCTATGCCCTAATCATCTCGATTGCTTTTGTTTCCAGTCATCTCTCCTCAGAGTCCTGGTTTCCAATACCAGCATATGGGAGATTCCTTAGGCACTCATCAAAACAATTCTCTTCTATACATAGGAAACGTACTCTTTAGAACCCATCAAAACCTCCGGTTATGAACATCCCTCAAGGCCCCGGATCAAGCACCCCATTCCAAGGTCTACATGGACACAAATGCACATTATGACCCATCCTCAACTCACCCATTTCAAAACACCCGCCTCGGTTGCTCCCCTAGATCCAGCAGATCGAACTTGCCTTGGCGCTATGAGACACCTGGAATGGGAGGCAGGCTGCCCAGGCATCCATCCTTAGAACCCTGCTCTGAATAACTTCCTTATGGGATGTCCTGGAGCCATCCAACAGGTCTCGACTGTCCCACAGAAGGAATCATTGTGGTTTGGAGCATCTCACAATTCCCATCGTGGGAAAACCTCCATGTCCTCGTGACACCGTCCCCTTCATGAAGGGGCCGTCATGGACAGAAACTCCGACGTAAGCCAACGTCTGATCCTAGCTCTGTCTTCAGGCATACGGGATCTCGAATCATCTCTGCAGAGGGTGCCTGCCGTCCCCTCACCCCGAAATCTAAGTCTGGCTCGTGTTCTCAGAATTTTTTCCTCACACTCCTGGCCCACAAGCCTTCCAGTTTGGGAATTCTGGAGCCACTATGTGGCACTGTGTCTTCCCTCCAGAAGAAAAACGTTGCCCTCTGGGGCTACCCAGTAACCACAAATGAGTACCATCCTGCACGAAACTCGACTGCATCCCAATGATACAGTCTAGCCTGGGCACTAATTCCCTGTCTGCCACAGCCTGAGCCTGCACCTCCCAACCCACACTCAACAGCTGGCCGAACACTGAGCACATCAGACACACCATGGCCTTAGGTCTTCATCTCTTCCCAACCTCAGTTTTCAGGCTTCAGAACCTAGACCTTAAATCCAATCACAGTCCAGGAGTGAAAGTGTGGCAGAAATTAGAACTCCTTCTTCCCCATGGCCAGAAAACGTGTGGTTGCCATATTGTGCAACGTTCAGTGTAGGAGAAACCAGCATGGTACATTAGGCCACGCCCTGAATGAGGGGCTCCTTGGGCACAAAAACACATTGTGAAACTCAGTGTGAGACCTATCCTCAAGGAAGGCCTCTCAGTGTCTGGACCAAGAGCCCACATATGGGGCTTGCCATGTTCTTAGGTCCCAATGTTAACCAGAGGTCTGGTTGTCCAGTCGCCCCTCGCCAGGACTCTGCTCTTGAATCCCTCTTTTGGTGGTCCACCTTAGGTAAAAAAAATAATAATAATAAAAAAATAAACAAAAAAACAAGAAAGTCCTCCTCCCTTCCCACAGAATGACCCCAAACTCTTGGGATCGGGTCAAATCCCCAGAAAGGGAGCCTCATCAATGGCCCATGAGGACACCCCGACATTCCATGGCAATCGGTGACACAATTCCAGAAAAAAAAAAAAAAAAAAAAAGCATGAGCCAGCACCTCACATTCGCCCTTTGTTCATATCCCGAAGAGTTCTCCTCACGGTCTATAGATCGGGCCGGCCATACCTTCATCCCACAACCTAAGTGGAGTTTGTGTTTTCAGACTTTTGTCCAAATAGCCCTGGACCACACACGCTCCACACTTGGATCCCTGGAGCCACACCTCAGGACTGTGCTTCCCTTTCAAGGGAATTCTTCCCATTCCATTGGCCACAACCTTGCAAATGAGGAAAAACCTCCAAAGTCACCGAGGCCATCCCAATAGTGTAGGCCGCCCAGGACAAACAGGGGTGATCTCAAACCAGCTGAGCAACTACCTCCACTCAGACAACAGATGCCCCAGAGAAGAATATTGAACCGGACAGGCCCCTAGGCCCTAATCAGATCCATTGCTTTGGTTTCCAGGCATCTCTCCTCAGAGGCCTCGTTTCCAATACCAGCATATGGTGGTTTCCTGAGGCACCAATAAGAACAAATCTCGTCTCCCCATGGAAAACTTGCTCATTGGAGCTTTGTCATAACCTCTGGTTAGGAGAATCCTTCAGGGCCCTGGTGCCACTGCCCCATACCAAGGTCTCCATGGACTCAAACCAACATTAAGACCATCCTCAGGAAAGTCCATTTCAACTCAGCCCCCTCTGTTGCTACCCCAAGCCAGCAGATCAAACGTTTCTTGTTGCTAGGAGACAATTGGAATGTGAGGCTGGCTGCCCAGGCATCCATACTTAGAACCCTGTTCTGGAAAAATACCTTATAAGACGTCCTGGAGCCATCCAACAAATCTTAATTGTCCCACAGAAGGAATCCTTGTGGTTTGGAGCATCTCACTACTCCAATAGTGGGAAAACCCCCATGGGCTCATAATATCCCCCCTTCATGAAGAGACCAACATGGACAGAAACTCAAACCTGAGCCAAAGTCTGATCCTCGACCTGACTTCAGACGCATGAGATGTCAATTCAGCTCTGCAGAGTGTGCCTGCCATGTCCTTGCCCCGAAACCTAAGCCTAGCTTGTGTTCTCAGACTTCCGTCCTCACTCTCCTGGCCCACAAGCCCTCCAGTTTGGGAATTCCGATGCCACAATGCAGCACTCTGCCTGCCCTCCAGAAGAAAAACTTTGCCCTATGCTGCTAATAAGAAACCCCAAATGATTTTCTAATGCATGCCACTCGATTGTAAAGCAATTATACAGCCTACCCTGTATACTAATGCCCTGTCTGGCACAGCCTGAGACAAGACATCCCAAACGACACCCAGACAGCTGGCCCCAACCTGGACACATAGGACCCGCTATGGCTGTAGGTCGTCATCTCTTCCCAAACTCGGTTTTCAGGCTTCAGCAATGTGGGAAAACCTGCATTGTCTGAAAGGCCATGCCAGTGCTTGAGGGCCGCCTAGGGCACAGACATACATTGTGACCTGCAGCGTGAGTCCCGTATTAACGTAACGCCTCTCAGTGGCTGGACCAAGATCCTGCATATGGGGCTTGTCATATCCATAGGCCCCCAGGCTTAACCAGAGGGCGAGTATTCCAGTTGTCAGTATCCACTGCTATGCTCTAGAATCCCTCTACTGGGGGGACACATGAAGCAGAAAACAGGACACTTCCCTTCCCACAGAATGACCTCAAACTCTTGGGGGCTGGACAAACTACCAGAGAGGGAGACTTCTACGACCCATGAGGCAACTCCTACATTAAACGGCCATTGTGGACAAAACATCCAGAGACAAAAGCCTGAGCGACTGCCTCCCTCTCACCCTTCTTTCATATCCAGAGGAGCTCCCCTCATGGACTGTAGATCAGGCCTGCCGTAACCTCGGCCCCAAACCTGAGCTGAGTTAGGGTTTTTGGATGTCTGTCTGCACAGCCATGGCCCACACAGACTCCAGGCTGGGGTCTCTGGAGCCACACCACAGAACTGTGCCTGCTCTCTACTAAGAAACTGCCCATTCCATTGGCCACAACTCTACAAAATAGTAGAAACCTCAAGGTCCCCAAGGACATCCCACTACCACAAGCCGCACTGGACAAATACAGGCATTATGACACAAGATGAGCAACTACTACCTCCATGCAGACACATAGACAGATATCCGCAGAGACAGAAGATTGAATCAGACAGGCCCCTAGGCCCTATTATGAACTCTTGCTTTGGTGTCCAGGTATCACTCCTCAGAGGCCTGGGTTCGAAGACCAGCATACGGCATTTCCTGAGGCACCAGACAGAAGACCTCTCATCTCCACATGGGAAGCTTCCTTGTTGGAGTTGTGTCAAGCCCTTCGGGTTGGAGAATCCTGCCGAGTCCCTTAGCTACTGCCACATTCCAAGGTCTCCATGGCCACCAACCCACATTATGACTCATCCTCAGGAGAGTCCATTTAAACTCAGCCTTCTGGGTAGCTCACCCAAGAGCCCGCAGATTGAGCGTGCCTTGTCTCCACCAGGCAATGGGAAGGTGAGTTGGCGTTTCTCGGCATCCATGCTTAGGCCCCTGTTCTCGAGTCTTTCTGTATGGGGCATCAAGGGACCATCCAATAGTACTCGACTGTCCTGAAGAAGGAAACTTTGAAGTTAGGAGCAGCTCACAACTCCCAGCGTAGGGAAACCTCCCTGGCCTCATGTCGCCCCCACCCCCTTCATGTAAGGGCCGTCGTGGACACAAACTCCAGCTTGAGGCAACATCTGATAATCGCCCTGACCTCACCTGCAGGAGATCTCGATTCAGCCTCTGCAGAGTGGAACTGCCATGCTCTTGGTCCCAAAACTCGTGTTTTCAGACTTCCTTCCTCACAATCCTGGCCACACCCCTCCAGTTTGGCAATTCTGGAGACACAATGCAGCACTCTGCCTGCCCTCCAGAAGAAAAATGTTGCCCTATAGGCCTAACCAGAAACGCCAAATGAGTAACAACCTGCATGCCACTCGACCATACCCCAATTATACTGTCTAGCCTGTGCACTAAAGCCCTGTCTGAAACAGCCTGAGGGGAGACCTCCAGTCCAACACCCAGACAGCTGGCCATAAACAGAGCATATCACACCCACAATGGATTTAGGCCATCAACTCTACACAACCTCAGTTTTCACCTGCAGAACCTAGACCTTATCTCCACTCACTGCTCAGGAGTGAACGTGATACAAGAATCAGAACTTCTCCTTCGCCTTGGCAAGAAACCTAGTGGTTGGCATGTTTTTCCAAAGTTCAGTGTAGTTGAAACCAGTGTGGCCCATGAGGCCCCGCCCATGTTTATGGGCCACATTGGTCACAAACACACATTGTGTCCCTCAGCCTGATCCCAGGCCTCAGGTAATGCCTCTCAGTGGCTGGATGAAGAGTCAGCATATTCGGCTTGCCATGCCCCTAGGCCCCAAATTTTACCCATAGTTCGGGTTCTCCCTTCACTTTTCCCCAGGGCTCATCTTTGGAATTCCTCTTTTGGCGGGACACCTGAGGTAACAAACCTGAAAGGAGTCCTCCCATTCCACAGATTGACGAAAAACAATTGGGATCGGGCCAAATCCACAGAGAGAAAGATTCGTCCATGGCCCATGAGGCCTCCCCGACATTCCACGGCCATCTCTGATACAAAATCCAGAGACAAAAGCCTGAGCAAGTGCCTGAGACTCGCTCTTTCTTTATATCCGGAAGAGTTCTTCTCATGGTTTATAGATCGGGCCTGCTATACCTACCTCCCCAAAGCTAAGCTGAGTTTGTGTTTTGAAACTTCTGTCCCCAAAGTCCTGAGCCACACACCTTCCAGGCTGGGGCCCCAGGTGTCACACATTAGGACTGTGTCTACCCAATCCATGGGAATTCTGCCCATTCCATTGTCCAAAACCGTAAAATTAGGAGAACCCTCCAAATCCCTGAGGCCATCCCAATAGTGCAGTTCGCCCGGGACAAACAAGGGCGGTCTGATACCAGCTGAGCATCTACCTCCACTCATACCATAGATGGATGTCACCTGAGAAGCAGATTGAACCAGACAGGACCCTAGGCCATAATCGGATACATTGCTTTGGTTTACAGGCATGTCTCCTCAAAAGCCTGGATTCCAATACCAGCATAGGTGTTTTTCTGAGGCACCCATCAGAACAAATCTCGTCTCCACATGGAGACTTTTGCATCGAGCTATGTCAAAAGCTTAGGAGAATACTTCAGGGTCCCGGTGCCACCGCCCCATTTTAAGGCCCTCATGGACACAAACACACATTAGGTCGCATCCTCAGGAAAGTCCATTTCAAGTCAGTCACTCCTGTTGCTCACGTAGAGTCATCAGATATAAACACTCTTGTTGCTAGGAGAAAATTGGAATGCGAGGCCTGCTTCCCAGTCATCCATCCTCGAATGGTGCCCTGGAGTCATTCCATATGGGATGTCCTGAAGCTGCCCAACAGGTCTCAAATGTCCCGCAGAAGGTATCCTTGAAGGGGGCATCCCACAACACCCAACGTGGGAAAACCTCCATGGCCTCGAGATTCCGCTCCCTTCATGAAGGGGCCGTCATGCACATAAACTCCAATGTGAGCCAACGTCTGATCCTCGCCCTGACTTCAGATGCATGAGATATTGGTTCAGATCTACAGTGGTCCCTGCCGTGTCCTCGCCCTGATACACAAGTCTAGCTTGTGTTCTCAGACTTCCGTCCTCACACTCCTGGACACGAAGCCCTCAAGTTTGGCAATTCCGGACCGACAATGAAGCACTCTGCCTGCCCTCTAGAAAAAAAATTTGGCCTAATGAGCTGCCCAGGCACCTTATATGAGGATAAATCTACATGGCACTCGACTTTACCCAAATTATATAGTCTACGGGGGCACTAATGCACTGTCTGACACAACCTGAGCCCGGACCTCCTGACCAACACCCAGACAGTTGACCGCACACTGAGCACATCAGACCCGCCATGGCCTTAGGTTATCATCTCTTCCCTACCTCCGTTTTCAGGCTTCAGAATCTAGACCTTATCTCCAATCACTGCCCAAGGGTGACTGTGATGCAGAAATCAGAACTCTTCCTTACCCATGGCAAGAAATCTTGTCGTTGGCAGGTTGTCCAACGTTCAGTGTAGGAGAAACCAGGATTCACCATGAGGCCCCGCCCATTCTTGTTTGCGAAGTGGGCATAAACTCGCATTGTGACCCTCAGTGTGAGTCCTGTCCTCTAGTAAGTCCTCTCAGTCACTCGACCATTAGATGTCATAATGGGCTTTACATGTCCCTAGGCCCAAATTTGTAACCAGATTTCTGGTTGTACAGTCGGCCCCCCCCCAGGGCTCTACTCTGGAATCCCTCATTTGGTGGGACACCTGAGGTTAAAAAACAAAACAAGGCAAATCACAACAACAACAAAACGGACTTCTTCCATCCCACAGAATGACCCCAAAATCTTGCGATGGGGACAAACCCCCAGAGAGTAAGACTCGTCCATTTCCCATTAAGTCAACCGGAAATTTCATGACCATGAGTGACACGATATCCAGAGACAAAAACTTGAGCAAGAGCCTGACACTCGCCCTTTTTTCATATCCCGAAGAGTTCTCCTCATGGTCTGTAGATCAATCCTGCCATACCTATTACCCGAAACATAAGCCGCGTTTGTGTTTTCAGACAACTGTCCAAACAGCTCTGGCCTACACACCCTACAGGCTCAGGCCCCTGGAGCCAAACCTGAGGACTGTACTTGCCCTCTCCAAGGGAATTGTATGTGCCCATTCCAATGGCCACAACCTACTAATAAGATAAACCTCCAAACTCCCTGAGGCCATCCCAATAGTGGTGACTCTCCAGGAGAAACAGGAACAATCTGAGCCCATCTGACACCTACATGCACTCAGATGCATAGACTGATGTCCCCAGAGGTAAAAAGGTACGAACAGGCCCCTAGGCACTATTGGATTCATTGTTGTCCTATCCAGTCATCTCTCCTCAGAGGCCTGGATTTCAATACCAGCATATGGCTGTTTCCTGACTCATCCTCAGTCGTGCATCTGAAGTCAGGGCGAGGTAGGGAAGAGATGAGGACCTAAGGCCATGGCGGGTCTGATGTGCTCAGTGTGCGGTCAGCTGTCTGGGTGTTGGTCAGGAAGTCCGGGCTCAGGTTGTGTCAGACAGTGCATTAGTGCCCAGGTTAGAATATATAATTCGGGCAAAGTCGAGTACCGTGTAGGTTTATCTTCATATAAGGTGCCTTGGCAGCTCTTTAGGCAATATTTTTTTTCCAGAAAGCAGGCCATGTGCTTAATTGTGGGACCGGATTTACCAATCATGAGGGCTTTGAGGCCAGGAGAGTGAGGTCGGAATTCTGAGAACAAAAGTTATACTTGGGCTAAGGGCAAGGGCACGGCAGGTACCCCCTGCAGATCTGAACCAATATCTCATCCATTTCAAGTCAGGGAGAGAATTAGACTTTGGCTTAGGTTGGAGTTTCTGTGCCTGAGGGCTCCTTCATGAAGGGAGCGGAATCTCGTGTCCATGGAGTTTTTCCCACGTGGGAGTTGTGGGTTGCCCCCTTCAAGAATTCCTTCTGTGGGACAATTGAGACCTTTGGGCAGCTCCAGGACATCCCATATGGAGTGACTCCATAGCACCGTTCGAGGGAGGATGCCTGGGAAGCCAGCCTCGCATTCCAATTGTCTCCTAGCAACAAGCCAGTTTAGATCTGATGGCTCTGCGGGAGCAACCGGGGTGACTGACTTGAAATGGACTTTCCTCAGGATGGGTCCTAATGTGTCTTTGTGTCCATGGGGCCTTGGAATGGGGCCGTGGCACCGGGACCCTGAAGTATTCTCCTAAGCTTTTGACAGAGCTCGATGCACATGTTTCCTTGTGGAGACGAGATTTGTTCTGATTGCTACCTCAGGAAAACACCTATGCTGGTATTGGAATCCAGGCTTTTGAGGAGACATGCCTCTCACCAAAGCAATGGATCCGATTGGCCAGGGTCCTGTCTGGTTCAATCTTCTTCTCTGGGGACATCCATCTATGGTATGAGTGGAGGTTGATGCTCAGCTGCTATCAGACCGCGCTTGTATGTCACGGGCGACATGCCCTATTGGGATGGCCTCAGGGATTTGGAGGGTTCTCCTAATTTTACGGTTTTGGACAATGGAATGGGCAGAGTTCCCATGGATTGGGTAGGCACAGTCCTTATGTGTGGCTCCAGGGACCGCAGCCTGGAGGGTGTGTGGCCCAGGACTTTGAGGACAGAAGTCTGAAAACATAAACTCAGCTTAGGTTTGGAGACGTAGGTATGGCAGGCCCGATCTATAAACCATGAGAAGAACTCTTCAGGATATGAAGAAAGAGCGAGTCTGAGGTGCTTGTTCAGTCTTTTGTCTCTAGATTCGGTATCAGCGATGGCCGTGGATTGTCTGGGAAACCTCATGGGCCATGGACGAATCTTCCTCTCTGTGGAATTGGCCCGATCCCAATTCTTTTTCGTCAATCTGTGGTTTGGGAGGTCTCCTTTCAGGTTGGTTACCTTAGGTGTCCCGCCAAAAGAGGAATTCCAAAGAAGAGCCCTGGGGAAAAGCGAAGGGACAACCCGAATTATGGGTAAAATTTGGGGCCTAGGGGCATGGCAAGCCCAATATGCTGTCTCTTCATCCAGCCACTGAGAGGCCTTACCTGAGGACTGGGATCAGGCTGTGGGTCACAATGTGTGTTTGTGTCCAATGTGGCCCATAAACATGGGCGGGGCCTCATGGGCCACACTGGTTTCAATTACACTGAATATTGAAAAACATGCCAACCACATGGTTTCTAGCCACGGGGAAGGAGTTGTGATTTCTGCATCACTTACAAGCCTGGGCAGTGATTGGAGATAAGGTCTAGGTTCTGAAACTTGACAACCGAGGTTGGGAAGAAATGACGACCTAAGGACATGGCTCGTCTGGCGTGCTCATTGTTCGACCAGCTTTCTGGGTGGGGCCAGGAAGTCCAGGCTCAGGCTGTGTCAGAAAGGGCAATAGTGCCTAGGTCAGCCTATATATTTGGGGTACAGTCGAATGGCATGCAGGTTGATCCTCATTTGGAGTTTCTGGGTAGCCCCACAGGGCTATGTTTTTCTTCCTGAAGGCTGGCAGAGTGCTGCATTATAGTTCTGGTTTGCAAACTGGAGGGCTTGTGGGCCAGTAGTCTGAAGACGGAAATCTGATAACACAAGCTAGGCTTAGGTTTCTGGGTGAGGACAAGGCAGGAACAATCTACAGACCTGAATCGAGATCTCGTGCTTCTGAAGTCAGGGTGAGGATCAGAAGATCGCTCAGGTTGGTGTTTCTGTCCCTGATGGCCCCTTCATGAAGGGGCGGGGTCTCGAGTTCGTGGGGGTTTTCCCACGATGTTCGTTGTGAGAAGGTCCAAACTGCAAAGATTCTTGTGCAGGACAATTGAGACATGTTGGTTGGCTCCAGGGCAACGATTCCGAGCAGGGTTCGAAGGATGGATGCCTGGGTAGCCCACCTTGCATTCCAATTGTGTCCTAGCAACAAGACAGGTTATATCTGCTGGATCTGGGCGAGCAATCTGGATCTGGGTTGAAATGGACCCTCCTGTGGATGGATCCTAATGTGTGTTTGTGTCCATGAGGGCCTTAAAATGGGGCGGTGGCACCAAGACCCTGAAGTATTCTCCTAAGCTTTTGACATAGCTCGATGCACAAGGTTCCTTGTGGAGACGAGATTTGTTTTAATGGGTGCCTCAGAAAAACCCCTATGCTGGTATTGGAATCCAGGCTTTTGAGGAGACATGCCTGTAAACCAAAGCAATGTATCCGATTATGGCCTAGGGTCCTGTCTGGTTCAATCTGCTTCTCAGGGGACATCCATCTATGGTATGAGTAGAGGTAGATGCTCAGCTGGTATCAGACCGCCCTTGTTTGTCCCGGGCGACCTGCACTATTGGGATGGCCTCAGGGATTTGGAGGGTTCTCCTAATTTTACGGTTTTGGACAATGGAATGGGCAGAATTCCCATGGATTGGGTAGACACAGTCCTAATGTGTGACACCTGGGGCCCCAGCCTGGAAGGTGTGTGGCCCAGGACTTTGGGGACAGAAGTCTGAAAACACAAACTCAGCTTAGCTTTGGGGACGTAGGTATGGCAGGCCCGATCTATAAACCATGAGAAGAACTCTTCCGGATATAAAGAAAGAGCGAGTCTGAGGCACTTCCTCAGGCTTTTGTCTCTGGATTTTGTATCAGAGATGGCCGTGGAATGTCGGGGAGGCCTCATGGGCCATGGACGAATCTTTCTCTCTGGGGATTTGGTCCGATCCCAATTGCTTTTCATCAATCTGTGGAATGGGAGGACTCCTTTCAGGTTTGTTACCTCAGGTGTCCCGCCAAAAGAGGAATTCCAAAGATGAGCCCTGGGGAAAAGTGAAGGGAGAACCCGAACTATGGGTAAAATTTGGGGCCTAGGGGCATGGCAAGCCGAATATGCTGACTCTTCATCCAGCCACTGAGAGGCCTTACCTGAGGCCTGGGATCAGGCTGAGGGACACAATGTGTGTTTGTGACCAATGTGGCCCATAAACATGGGCGGGGCATCATGGGCCACACTGGTTTCAACTACACTGAACGTTAGAAAAACATGCCAACCACTAGGTTTCTTGCCAAGGCGAAGGAGAAGTTCTGATTCTTGTATCACGTTCACTCCTGAGCAGTGAGTGGAGATAAGGTCTAGGTTCTGAAGGTGAAAACTGAGGTTGTGTAGAGTTGATGGCCTAAAGCCATTGTGGGTGTGATATGCTCTGTTTATGGCCAGCTCTCTGGGTGTTGGACTGGAGGTCTGCCCTCAGGCTGTTTCATACAGGGCCTTAGGTCACATGCTAGACTGTATAATTGGGGTATGGTCGAGTGGCATGCAGGTTGTTACTCATTTGGCGTTTCTGGTTAGGCCTATAGGGCAACATTTTTCTTCTGGAGGGCAGGCAGAGTGCTGCATTGTGTCTCCAGAATTGCCAAACTGGAGGGGTGTGGCCAGGATTGTGAGGAAGGAAGTCTGAAAACACAAGCTAGCACGAGTTTTGGGGCCAAGAGCATGGCAGGCCCACTCTGCAGAGGCTGAATCGAGATCTCCTGCAGGTGAGGTCAGGGCGAGTATCAGATGTTCCCTCAAGCTGGAGTTTTTGTCCATGACGGCCCCTTCCTGAAGGGGGTGGGGGCGTCATGAGGCCAGGGAGGTTTCCCTACACTGGGAGTTGTGAGCTGCTCCAAACTTCAAAGTTTCCTTCTTCAGGACAGTCGAGTACTATTGGATGGTTCCAGGATGCCCCATACAGAAAGACACGAGAGCAGGGCCCTAAGCATGGATGCCGAGAAACGCCAACTCACCTTCCCATTGCCTGGTCAAGACAAGGCACGCTCAATCTGCGGGCTTTTGGGTGAGCTACCCAGAAGGCTGAGTTTAAATGGACTCTCCGGAGGATGAGTCATAATGTGGGTTGGTGGCCAAGGAGACCTTGGAATGTGGCAGTAGCTAAGGGACTCTGCAGGATTCTCCAACCCAAAGGGCTTGACACAACTCCAACAAGGAAGCTTCCCATGTGGAGATGAGAGGTCTTCTGTCTGGTGCCTCAGGAAAGCCCCGTATGCTGGTCTTCGAACCCAGGCCTCTGAGGAGTGATACCTGGACACCAAAGCAAGAGTTCATAATAGGCCTAGGGGCCTGTCTGGTTCAATCTTCTGTCTCTGCGGATATCTGTCTGTGTGTCTGCATGGAGGTAGTAGTTGCTCATCTTGTGTCATAATGCCAGTATTTGTCCAGTGCGGCTTGTGGTAGTGGGATGTCCTTGGGGACCTTGAGGTTTCTACTATTTTGTAGAGTTGTGGCCAATGGAATGGGCAGTTTCTTAGGAGAGAGCAGGCACAGTTCTGTGGTGTGGCTCCAGAGACCCCAGCCTGGAGGCTGTGTGGGCCATGGCTGTGCAGACAGACATCCAAAAACCCTAACTCAGCTCAGGTTTGGGGCCGAGGTTACGGCAGGCCTAATCTACAGTCCATGAGGGGAGCTCCTCTGGATATGAAAGAAGGGTGAGAGGGAGGCAGTCGCTCAGGCTTTTGTCTCTGGATGTTTTGTCCACAATGGCCGTTTAATGTAGGAGTTGCCTCATGGGTCGTAGAAGTCTCCTTCTCTGGTAGTTTGTCCAGCCCCCAAGAGTTTGGGGTCATTCTGTGGGAAGGGAAGTGTCCTGTTTTCTGCTTCATGTGTCCCCCCAGTAGAGGGATTCTAGAGCATAGCAGTGGGTACTGACAACTGGAATACTCGCCCTCTGGTTAAGCCTGGGGGCCTATGGATATGACAAGCCCCATATGCAGGATCTTGGTCCAGCCACTGAGAGGCGTTACTTTAATACGGGACTCACGCTGCAGGTCACAATGTATGTCTGTGCCCTAGGCGGCCCTCAAGCACTGGCGTGGCCTTTCGGACAATGCAGGTTTTCCCACATTGAAGGTTGGACAACATGCCAACCACAAGGTTTCTGGCCATAGGGAAGGAGGAATTCTAATTTCTGCATCACGTTCACCCCTGGGCAGTGATTGGAGATAAGGTCTAGGTTCTGAAGCCTGAAAACCGAGGTTGGGAAGAGATGACGACCTACAGCCATAGCGGGTCCTATGTGTCCAGGTTGGGGCCAGCTGTCTGGGTGTCGTTTGGGATGCCTTGTCTCAGGCTGTGCCAGACAGGGCATTAGTATACAGGGTAGGCTGTATAATTGCTTTACAATCAAGTGGCATGCATTAGAAAATCATTTGGGGTTTCTTATTAGCAGCATAGGGCAAAGTTTTTCTTCTGGAGGGCAGGCAGAGTGCTGCATTGTGGCATCGGAATTCCCAAACTGGAGGGCTTGTGGGCCAGGAGAGTGAGGACGGAAGTCTGAGAACACAAGCTAGGCTTAGGTTTCGGGGCAAGGACATGGCAGGCACACTCTGCAGAGCTGAATTGAGATCTCATGCCTCTGAAGTCAGGTCGAGGATCAGACTGTGGCTCAGGTTTGAGTTTCTGTCCATGTTGGCCCCTTCAGGAAGGGGGGACATTATGAGCCCATGGGGGTTTTCCCACTATTGGAGTTGTGAGATGCTCCAAACCGCAAGGATTCCTTCTGTGGGACAATTAAGATTTGTTGGATGGCTCCAGGACGTCTTATAAGGTATTTTTCCAGAACAGGGTTCTAAGTATGGATGCCTGGGCAGCCAGCCTCACATTCCAATTGTCTCCTAGCAACAAGAAACGTTTGATCTGCTGGCTTGGGGTAGCAACAGAGGGGGCTGAGTTGAAATGGACTTTCCTGAGGATGGTCTTAATGTTGGTTTGAGTCCATGGAGACCTTGGTATGGGGCAGTGGCACCAGGGCCCTGAAGGATTCTCCTAACCAGAGGTTATGACAAAGCTCCAATGAGCAAGTTTTCCATGGGGAGACGAGATTTGTTCTTATTGGTGCCTCAGGAAACCACCATATGCTGGTATTGGAAACGAGGCCTCTGAGGAGAGATGCCTGAAAACCAAAGCAATGGATCTGATTAGGGCCTAGGGGCCTGTCCGGTTCAATATTCTTCTCTGGGGACATCTGTTGTCTGAGTGGAGGTAGTTGTTCAGCTGGTTTGAGATCACCCCTGTTTGTCCTGGGCGGCCTACACTATTAAGATGGCCTCGGTGACTTTGGAGGTTTTTCCTCATTTGCAAGGTTGTGGCCAATGGAATGGGAAGAATTCCCTTGAAAGGGAAGCACAGTCCTGAGTTCTGGCTCCAGGGACCCAATTGTGGAGCGTGTTTGGTCCAGGGCTATTTGGACAAAAGTCTGAAAACACAAACTCCACTTAGGTTGTGGGATGTAGGTATGGCCGACCCGATCTATAGACCGTGAGGAGAACTCTTCGGGATATGAACAAAGGGCGAATGTGAGGTGCTGGCTCATGCTTTTTTTTTTTTTTTCTGTAATTGTGTCACCGATTGCCATGGAATGTCGGGGTGTCCTCATGGGTCATTGATGAGGCTCCCTTTCTGGGGATTTGACCTGATCCCAAGAGTTTGGGGTCATTCTGTGGGAAGGGAGGAGGCCTTTCTTGTTTTTTTGTTTATTTTTTTAGTATTATTATTTTTTTTTACCTAAGGTGGACCACCAAAAGAGGGATCCAAGAGCAGAGTCCTGGCGAGGGGCGACTGGACAACCAGACCTCTGGTTAACATTGGGACCTAAGAACATGGCAATCCCCATATGTGAGCTCTTGGTCCAGACACTGAGAGGCCTTCCTTGAGGATAGGTCTCACACTGAGTTTCACAATGTGTTTTTGTGCCCAAGGAGCCCCTCAAGTCAGGGCGTGGCCTAATGTACCATGCTGGTTTCTCCTACACTGAACGTTGCACAATATGGCAACCACAAGTTTTCTGGCCATGGGGAAGAAGAAGTTCTAATTTCTGCAACACTTTCACTCCTGGACTGTGATTGGATTTAAGGTCTAGGTTCTGAAGCCTGAAAACTGAGGTTGGGAAGAGATGAAGACCTAAGGCCATGGTGTGTCTGATGTGCTCAGTGTTCGGCCAGCTGTTGAGTGTGGGTTGGGAGGTGCAGGCTCAGGCTGTGGCAGACAGGGAATTAGTGCCCAGGCTAGACTGTATCATTGGGGTGCAGTCGAGTTTCGTGCAGGATGGTACTCATTTGTGGTTACTGGGTAGCCCCAGAGGGCAACGTTTTTCTTCTGCACGGAAGATACAGTTCCACATAGTGGCTCCAGAATTCCCAAACTGGAAGGTTTGTGGGCCAGGAGTGTGAGGAAAAAATTCTGAGAACACAAGCCAGACTTAGATTTCGGGGTGAGGGGACGGCAGGCACCCTCTGCAGAGATGATTCGAGATCCCGTATGCCTGAAGACAGAGCTAGGATCAGACGTTGGCTTACGTCGGAGTTTCTGTCCATGACGGCCCCTTCATGAAGGGGACGGTGTCACGAGGACATGGAGGTTTTCCCACGATGGGAATTGTGAGATGCTCCAAACCGCAATGATTCCTTCTGTGGGACAGTCGAGACCTGTTGGATGGCTCCAGGACATCCCATAAGGAAGTTATCCAGAGCAGGGTTCTAAGGATGGATGCCTGGGCAGCCTGCCTCCCATTCCAGGTGTCTCATAGCGCCAAGGCAAGTTCGATCTGCTGGATCTAGGGGAGCAACCGAGGCGGGTGTGTTGAAATGGGTGAGTTGAGGATGGGTCATAATGTGCATTTGTGTCCATGTAGACCTTGGAATGGGGTGCTTGAACCGGGGCCTTGAGGGACGTTCATAACCGGAGGTTTTGATGGGCTCTAAAGAGTACGTTTCCTATGTAGAGAAGAGAATTGTTTTGATGAGTGCCTAAGGAATCTCCCATATGCTGGTATGGGAAACCAGGCCTCTGAGGAGAGATGACTGGAAACAAAAGCAATCGAGATGATTAGGGCCTAGGTGCCTGTCCGGTTCAATCTCTTTCCTGAGGATACGTGTCTAAGGATCTGAGGGGATGTAGTTGCTCAGCTTGTGTCAGATCGCCCCTGTTTGTCCTGGGCAGCCTATAATATTGGGATGGCTTCCGGACTTTGGAGTTTCTCCTAATCTATAGGTTTGTGGCCAATGGAATGGGCAGAAATCCCCTGGAGAGGGCAGGCACAGTTCTGAGTTTGGCTCTAGGGGCCCAGCCTTGAGGCTGTGTGGGCCAGGCCTGTGGGGACAAAAGTCTGAAAACACAAACTCCGCTTAGGATTGGGGACATAGGTATGGCACGCCCAATCTACAGACTGTGATAACACTTAGGGATATGAAAAAGGGTGAGTTTGAGGTGCTTGCTCAAGTTTTGTCTCTGGATTTGTGTCAACAATGTGGGTGGAATGCTGGCGTGGCCTCATGGGTTGTGGATGGCTTTCCTTCTCTGAGGATTTGACCCGATCCCAAGAGTTTGGGTACATTCTGTGGGATGGGAGGAGTCTTTTCTGTTTTTTATTTTATTTTATTTATATTTTATTTTATGTACCTCAAGTGTCCCAATAAAAGAGGGATTCCAGAGCAGAGTCCTTGGGAGGGACAACTGGATATCCCCACCTCTGTTTAAGTTTGGGGGCCTAGGGGCATGGCAAGTCCAATAGGCGGGCTCTTGATTCAGACACTGAGAGGCCTTCCTTGAGGACAGGGCTCATGCTGAGGTTCACAATGCCTATTTGTGCCCAACAAGGCCCTCAAGCATGGGAAGTGCCTCATGGGCCACGCTAGATTATTCTACACTGAACGTTGGAGAATATGCCAACCACAAGGTTTCCAGCCATGGCGAAGGAAGAGTTGTGATTTCTGCATCACGTTCACCCCTGGACAGTGTTTGGAGTTTAGGTCTAGGTTATGAAACCCGAAAACTGAGGTTGGAAGAGATGAAGACCTAAGGACCTGATGGGTCCAATGAGCTCAGTGTGCAGCCAGCTGTTGAGCGTAGGTCTGGAGGTGTGGGCTCATGCTGTGTCAGACAAGGCATTAGACAGGGTAGACTGCATATTTGGGGTGCAGTCGAGTGGCGTTCAGTTGATCCTTATTCGGGTTTCTAGGTAGCTCCATAAGGCAACGTTTTTCTTCTGGAGGGCAGGCAGGTTTTTATGGCCCCAGTATTGCCAATCTGTAGGGCTTTTGGGGCAGGGGTGTGAGGACGGTAGTCTGAGAACACAAGCTAGGCTTAGTTTTGGGGGTGAGTGCACAGAAGGCACACTCTGCAGAGCTGAATCAAGATCTCATGCACCTGAAGTCAGGGCGAATATCAGACGTTTGCTCAGGTTGGAGTTTCTGTCCATGATGGCCCCTTTATAAAGTGGAGCGTCTCAAGAGGCCATGTAGATTTTCCCACAATGGGAGTTGTGAGATGCTCCAGACTGCAAAGATTCCTTCTGTGGGACACTTGAGACCTGTTGGATGGCTCTAGGATGTCCCATGTGGAACGACTCCAGAGTAGGGTTCTAAGGATGGATGCCTGGGCAGCCCGCCTCCCATGCTAGTTGTCTCCTAGCAACAAGGCAGGTTTGATCTGCAGGCCCTGGGGGAGAAACCAAGGGGGTTGAGTTGACATGGACTCTCCCGACAATAGATCATAATGTGGGTTTAAGTCCATGGAGACCTTGGAATGGGGCGCTTGATCCAAGGCCCTGAAAGATTCTCCTAAACAGAGGTTTTTATAGAGCTCCAAAGAGTACATTTCCTATGTGGAGATGAGATTTTTCTGATGAGTGCCTCAGTAATCCCCCGTATTCTGGTATTGGAAACCAGGCCTCTGAGGAGAGATGCCTGGAAACAAAAGCAATGGATCCGATTAGAGCCTAAGTGCCTGTCCAGTTCAATCTTATTTTATGGGGATATCTGTCTCTGGGTCTGAGTGGAGGTAGTTTCCTAACTTGTGAAAGATCATCCCTGTTTGTCCTGGGCAGCCAACACTATTGGGATGGCCTCGGGGAGTTTGGAGGATTCTCCTAATCTATAGGGTTGTGGCCAATGGAAATGGCAGAATTCCCCTGGAGAGGGAAGCCACAGTCCTGAGGTGTGTCTCCAGGGGCCCCAGCATGGATGGTGTTTGGGCCAGGACTGTGGGGACAGAAGTCTGAAAACACAAACTCAGCTTAGGTTTGGGCATGTATGTATGAAGGCTCGATCTACAGACCGTGAGAATTATCCGGGCTATAAACAAAGGGCGAGTATGTGGCGCTTGCTCAGGGTTATGTCTCTGGATTTTGTGTCAACGGTGGCCGTGGAATGTCGGGGTGTCCTCAAGGGCCATGGACAATTCTTTCTCTGGTGAATTGGCCTGATCCCAAGGGGTTGGGATCATTCTGTGGATGGGAAGAGTCCTTTCTGTATTTTTTTTTTTTTTACCTCAGGTGTTCCACCAAATAGGGATTCCAGAGTAGAGCCCTGAGTAGGGGTGACTAGACATCTCGAACTCTGGTTGAGATTGGGGGACTAGGGGCTTGGCAAGCCCCATATGTGGGCTGTTGTTCCAGTCACTAAGAGGCTTTACATGAGGATAGGGCTCACGCTGAGGGTCACAATGTGTGTTTGTGCAAATTGTGGCCCTCAGGGATAGGTGGGGTCTCATAGTCCATGCTGCTTTCTCCTACAATGAACATTGGACAACATGCCAACCACTAGGTTTCTTGCCAAGGCGAAGGAGAAGTTCTGATTCTTGCATCACGTTCACTCCTGAGCAGTGAGTGGAGATAAGGTCTAGGTTCTGAAGGTGAAAACTGAGGTTGGGTAGAGATGATGGCCTAAAGCCATTGTGGGTGTGATATGCTCTGTGTACGGCCAGCTGTCTGGGTGTTGGACTGGAGGTCTGCCCTCAGGCTGTGTCAGACGGGGCTTTAGTGCACAGGCTAGACTGTATAATTGGGGTATGGTCGAGTGGCATGCAGGTTGTTACTCATTTGGCGTTTCTGGTTAGCCCTATAGGGCAACATTTTTCTTCTGGAGGGCAGGCAGAGTGCTGCATTGTGTCTCCAGAATTGCCATACTGGAGGGGTGTGGCCAGGATTGTGAGGAAGGAAGTCTGAAAACACAAGCTAGCACGAGTTTTGGGACCAAGAGCATGGCAGGTCCACTCTGCAGAGGCTGAATCGAGATCTCCTGCAGTGAGGTCAGGGCGAGTATCAGATGTTGCCTCAAGCTGGAGTTTGTGTCTATGACGGCCCTTACATGAAGGGGGTGGGGGCGTCATGAGGCCAGGGAGGTTTCCCTACACTGGGAGTTGTGAGCTGCTCCAAACTTCAAAGTTTCCTTCTTCAGGACAGTCGAGTACTATTGGATGGTCCCTTGATGCCCCATACAGAAAGACTCGAAAGCAGGGGCCTAAGCAAGGATGCCGAGACACGCCACCTCACCTTCCCATTGCCTGGTCGAGACAAGGCACGCTCAATCTGCGGGCTCTTGGGTGAGATACCCAGAAGGCTGAGTAAAATGGACTCTCCTGAGGATGAGTCATAATGTGGTTTAGTGGCCATGGAGACCTTGGAATGTGGCAGTAGTTAAGGGACTCTGCAGGATTCTCCAACCCGAAGGGCTTGACAGAACTCCAACAAGGAAGCTTCCCAGGTGGAGATGAGAGATCTTCTGTCTGGTGCCTCAGGAAAGCCCCGTATGCTGGTCTTCGAACCCAGGCCTCTGAGGAGTGATAACTGGACACCAAAGCAAGAGTTCATAATAGGGCCTAGGGGCCTGTCTGGTTCAATCTTCTGTCTCTGCGGATATCCGTCTGTGTGTCTGCATGGAGGTAGTAGTTGCTCAGCTTGTGTCATAATGCCCCTATTTGTCCAGTGCGGCTTGCGGTAGTGGGATGTCCTTGGGGACCTTGAGGTTTCTACTATTTTGTAGAGTTGTGGCCAATGGAATGGGCAGTTTCTTAGGAGAGAGCAGGCACAGTTCTGTGGTGTGGCTCCAGAGACCCCATCCTGCAGGCCGTGTGGGCCATGGCTGTGCAGACAGACATCCAAAATCCCTAACTCAGCTCAGGTTTGGGGCCGAGATTACGGCAGGCCTAATCTACAGTCCATGAGGGGAGCTCCTCTGGATATGAAAGAAGGGTGAGAGGGAGGCAGTCGCTCAGGCTTTTGTCTCTGGATGTTTTGTCCACAATGGCCGTTTAATGTAGGAGTTGCCTCATGGGTCGTAGAAGTCTCCTTCTCTGGTAGTTTGTCCAGCCCCCAAGTGTTTGGGGTCATTCTGTGGGAAGGGAAGTGTCCTGTTTTCTGCCTCATGTGTTCCCCCAGTAGAGGGATTCTTGAGCATAGCAGTGGGTACTGACAATTGGAATACTCGCCCTCTGGTTAAGCCTGGGGGCCTATGGATATGACAAGCCCCATATGCAGGATCTTGGTCCAGCCACTGAGAGGCGTTACTTTAATACGGGACTCACGCTGCAGGTCACAATGCATGTGTGTGCCCTAGGCGGCCCTCAAGCACTGGCGTGGCCTTTCGGACAATGCAGGTTTTCCCACATTGAACGTTGGACAACATGCCAACCACAAGGTTTCTGGCCATGGGGAAGGAGGAATTCTAATTTCTGCATCACGTTCACCCCTGGGCAGTGATTGGAGATAAGGTCTAGGTTCTGAAGCCTGAAAACCGAGGTTGGGAAGAGATGACGACCTACAGCCATAGCGGGTCCTATGTGTCCATGTTGGGGCCAGTTGTCTGGGTGTCATTTGGGATGTCTTGTCTCAGGCTGTGCCAGACAGGGCATTAGAATACAGGGTGGGCTGTATAATTGCTTTACAATCGAGTGGCATGCATTAGAAAATCATTTGGGGTTTCTTATTAGCAGCATAGGGCAAAGTTTTTCTTCTGGAGGGCAGGCAGAGTGCGGCATTGTGGCTTCGGAATTCCCAATCTGGAGGGCTTGTGGGCCAGGAGAGTGAGGACGGAAGTCTGAGAACACAAGCTAGGCTTAGGTTTCGGGGCAAGGACATGGCAGGCACACTCTGCAGAGCTGAATTGAGATCTCATGCGTCTGAAGTCAGGTCGAGGTTCAGACTTTGGCTCAGGTTTGAGTTTCTGTCCATGTGGGCCCCTTCAGGAAGGGGGGGCATTATGAGGCCATGGGGGTTTTCCCACTATTGGAGTTGTGAGATGCTCCAAACCGCAAGGATTCCTTCTGTGGGACAATTAAGATTTGTTGGATGGCTCCAGGACGTCTTATAAGGTATTTTTCCAGAACAGGGTTCTAAGTATGGATGCCTGGGCAGCCAGCCTCACATTCCAATTGTCTCCTAGCAACAAGAAACGTTTGATCTGCTGGCTTGGGGTAGCAACAGAGGGGGCTGAGTTGAAATGGACTTTCCTGAGGATGGTCTTAATGTTGGTTTGAGTCCATGGAGACCTTGGTATGGGGCAGTGGCACCAGGGCCCTGAAGGATTCTCCTAACCAGAGGTTATGACAAAGCTCCAATGAGCAAGATTTCCATGGGGAGACGAGATTTGTTATTAATGGTGCCTCAGGAAACCACCATATGCTGGTATTGGAAACGAGGCCTCTGAGGAGAGATGCCTGGAAACCAAAGCAATGGATCTGATTAGGGCCTAGGGGCCTGTCCGGTTCAATATTCTTTTCTGGGGACATCTGTTGTCTGAGTGGAGGTAGTTGCTCAGCTGGTTTGAGATCACCCCTGTTTGTCCTGGGAGTCCTACACTATTGGGATGGCCTCGGTGACTTTGGAGGTTTTTCCTCATTTGCAAGGTTGTGGCCAATGGAATGGGAAGAATTCCCTTGAAAGGGAAGCACAGTCCTGAGGTGTGGCTCCAGGGACCCAAGTGTGGAGCGTGTGTGGTCCAGGGCTATTTGGACAAAAGTCTGAAAACACAAACTCCACTTAGGTTGGGGGATGTAGGTATCGCCGGCCCGATCTATAGACCGTGAGGAGAACTCTTCGGGATATGAACAAAGGGCGAATGTGAGGTGCTTGCTCATGCTTTTTTTTTTTTTTTTCTGGAAATCTGTCACCGATTGCCATGGAATGTCGGGGTGTCCTCATGGGCCATCGATGAGGCTCCCTTTCTGGGGATTTGACCTGATCCCAAGAGTTTGGGGTCATTCTTAGGAAGGGAGGAGGCCTTTCTGGTTTTTTTGTTTATTTTTTGTTTATTTATTTATTTATTTTTTTTTTACCTCAGGTGGACCACCAAAATAGGGATTCCAGAGCAGAGTCGTGGTTTGGGGCAACTGGACAACCAGACCTCTGGTTAACATTGGGACCTAAGAACATGGCAATCCCCATATGTGGGCTCTTGGTCCAGACACTGAGAGGCCTTCCTTGAGGATAGGTCTCACACTGAGTTTCACAATGTGTTTTTGTGCCCAAGGAGCCCCTCAAGTCAGGGCGTGGCCTAATGTACCATGCTGGTTTCTCCTACACTGAACGTTGCACAATATGGCAACCACATGTTTTCTGGCCATGGGGAAGATGGAATTCTAATTTCTGCAACACTTTCACTCCTGGACTGTGATTGGATTTAAGGTCTAGGTTCTGAAGCCTGAAATCTGAGGTTGGGAAGAGATGAAGACCTAAGGCCATGGTGTGTCTGATGTGCTCAGTGTTCGGCCAGCTGTTGAGTGTGGGTTGGGAGGTGCAGGCTCAGGCTGTGGCAGACAGGGAATTAGTGCCAAGGCTAGACTGTATCATTGGGGTGCAGTCGAGTTTCGTGCAGGATGGTACTCATTTGTGGTTACTGGGTAGCCCCAGAGGGCAACGTTTTTCTTCTGGAGGGAAGACACAGTGCCATATAGTGGCTCCAGAATTCCCAAACTGGAAGGCTTGTGGGCCAGGAGTGTGAGGAAAAAATTCTGAGAACACAAGCCAGACTTAGATTTCGGGGTGAGGGGACGGCAGGCACCCTCTGCAGAGATGATTCGAGATCCCGTATGCCTGAAGACAGAGCTAGGATCAGACGTTGGCTTAGGTCGAAGTTTCTGTACATGACGGCCCCTTCATGAAGGGGAGGGTGTCACGAGGACATGGAGGTTTTCCCACGATGGGAATTGTGAGATGCTCCAAACCGTAATGATTCCTTCTGTGGGACAGTCGAGACCAGTTGGATGGCCCCAGGACATCCCATAAGGAAGTTATCCAGAGCAGGGTTCTAAGGATGGATGCCTGGGCAGCCTGCCTCCCATTCCAGGTGTCTCATAGCGCCAAGGCAAGTTCGATCTGCTGGATCTAGGGGAGCAACCGAGGCAGGTGTGTTGAAATGGGTGAGTTGAGGATGGGTCATAATGTGCATTTGTGTCCATGTAGACCTTGGAATGGGGTGCTTGAACCGGGGCCTTGAGGGATGTTCCTAACCGGAAGTTTTGATGGAGCTCTAAAGAGTATGATTCCTATGAAGAGAAGAGAATTGTTTTGATGAGTGCCTAAGGAATCTCCCATATGCTGGTATTGGAAACCAGGCCTCTGAGGAGAGATGACTGGAATCAAAAGCAATGGATCTGATTAGGGCCTAAGTGCCTGTCCAGTTCAATCTTATTCTATGGGGATATCTGTCTCTGGGTCTGAGTGGAGGTAGTTTCCTAACTTGTGAAAGATCATCCCTGTGTATCCTGGGCAGCCAACATTATTCGGATGGCCTGGGGGAGTTTGGCGGATTCTCCTAATCTATAGGGTTGTGGCCAATGGAAATGCAGAATTCCCCTGGAGAGGGAAGCCACAGTCCTGAGGTGTGGCTCCAGGGGCCCCAGCTTGGATGGTGTGTGGGACAGGCCTGTGGTGACAGAAGTCTGAAAACACAAACTCAGCTTAGTTTTGGGGATGTATGTATGAAGGCTCGATCTACAGACCGTGAGAATTTTCCGGGCTATGAACAAAGGGCGAGTATGTGGCGCTTGCTCAGGCTTTTGTCTCTGGATTTTGTGTCAACGGTGGCCGTGGAATGTCGGAGTGTCCTCAAGGGCCATGGACAATTCTTTCTCTGGTGATTTGGCCTGATCCCAAGTGGTTGGGATCATTCTGTGGATGGGAAGAGTCCTTTATGTATTTTTTTTTTACCTCAGTTCTCCCACCAAAGAGGGATTCCAGAGTAGAGCCCTGAGTAGGTGTGACTAGACATCTCTAACTCTGGTTGAGATTGGGGGACTAGGGGCTTGGCAAGCCCCATATGTGGGCTGTTGTTCCAGTCACTAAGAGGCTTTACATGAGGATAGGGCTCACGCTGAGGGTCACAATATGTGTTTGTGCAAATTGTGGCCCTCAGGGATAGGTGGGGCATCATAGTCCATGCTGCTTTCTCCTACAATGAACATTGGACAACATGCCAACCACTAGGTTTCTTGCCAAGGCGAAGGAGAAGTTCTGATTCTTGCATCACGTTCACTCCTGAGCAGTGAGTGGAGATAAGGTCTAGGTTCTGAAGGTGAAAACTGAGGTTGGGTAGAGATGATGGCCTAAAGCCATTGTGGGTGTGATATGCTCTGTGTACGGCCAGCTGTCTGGGTGTTGGACTGGAGGTCTGCCCTCAGGCTGTGTCAGACAGGGCTTTAGTGCACAGGCTAGACTGTATAATTGGGGTGTGGTCGAGTGGCATGCAGGTTGTTACTCATTTGGTGTTTCCGGTTAGCCCTATAGGGCAACATTTTTCTTCTGGAGGGCAGGCAGATGCTGCATTGTGTCTCCAGAATTGCCAAACTGGAGGGGTGTGGCCAGGATTGTGAGGAAGGAAGTCTGAAAACACAAGCTAGCACGAGTTTTTGGGCCAAGAGCATGGCAGGCCTACTCTGCAGAGGCTGAATCGAGATCTCCTGCACGTGAGGTCAGGGCGAGTATCAGATGTTGCCTCAAGATGGAGTTTGTGTCCATGACGGCCCCTTCCTGAAGGGGGTGGGGGCGTCATGAGGCCAGGGAGGTTTCCCTACGCTGGGAGTTGTGAGCTGCTCCAAACTTCAAAGTTTCCTTCTTCAGGACTGTCGAGTACTATTGGATGGTTCCAGGATGCCCCATACAGAAAGACTCGAGTGCAGGGGCCTAAGCATGGATGCCGAGACACGCCAACTCACCTTCCCATTGCCTGGTCGAGACAAGGCACGCTCAATCTGCGCGCTCTTGGGTGAGCTACCCAGAAGGCTGAGTTTAAATGGACTCTCCTGAGGATGAGTCATAACGTGGGTTGGTGCCCATGGAGACCTTGGAATTTGGCAGTAGCTAAGGGACTCTGCAAGATTCTCCAACCCGAAGGGCTTGACACAACTCCAACAAGGAAGCTTCCCATGTGGAGATGAGAGGTCTACTGTCTGGTGCCTCAGGAAAGCCCCGTATGCTGGTCTTCGAACCCAGGCCTCTGAGGAGTGATACCTGGACACCAAAGCAAGAGTTCATAATAGGGCCTAGGGGCCTGTCTGGTTCAATCTTCTGTCTCTGCGGATATCTGTCTGTGTGTCTGCATGGAGTTAGTAGTTGCTCAGCTTGTGTCATAATGCCCCTATTTGTCCAGTGCGGCTTGCGGTAGTGGGATGTCCTTGGGGACCTTGAGGTTTCTACTATTTTGTAGAGTTGTGGCCAATGGAATGGGCAGTTTCTTAGGAGAGAGCAGGCACAGTTCTGTGGTGTGGCTCCAGAGACCCCAGCCTGGAGGCTGTGTGGGCCATGGCTGTGAAGACAGACATCCAAAAACCCTAACTCAGCTCAGGTTTGGGGCCGAGGTTACGGCAGGCCTGATCTACAATCCATGAGGGGAGTTCCTCTGGATATGAAAGAAGGGTGAGAGGGAGGCAGTCGCTCAGGCTTTTGTCTCTGGATGTTTTGTCCACAATGGCCGTTTAATGTAGGAGTTGCCTCATGGGTCGTAGAAGTCTCCCTCTCTGGTAGTTTGTCCAGCCCCCAAGAGTTTGGGGTCATTCTGTGGGAAGGGAAGTGTCCTGTTTTCTGCTTAATGTGTCCCCCCAGTAGAGGGATTCTAGAGCATAGCAGTGGGTACTGACAACTGGAATACTCGCCCTCTGGTTAAGCCTGGGGGCCTATGGATATGACAAGCCCCATATGCAAGATCTTGGTCCAGCCACTGAGAGGCGTTACTTTAATACGGGATTCACGCTGCAGGTCACAATGCATGTCTGTGCCCTAGGCGGCCCTCAAGCACTGGCGTGGCCTTTCGGACAATGCAGGTTTTCCCACATTGAACGTTGGACAACATGCCAACCACAAGGTTTCTGGCCATGGGGAAGGAGGAATTCTAATTTCTGCATCACGTTCACCCCTGGGCAGTGATTGGAGATAAGGTCTAGGTTCTGAAGCCTGAAAACCGAGGTTGGGAAGAGATGACGACCTACAGCCATAGCGGGTCCAATGTGTCCATGTTGGGGCCAGCTGTCTGGGTGTCGTTTGGGATGTCTTGTCTCAGGCTGTGCCAGACAGGGCATTAGAATACAGGGTGGGCTGTATAATTGCTTTACTATCGAGTGGCATGCATTAGAAAATCATTTGGGGTTTCTTATTAGCAGCATAGGGCCAAGTTTTTCTTCTGGAGGGCAGGTAGAGTGCTGCATTGTGGCTTTGGAATTCCCAAACTGGAGGGCTTGTGGGCCAGGAGAGTGAGGACGGAAGCTGAGAACACAAGCTGGGCTTAGGTTTCGGGGCAAGGGCATGGCAGGCACACTCTGCAGAGCTGAATTGAGATCTCATGCGTCTGAAGTCAGTCGGGGTTCAGACTTACCACTGGGTTGAGTTTCTGTCCATGTTGGCCCCTTCAAGAAGAGGGGGGATTATGAGGCCATGAGGGTTTTGCCACTATTGGAGTTGTGAGATGCTCCAAACCGCAAGGATTCCTTCTGTGGGACAATTAAGATTTGTTGGATGGCTCCACGACGTCTTATAAGGTATTTTTCCAGAACAGGGTTCTAAGTATGGATGCCTGGGCAGCCAGCCTCACATTCCAATTGTCTCCTAGCAACAAGAAACGTTTGATCTGCTGGCTTGGGGTAGCAACAGAGGGGGCTGAGTTGAAATGGACTTTTCTGAGGATGGTCTTAATGTTGGTTTGAGTCCATGGAGACCTTGGTATGGGGCAGTGGCACCAGGGCCCTGAAGGATTCTCCTAACCAGAGGTTATGACAAAGCTCCAATGAGCAAGATTTCCATGGGGAGACGAGATTTGTTCTTATTGGTGCCTCAGGAAACCACCATATGCTGGTATTGGAAACGAGGCCTCTGAGGAGAGATGCCTGGAAACCAAAGCAATGGATCTGATTAGGGCCTAGGGGCCTGTCCGGTTCAATATTTTTCTCTGGGGACATCTCTTGTCTGAGTGCAGGTAGTTGCTCAGCTGGTTTGAGATCACCCCTGTTTGTCCTGGGCGTCCTACACTATTGGGATGGCCTCGGTGCCTTTGGAGGTTTTTCGTCATTTGCAAGGTTGTGGCCAATGGAATGGGAAGAATTCCTTTGAAAGGGAAGCACAGTCCTGAGGTGTGGCTCCAGGGACCCAAGTGTGGAGCGTGTGTGGTCCAGGGCTATTTGGACAAAAGTCTGAAAACACAAACTCCACTTAGGTTGGGGGATGTAGGTATCGCCGGCCCGATCTATAGACCGTGAGGAGAACTCTTCAGGATATGAACAAAGGGCGAATGTGAGGTGCTTGCTCATGCTTTTTTTTTTTTTCTGGAAATCTGTCACCGATTGCCATGGAATGTCGGGGTGTCCTCATGGGCCATCGATGAGGCTCCCTTTCTGGGGATTTAACCCGATCCCAAGGGTTTGGGTCATTCTGTTGGAAGGGAGGAGTCCTTTCTGGTTTTTTTTGTTTATTTATTTTTGTTTATTTGTTTTTTTTTTTTACCTCACGTGGACCACCAAATGAGGGATTCCAGAGCAGAGTCGTGGGTGGGGGCAACTGGACAACCAGAACTCTGGTTAACATTGGGACCTAAGAACATGGCAAGCCCCATATGTGGGCTCTTGGTCCAGACACTGAGAGGCTTTCCTTGAGGATAGGTCTCACACTGAGTTTCACAATGTGTTTTTGAGCCCAAGGAGCCCCTCAAGGTAGGGCGTGGCCTAATGTACCATGCTGGTTTCTCCTACACTGAACAATGCACAATATGGCAACCACAAGTTTTCTGGCCATGGGGAAGAAGGAGTTCTAATTTCTGCAACACTTTCACTCCTGGACTATGATTGGATTTAAGGTCTAGCTTCTGAAGCCTGAAAACCGAGTTTGGGAAGAGATGACGACCTACAGCCATAGCGGGTCCTATGTGTCCAGGTTGGGGCCAGCTGTCTGGGTGTCGTTTGGGATGTCTTGTCTCAGGCTGTGCCAGACAGGGCATTAGTATACAGGGTAGGCTGTATAATTGCTTTACCATCGAGTGACATGCATTAGAAAATCATTTGGGGTTTCTTATTAGCAGCATAGGGCAAAGTTTTTCTTCTGGAGGGCAGGCAGAGTGCTGCATTGTGGCTTCGGAATTCCCAATCTGGAGGGCTTGTGGGCCAGGAGAGTGAGGACGGAAGCTGAGAACACAAGCTGGGCTTAGGTTTCGGGGCAAGGACATGGCAGGCACACTCTGCAGAGCTGAATTGAGATCTCATGCGTCTGAAGTTAGGTCGAGGATCAGACTTTGGCTCAGGTTTGCGTTTCTTTCCATTTTGGCCCCTTCAAGAAGAGGGGGGATTATGAGGCCATGGGGGTTTTGCCACTATTGGAGTTGTGAGATGCTCCAAACCGCAAGGTTTCCTTCTGTGGGACAATTAAGATTTGTTGGATGGCTCCAGGACGTCCTATAATGTATTTTCCCAGAACAGGGTTCTACGTATGGATGCCTGGGCAGCAGCCTCACATTCCAATTGTCTCCTAGCAACAAGAAACGTTTGATCTGCTGGCTTGGGGTAGCAACAGAGGGGGCTGAGTTGAATGGACTTTCCTGAGGATGGCCTTAATGTTGGTTTGAGTCCATGGAGACCTTGGTATGGGGCAGTGGCACTAGGGCCCTGAAGGATTCTCCTAACCAGAGGTTATGACAAAGCTCCAATGAGCAAGTTTTCCATGGGGAGACGAGATTTGTTCTTATTGGTGCCTCAGGAAACCACCATATGCTGGTATTGGAAACGAGGCCTCTGAGGAGAGATGCCTGGAAACCAAAGCAATGGATTTGATTAGGGCCTACAGGCCTGTCCGGTTAATATTTTTTCTGGGGACATCTGTTGTCTGAGTGGAGGTAGTTGCTCAGGTGGTTTGAGATCACCCCTGTTTGTCCTTGTCGGCCTAATCTATTGGGATGGCCTCGGTGACTTTGGAGGTTTTTCCTAATTTGCAAGGTTGTGGCCAATGGAATGGGAAGAATTCCCTTGAAAGGGAAGCACAGTCCTGAGGTGTGGCTCCAGGGACCCAAGTGTGGAGCATGTGTGGTCCAGGGCTATTTGGACAAAAGTCTGAAAACACAAACTCCACTTAGGTTGGGGGATGTAGGTATCGCCGGCCCTATCTATAGACCTTGAGGAGACCTCTTCGGGATATGAACAAAGGGCGAATGTGATGTGCATGCTCATGCTTTTTTTTTTTTTTTTTCTGGAAATGTGTCACCGATTGCCATGGAATGTCGGGGGATCCTCATGGGCCATCGATGAGGCTCCCTTTCTGGGGATTTGACCCGATCCCAAGAGTTTGGGGTCATTCTGTCAGAAGGGAGGAGGTCTTTCTGTTTTTTTTTTTTTTTTTTTTTTTTTTTTTACCTCATGTGGACCACCAAAAGAGGCATTCCAGAGCAGAGTCCTGGGGGGGGGCGACTGGACAACCAGACCTCTGGTTAACATTGGGACCTAAGAACATGGCAAGCCCCATATATGGCTCTTGGTCCAGACACTGAGAGGTCTTCCTTGAGGATATGTCTCACACTGAGTTTCACAATGTGTTTTTGTGCCCAAGGAGCCCCTCAAGTCAAGGCGTGGCCTAATGTACCATGCTGGTTTCTCCTACAATGAACGTTGCACAATATGGCAACCACAAGTTTTCTGGCCATGGGGAAGAAGGAGTTCTAATTTCTGCAACACTTTCACTCCTGGACTGTGATTGGATTTAAGGTCTAGGTTCTGAAGCCTGACAACTGAGCTTGGGAAGAGATGAAGCCCTAAGGCCATGGTGTGTCTGATGTGCTCAGTGTTCGGCCAGCTGTTGAGTGTGGGTTGGGAGGTGCAGGCTCAGGCTGTGGCAGACAGCGAATTAGTGTCCAGGCTAGACTGTATCATTGGGGTGCAGTCGAGTTTCGTGCAGGATGGTACTCATTTGTGGTTACTGGGTAGCCCCAGAGGGCAACGTTTTTCTTCTGGAGGGAAGACACAGTGTCACATACTGGCTCCAGAATTCCCAAACTGGAAGGCTTGTGGGCCAGGAGTGTGAGGAAAAAATACTGAGAACACAAGCCAGACTTAGATTTCGGGGTGAAGGGACGGCAGGCACCCTCTGCAGAGATGATTCGAGATCCCGTATGCCTGAAGACAGAGCTAGGATCAGACGTTGGCTTAGGTCGGAGTTTCTGTCCATGACGGCCCCTTCATGAATGGGAGGGTGTCACGAGGACATGGAGGTTTTCCCACGATTTGAATTGTGAGATGCTCCAAACCGCAATGATTCCTTCTGTGGAACAGGTGAGACCGGTGGATGGCTCCAGGACATCCCATAAGGAAGTTATCCAGAGCAGGGTTCTAAGGATGGATGCCTGGGCAGCCTGCCTCCCATTCCAGGTGTCTTATAGATCCAAGGCAAGTTCGATCTGCCTGATCTAGTGGAGCAACCTATCGGGTGTGTTGAAATGGGTGAGTTGAGGATGGGTCATAATGTGCATTTGTGTCCATGGAGACCTTGGAATGGGGTCTTGATCCGGGTCCTTGAGGGATGTTCATAACCGGAGGTTTTGATGGAGCTCTAAAGAGTATGTTTCCTATGTAGAGAAGAGAATTGTTTTGATGAGTGCCTAAGGAATCTCCCATATGCTGGTATTGGAAAACAGGCCTCTGAGGAGAGATGACTGGAAACAAAAGCAATGGATATGATTAGAGCCTAGGTGCCTGTTCGGTTCAATCTCTTTGCTGGGGATACGTGTCTAAGTATCTGAGGTGAGGTAGTTGCTCAGATTGTGTCAGATCGCCCCTGTTTGTCCTGGGCGACCTATAATATTGGAATGGCCTCGGGACTTTGGAGTTTCTCCTAATCTATAGGGTTGTGGTCAATGGAATGGGCAGAAATCCCCTGGAGAGGGCAGGCAAAGTTCTGAGTTTGGCTCTAGGGGCCCAACCTTGAGGGTGTGTGGGCCAGGCCTGTGGAGCAAAAATCTGAAAACTCAAACTCCGCTTAGGATTGGGGACATAGTTATGGCACGCCCAATCTACAGACCGTGATAACACTTCAGGATATGAAAAAGGGTGAGTTTGAGGAGCTTGCTCAGATTTTGTCTCTGGATTTGTGTCAACAATGTGGGTGGAATGCTGGCGTGGCCTCATGGGTTGTGGACGGCTTTCCTTCTCTGAGGATTTGACCCAATCCCAAGAGTTTGTGTATGTTCTGTGGGATGGGAGGAGTCCTTTCTTTTTTTTTATTTTATTTTATTTTATTTTTTGTACCTCATGTGTCCCAATAAAGGAGGGATTCCAGAGCAGAGTCCTTGGGAGGGACAACTGGACAACCCCACCTCTGTTTTAGTTTGGGGGCCTAGGGGCATGGCAAGTCCAATATGTGGGCTCTTGATTCAGACACTGAGAGGCCTTCCTTGAGGACAGGGCTCATGCTGAGGGTCACAATGCCTATTTGTGCCCAACAAGGCCCTCAAGCATGGGAAGGGCCTCATGGGCCACGCTGGATTCTCCGACACTGAACGTTGGAGAATATGCCAACCACAAGGTTTCTGGCCATGGCGAAGGAAGAGTTGTGACTTCTGCATCACGTTCACCCCTGTACAGTGTTTGGAGTTTAGGTATAGGTTCTGAAACCGAAAACCGAGGTTGGGAAGAGATGAAGACCTAAGGACCTGTTGGGTCCAATGAGCTCAGAGTGCAGCCAGCTGTTGAGCGTAGGTCTGGAGGTGTGGGCTCATGCTGTGTCAGACAAGGCATTAGACAGGGTAGACTGAATATTTGGGGTGCAGTCGAGTGGCGTTCTATTGATCCTCATTCGGGTCTCTAGGTAGTTCCATAAGGCAACGTTTTTTCTCTGGGAGGGCAGGCAGAGTGCTGCATTGTGGCCCCAGTATTGCCAAACTGTAGGGATTTTGGGCCAGGGGTGTGAGGACTGTAGTCTGAGAACACAAGCTAGGCTTAGTTGTTGGGGTGAGGGCACAGAAGGCACACTCTGCAGAGCTGAATCATGATCTCATGCACCTGAAGTCAGGGCGAATATCAGACGTTTGCTCAGGTTGGAGTTTCTGTCCATGATGGCCACTTTATAAAGTGGAGCGTCTCAAGAGGCCATGTAGATTATCCCACAATGGGAGTTCTGAGATGCTCCAGAATGCAAAGATTCCTTCTGTGGGACACTTGAGACCTGTTGGATGGCTCTAGGATGTCCCATATGGAATGACTCCAGAGTAGGGTTCTAAGGATTGATGCCTAGGCAGCCCACCTCCCATTCTAGTTGTCTCCTAGCGACAAGGCAGGTTTGATCTGCAGGCCCTGGTGGAGAAACCAAGGGGGTTGAGTTGACATGGACTCTCCCGAGGATAGATCATAATGTGGGTTTAAGTCCATGGAGACCTTGGAATGGGGCTCTTGATCTGGGGCCCTGAAAGATTCTCCTAAACAGAGGTTTTTATAGAGCTCCAAAGAGTACATTTCCTATGTGGAGACGAGATTTTTCTGATGAGTGCCTCAGCAATCCCCCTATGCTGGTATTGGAAACCAGGCCTCTGAGGAGAGATGCCTGGAAACAAAAGCAATGGATCTGATTAGGGCCTAAGTGCCTGTCCAGTTCAATCTTATTCTATGGGGATATCTGTCTCTGGGTCTGAGTGGAGGTAGTTTCCTAAATTGTGAAAGATCATCCCTGTTTGTCCTGGGCAGCCAACACTATTCGGATGGCCTCAGGGAGCTTGGAGGTTTCTCCTAATCTATAAGGTTGTGGCCAATGGAAGTGGCAGAATTCCCCTGGAGAGGGAAGCCACAGTCCTGAGGTGTCGCTCCAGGGGCCCCAGCTTGGATGGTGTGTGGGCCAGGACTGTGGGGACAGAAGTCTGAAAACACAAACTCAGCTTAGGTTTGGGGATGTATGTATGAAGGCTCGATCTACAGAACGTGAGAATTTTCCGGGCTATGAACAAAGGGCGAGTATGTGGCGCTTGCTCAGGCTTGTCTCTGGATTTTGTGTCAACGGTGGCCGTGGAATGTCGGGGTGTCCTCAAGGGCCATGGACAATTCTTTCTCTGGTGATTTGGCCTGATCCCAAGGGGTTGGGATCATTCTGTGGATGGGAAAAGTCCTTTCTGTATTTTTTTTTTTTTACCTCAGGTGTCCCACCAAAGAGGGATTCCAGAGCAGAGCCCTGAGTAGGGGTGACTAGACATCTCGAACTCTGGTTGAGATTGGGTGACTAGGGGCTTGGCAAGCCCCATATGTGGGCTGTTGTTCCAGTCACTAAGAGGCTTCACATGAGAATAGGGCTCACGCTGAGGGTCACAATATGTGTTTGTGCAAATTGTGGCCCTCAGGGATAGGTGGGACCTCATAGTCCATGCTGCTTTCTCCTACAATGAACGTTGGACAACATGCCAACCACAAGGTTTCTTGCCATGGCGAAGGAGAAGTTCTGATTCTTGCATCACGTTCACTCCTGAGCAGTGAGTGTAGATAAGGTCTAGGTTATGAAGGTGAAAATTGAGGTTGGGTAGAGATGATGGCCTAAAGCCATTGTGGGTATGATATGCTCAGTGTACGGCCAGCTGTCCTGGTGTTGGACTGGAGGTCTTCCCTCAGGCTGTGTCAGACAGGGCTTTAGTGCACAGGCTAGACTGTATAATTGGGGTATGGTCGAGTGGCATGCAGGTTGTTACTCATTTGGCGTTTCTGGTTAGCCCTATAGGGCAACATTTTTCTTCTGGAGGCCAGGCAGAGTGCTGCATTGTGTCTCCAGAATTTCCAAACTGGAGGGGTGTGGCCAGGATTCTGAGGACGGAAGTCTGAGAACACAAGATAGGCTTAGTTTTCAAGACGAGGGCCCAGCAGGCACACTCTCAAGTGCTGAATCGAGATCTCATGCTTCTGAATTCAGGGCGAGGATCAGACTTTGGCTTAGGATGGAGTTTCTGTCCATGATGACCCATTTATGAAGGTGTGGGGCATCATAAGGAAATGGAGGTTTTCTCACAGTGTTATTGTGTGATGCTTCAAATCACAAGGATTCATTCTGCGAGACAGTCAAGACAGGTTGGTTGGATTCAAGACGTCCCATAAAGAAGTTCTCCAGAGCAGGGTTCTAAGGATGGATGCCTGGGAAGCCCGCCTCCCATTCTAACTGTCTCCTAGTGACAACGAAGGTTTGATCTGCTGGCTCTGGGTGAGCAGCCGAGTGGGCTGATTTGAAATGGACTCTCCTGAGAATGGTTCATAATGTAAGTTTGTGTCCTTGGAGACCTTGGGATTGGGCCATGGTGCCAGCGCCCTGAAGGATCCTCCTAACCTGAGGTATTGACACAGCTCCAAAGAGCAAGTTTCCCATGTGGAGATGAGATCTGTTCTGATTGTTTCCTTAGGAAACCCCCATATTCTGATATTGGAAACCATGCCTCTGAGGAGAGATACCTAGAAACCAAAGCAATGCATCAGAAGTTGGCTCAGGTTGGAGTTTCTGTCCATGATGGCCCCTTTATAAAGGGGAGCATCTCATGAGGCCATGTGGGTTTTCCCACGATAGGAGTTGTGAGATGCTCCAATCTGCAAGGATTCCTTCTGTGGGACAGTCAAGACCTATTGGAAGGCTCCAGGACATCCCATATGGAACGGCGCCAGAGCAGGATTCCATGGATGGATGCCTAGTGAGTCTGCTTTGCATTCCAGTTGTCTCTTAGCGACAAGGCAGGTTTGATATTCTGCCTCTGGGGGAGTAATCGACGGGGCTGAGTTGAAATGTACTCTCCTGCCGAATGGTCATAATGCGGGTATGTGTCCATGGAGACCTTGGAATAGGGCGGTTGCTCCGGCTACCTGAAGGTTTCTCCTAACTGGAGGCTTTTACAGAGCTCCAAAGGATAAGTTTCCCATGTGAAGACAAGATTTGTTCTGATTGGTATCTCTGGAATCCCCCATATGCTGGTATTGGAAAACAGGCCTCTGAGGAGAGATGCTTAGAAAAAAAAGCAATGGAACCAATTACATTCTAGGGGCCAGTCCAGTTTAATCTTCTTCTCTTGGGTTATCTGTCTACGGGTGAGTTGACGTCGTTGCTCAGCTTGTGAGAGATCGCCCCTCTTTGTCCTGGGTGGCCTACACTATTGGAATGGCCTCTGGGACTTTGGAGGTTTCTCCTTATCTGTAGGGTTGTGGCCAATGGAATGGGAAGAATTTCCTTGGAGAGGGCAGGCACAGTCCTGAGGTGTGGCTCCAGGGGCCTCAGTCTGGAGGGTGTGTGGGACAGGGATGTCAGGATAGAAGTCTGAAAACACAAACTCGGCTTAGGTTTGGGGACCTAGGTATGGCAGGCCCAATCTACAGACTATGAGGAGAATTTTTTGGGCTATGACCTAAGGGTGAGTGTGAACGCTTGCTGAAGCTTATGTCTCTGGATTTTGTGTCAATAGTGGCCGTGGAATGTCGGGCTGGCCTCATGGGCCATGGACGAGTCTTTCTCTCTGGACCCCAATCACTTGGGATGGCCCAATCCCAAGTGATTGGGGTCATTCTGTGAGTGGGAGGAGTCCTTTCTGTGTTTATTTACCTCAAATGTCCCACGAAAGAGGGATTCCAGAGCAGAGCCCTGAGTAGGGGTGACTAGATGTCTCTACCTCTGGTTAAGATTGGGTGACTTGGGGCATGGCAGGCCCCATATGCGGGCTCATGGTCCAGCCACTGAGAGGCTTTACTTGAGGACAGGGCTCAAACTGAGGGTCCCAATGTGTGTTTGAGCCCACCGCAGCTCTTAAGCATAGGCAGGGCCTCAGGGACCCTACACTACCCTCAGGGGCCCTACTACTACCCCTGTAGGCCCTACAGGGGTCCTCCACTGAACGTTGGACAAGATGCCAACCACAAGATTCTGGCGAGAGGGAAGGAGGAGTTCTGATTTCTGCATCACGTTCACCCATGGGAAGTGAGTAGAGATAAGGTCTAGGATTCTGTAGCCTGAAAACCGAAGTTGGAAAGAGATGGCGACCTAAGGCCATGGCGGTTCAGATGTTCTCAGTGTACTGCAAGCTGTCTGGGTGTCGGTTGGGAATTCAGGCCTCAGGTTCTGTCAGAAAGGGCATTAGTGCACAGGCTAGACTATATAATTGGTGTACAGTTGAGTGACGTGCAGGTTTATCCTCATTGGAGGTTTCTGGGTAGACCCATAGGGCAATATTTTTCTTCTAGAGGGCAGGCAGAGTGCAGCACTGTGTCATCGGAAATCCCAAAATAGAAGGCGTGTGGTCCAGGAGAGTGAGTACGGAAGTCGGAGAACACTAGCTACGCTTAGGTTTTGGGGTGAGGGCACAGCAGGTACACTCTGAAGAGCTGAATCAAGATCTCGTGCATCTGAAGTCAAGGCGAAGATCAGCTGTTGGCTCAGGTTGGAGTTTCTTTCCATGATCTGCCTTCATGAAGATTGGGGGCATCATGTGACCTTGGAAGCTTTCCATGATATGAGTTGTTAGGTGGTCCATGCACAAGGACTCCTGTGGGACAGTCGAGACCTGTTGGATGGCTCAAGGATGTCCCATAAGGAATGACGCAAGAGCAGGGTTCTAAGGATGGATGCCTGAAGAGCCCAACTCGCATTTCAATTGTCTCCTAGCGATAAGGCAGGTTCAATCTGCTGGCTCTGGAGTAGCAACCGAGGGGGTTTAGTTGAAATGGACTCTCCTGAGGATGGGTCATAATTTGGGATTGTGTCCATGGAGATATTCAAATGGGGCAGTGGCTCCAGTGACCTGAAGTTTTCTCCTAACTGGAGGTTATGACACAGCTCCATAGAGCAAGATTCCCATGTGGAGACGAGATTTTTTCTGATAGGTAGCTCTGGAAACCCCCTTATGCTGGTATTGGAATCCAGGCCTCTGAGGAGAGATGCCTGAAAACAAAAGCAATGGATCCAATTAGGGCCTAGGTGCCTGTCTTTTTCAATATTCTTTTCTATGGATATCTGTCTAAAGTTCTGATTGGAGGTAGTGGCTCAGCTTGTGCCAGAGGGTCCCTGTATGTCCAGGACATCCTACACTATTGGGATGGCCTCAGAGATTTTGGATGATTCTCCTAATCTGTCAGGTTGTGCCACATGAATGAGCAGAATTCCCTTGGAGAGGGCAGGCACAGTCCTGAGGTGTGGCTCCATGGGGCCCAGCCTTTAGAATGTGTGGGTGAGGACAATGGAGACAGAAGTCTGAAAACACAAACTAGGCTTAGGTTTGGGGACATAGGTATGGCAGGCCCGATCTACAGACCTTGAGAATTTTGGGGGCTCTGAACAAAGGGCAAGTGTGTGGCGCTTTTTCAGGTTTTTGTCTCCGGATTTTGTGTCAATGGTGGCCGTGGAATGTCAGGCTGGCCTCATCGACCATGGACGAGTATTTCTCTCTGTGGATTTGGCCAGATTCCAAGTGTTTGGGGTCATTCTTTGGATGGTAGGAGTCCTTACTTTTTTTTTTTCTTTATCTTGTTTTTTTTTTTTTTTTTTTTTTTTTTTTTTTTACCTTATGTGTCCCACCAAAGAGGGATTCCAGAAAAGAGCTCTGAATAAGGTTGACTAGACTTCTCAAGCTCTGGCTAGGATTGGGGGAGTAGGGGCATGGCAAGTCCCATATGCAGGCTCTTGGTCCAGCCCCGGAGAGGCTTTACTTGAGGCCAGGGTTCATGCTTAGGGTCCTAATGTGTTTTTGTGCCCATCGCAGCCCTCAAGCATGTCTGAGGCCTCATTTGCCATGCTGGGTTCTCATATACTGAACGTTGGACAACATGCCAACCACAAGGTTTCTGGTCATGGCGAAGGTGAAGTTCTGATTGCTGCATCACGTACATCACTTAGTTGTGAGTGGAGATAATGTCTAGGTTCTGAAGCCTGAAGACCAAGGTTGGGAAGAGATGATGACCTAAGGCCATGGCATGTTTGATGTGTCAGTGTGAGGCCAGGTGTCTGGGTGTCGGTCACGAGGTCTGGGGTCAGGCTGTGTCAGACAGGGCATTAGTGCCCAGGCTAGACTGTATAATTGGGGTACAGTCTAGAGAATTGCAGGTTGATCCTCATTTGATGTTTCTGGGTAGACCCCTAGGGCAAAGTCTCTCTTCTGGAGGGCAGGCAGAGTGCTGCATTCTGGCTCCAGAATTGCCAACTTCAGGGCTTGTGGGCCAGGTGTTTTAGGACAGAAGTCTGACAACACAAGTTCAGCTTTGAATTCGCAGCGGTGACATGGCAGGCACACTCTACAGACCTGAAATGAGATCTCGTGCATCTGAAGTCAGGGCGAGGATCAGATGTTGGCTTAGGTTGGAGTTTCTGTACATGATGTCCCCTTCATGAAGGTGGGGGGGCATCAGGAAACCATGGAATATTTCCAACTTTGTGAGTGTGTGATGCTCCAAACCACAAAGATTCCGTCAGCGGGACAGTCACGACCTTTTGGATGGATCAAGGCCGTCCCATAAGAAATGCTCCAAAGCACAGTTCTAAAGATGGATGCCTGGGCAGTCCAACTTGCATTCCAGTTGTGTCCTAGTGAAAAGGAGGATTTGATCTGCTGTCACTGGGGGAACAACCGAGGGGGCTGAATTGAAATGGAATGTCATGAGGATCAGTCGATGTGGATTTGTGTCCATGGATCCCTTGGAATGGGGCAGTGGCTCTGTTTCCCTGAAGAATTCTCCTAACCTGAGGTTTTGATGCAGCTCCAAAGAGCAAGTTTCCCATGTAGAGACGAGATTTGTTCTGAAACCCCCACAACCTGGTATTGGAAACCAAGCATCTGGGGAACAATGCCTGGAATCCAAAGCAATGGATCTGATTACGGTCTAGGGGCCTGTCCTTTTCAATATTCTCCTCTGAGTGTCTCTGTCTAAGATTCAGAATGGAGGTCACTGCTCAGCTTGTGTCAGATCACCCATGTTTGTTGGGGGAGGCCAACACTATTGGACTGGTCTTGGGAATTGGAGGTTTCTCCTAATCTGTAAGGTTGTGGCAAATGAAACGGGCAGAGTTCCCTTGGAGAGCACTGGCACAGTCCTTAGGTGTGACACCACCTTTCTGGGTGTCATCCAGGAGGTCCAGGCTCAGGCTGTGTCAGACAGGGCATTAGTGCCAAGCTTAGACTGTATAATTGGAGTAAAGTTGAGTGGCATGCAGGTTGATCCTCATTTGGCGTTTCTGGGTAGCCCCAGGGGCAACGTTTTTCTTCTGGAGGGAAGAAAGAGTGCTGCATTGTGGCGACGGAATTCTCACACTGGAGGGCTTGTGGGCCAGAATTGTGAGGAAGGAAGTGTGAGAACACAAGCTAGGCTTAGGTTTTGGGTCAAGATCATGGCAGGCACACTCTGTAGAGCTAAATCTAAATCTCATGCATCTGAAGTCAGGGCGAGGATCAGACGTAGGCTCAGGTTGAAGTTTCTGTTCAGGATGGCCCCTTCATGATGGTGGGGGGCATCATGGGGCTATGGAGACTTTCCCACGATTGGCATTGTATGTTGCTCCAATCGGCAAGGATTCCTTCTACGGGACAGTCGAGACCGGTCAGATTGCTCCAGGATGTCCCATGCGGAACCACGGCAGTGCAGGGTTCTAAGGATGGATTCCTGGAGTGCCCGCCTCACATTCCTATTGTCTCCTAGTGACAAGGCAGGTTCGATCTGCTTCTTTTGGGGAGCAACCAAAGGGGATGTGTTGAAATGGACTCGCCTGCGGATGGGTCATAATGTGGGTTTGTGTCCATGGAGACCTTGGAATGGGGTGTTGGCTGCTGGGACCTGAAGGTTTCCCTTAACTGGAGGTTGTGACACAGCTCCAAAATGCATGTTTCCCATGTGGAAATGAGATTTGTTCAGACTGGTACCTCCAGAAGAACACATATGCTGGTATTGGAAACCAGGCCTCTGAGGAGAGATGCCTGGAATCAAAAGCAATGGATCTGATTAGGTCCTAGGTGCCTGTCCGGTTCAATCTTCTTCTCTGGGGTTATCTGTCTATGGGTCTGAGTTGAGGTAGTTGCTCATCTTGGGACAGATCACCCTGTTTGCCCTGAGTGGCCAACACTATTGGGATGGCCTCAGGGACGTTGGAGTGTTCTCCTAATCTTTAGGGTTGTGGCCAATGGAATGGGCAGAATTTGCTTGGAGAAGGCAGGCACAGTCCTGAGGCATGGCTCCAGGGGCCCCAGCCTGGAGGGTGTGTGGGCCAGGACAGTGGGGACAGAAATCTGAAAACCCAAACTCAGCTTAGGTTTGGGGACGTAGGTAAGACAGGCCTGATCTATAGACCGTGAGGAGAATTTTTCAGGCTATGAACAAAGGGCAAATGTGAGGCATATATCCAGGCTTTTGTCTCTAGATTTTGTGTCAATGGTGGCCATGGAATGACGGGATGGCCTCTTTGGCCATGGATGATTCTTTCTCTTTTAAGATTTGGTCAGATCCCAAATTTTGGGGCTCATTCAGGTGATGGAGGAGACCCTTCGATATTTTTTTCCTCAGGGGTTCCAGAGCAGAGACCTGAATAGGGGTGACTAGAACTCTCAACCTCTCATTAATATTGGGGGACTAGGGATGGCAATGCGGGTTCTTGGTCCAGCCCCTGAGAGGCTTTACTTGAGGACAGGGCTCACACTGAGGGTCCCAATGTGTTTGTGCCCATTGCGGTTCTCAAGCATGGGCGGGGACTCATGGGCTACACTGGATTCTCCTACACTGAATGTTGGAAAACATGCCAACCACAAGGTTTCTTGCCTTGAGGAAGAAGGAGTTTCATTTCTGCATCACGTTCACCCCTGGGTAGTGAGTATATATAAGGTCTAGGTTCTGAAGCCTGAAAACCAAGGTTGGGAAGAGATGATGACCTAAAGCCATGGCGGGTCTGATGTGCTCAGTGTACAGCCAGCTGTCTGGGTGTCGGTTGGGAATTCAGACCTCAGGCTGTGCAAGACAGGGCATTAACGCCGAAGCGAAACTGTATAATTGGGGTAGAGTCAAGTGGCATGCAGGTTGATCCTCATTTGGTGTTTCTGGTTAGCCCCATAGGACAACGTTTCTCTTCTGGAGGGCAGTCAGAGTGCTGCATTGTGTCTCTCCAGAATTCCCTAACTGGAGGGCTGGTGGGCTCGGAGTGTGAGGACGAAGTCTGAGAACAATAGCTAGGTTTTGCTTCGGGGCGGGGTTTCGGCAGGCACACTCTGCAGAGTTGAATCAAGATTTCGTGCATCTGAAGTCAGGGCGAGGATTAGACGTTGGGTCAGGTTGGAGTTTCTGTCCAAGATGGCTCTTTCATGAAGGGGACGGTGCACCACGAGGCCACAGAGCTTTTCCCATGATGGGAGTGGTGAGGTGCTCCAAAGCGCAATGATTCCTTCTGCAGGACAGCTGTGACCTGTTGGATGGCTCCAGGACGTCCCATATGGAATTACTTCAGAGTAGTTTTCTACAGATGGATGCCTAGCCAGCCCGCCTCACATTCCAATTGTCTCCTAGTGACAAGATAGGTTCGATCTGCTGGCTCTAGGGGAGCACCCAAGGGCACTGAGTTGAAATAGACTCTCCTGCAGATGGGTCCTAATGTGGGATTGTGTCCATGGAGACCTTGGAATGAGGTGGTGGCACCGGGGCCCTGAAGGATTTTCCTAGCCGGAGGTGTTGACACAGCTCGAAAGAGCACGTTTCCCATGTGGAGAAGACATTTGTTCTGACTGATGACTCAGGAAACCCCCATATGGTGGTATTGAAAACCAGGCCTCTGAGGTTCTGACATAGCTCCACGAGCAAGTTTCCAATGTGCAGACAAGACTTGCTCTGAAGGGGCCTCTGGAAACCCCATAGGCTGGTATTGGAAACCAGGCCTCTGAGAAGAGATGCCTGGAAACCAAAGCAATGGAACTGATTAGGGCCTAGGGGCCTGTCCAGTTCAATGTTCTTCTCTGGGGACATCTGTCTCCGAGTTCGTGTGGAGCTAGTTGCTCAGCTAGTGTCAGATCACCCCTGTTTGTTCCAAGCGGCCTACAATATTGGTATGGTCCCAGGGACATTGGAGATTTCTCCTGATTTATATGGTTGTGGCCAATGAAATATGAAGAATTCCCTTTGAGAGGGCAGGAACAATCCTGAGGTGTGGTTCCAGGGGCCCTAGCCTGGAGGGTGTGTGTTTTCAGACAACTGTCCAAACAGCCCAGGCCTACACAACCTACAGGATCAGGCCCCTGGAGCCAAACCTGAGGACTGTACTTGCCCTCTCCAAGGGAATTGTGTGTGCCCATTCGAATGGCCACAACCCTTCTAATAGGATAAACCTCCAAAGTCCCTGATTCATCTCAATAGTGGTGACTTCCCAGGAAAAACAGGGGCAATCTGAGCCCAACTGAGCACCTACCTGCACTCAGACCCATAGACAGAAGTCCCCAGAGGTAAAAAGGAAAGAACAGGCCCCTAGGCACTAATCAGATCCATTGCTTTGGTTTCCAGGCAACTCTCCTCAGAGGTCTGGATTTCAAAAGCAGCATATAGCTGTTTCTTGACCCAAACATCAGAAAACATCTCATCTACACATGGGAAACTTGCACGTTGGGGCTGTGTCAAAGCCTCTGTTTAGGAGAACCCTTTAGGGCCCCAGTGCCTCCGCTTCATTCCAAGGTCTCCATAGACACAAAAGCACGTTAGGACCCATCCCCAGGGGTGTCCATTTCAACTCAGCGTCCTCGGTTGCTCCCCACAGATCCAGGAGATCTAACCTGTCTTGTTGCTAGGAGACAATTGGAATGCGAGGTGGGCTACCCAGCCATCCATCCTTAGAACCCTGCTCAGAATCATTGGCCTGGAGCCAAACAACAGGTCTCAATTGTCCTGCAGAAGACTCTCTGCAGTTTGGAGCTTCTCACAACTCCCATCGTGGGAAAACCCCCATGGCCTCGTGATGCCCCCGCCCATTCATGAAGGGGCCATCAGGGTCAGAAACTCCAACCTGAGCGATCGTCTGATCCTCGCCCTGACTTCAGATGCACGAGATCTCGATTCAGGTCTGTAGATTGTGCGTGCCATGGCCTCACCCAGAAATCTAAGCCTAGCTTGTGTTCTCAGACTTTTGTCGTCAGACTACTGGCCCACAAGCCCTCCAGTTTGGCAATCCAGAACTACAATGCAGCACTCTGCCGGCCCTCCAGAAGAAAAACATTGTCCTCTGGTGCTACCCAGTAATCCCAAATGAGGATCAACCTGCACCGACCTTGGCTGTACCCCAAATACATAGGCTGACCAGGGCACTAATGCCCTTTCTGACACAGCCTGAGCCTGGACCCCCTGGCCCCTCCCAGACAGCTGGCCGCACACTGAGCACATCGAGCCGCCATGGCCTTAGGTCGTCATCTCTTCCCAACATCAGTTTTCAGGTTTCAGAACCTACCTTATCTCCAATCACTGCCCAGGGCTGAAGGTGATGCAGAAATCAGAACTCCTTCCCCATGGCAAGAAACCTTGTGGTTGGCATGTTGTCCAACGTTCAGTGTAGTTGAAACCAGTGTGGCCCATGAGGCCCCGCCCATGCTCGCGGGACACATTGGTCACAAACACACATTGTGACGCTCAGGCTGAGCCCAGTCCTCAAGTAAGGCCACTCAGTGGCTGGATGAAGAGATATCATATTGGGCTTGCCATGCCCCTAGGCCCCAATTTTTAACCATAGTTCGGGTTGTCCCTTCAGTCTGTCCCACGGCTTGGCTTTGGAATTCCTCTTTTGGTGGGACACCTGAGGTAACAAAACTGAAATGAGTCCTCCCATCCCACAGATTGACGAAAAGCAATTGGGAATGGGGCCAAATCCTCAGAGAGGAAGATTCGTCCATGGCCCATGAGGCGTCCCCGACATTCCACGGCCATCGCTGATACAAAATCCAGAGACAAAAGCCTGAGCAAGAGCCTCAGACTCGCACTTTCTTCATATCCTGAAGAGTTCTTCTCATGGTTTGTAGATCGGGCCTGCCACACCTACGTCCCCAAACCTAAGCTGAGTTTGTGTTTTCAGACTACTGTCCTCAAAGTCTTGGGCCACACACCCACCAGGCTGGGCCCCTGGAGCCACACATTAGGACTGTGCCTACAAATCCATGGGAATTCTGCCCATTCCATGGTCCAAAATCGTACAAATTAGGAGAAACCTCCAAAGTCCCTGAGGCCATCCCAATAGTGTAGGTCGCCCGGAACAAACAAGGGCTGTCTGACACCAGCTGATAATCGACCTCCACTCATACCATAGATGGATGTCCCCAGAGAAGAAGATTGAACCAGACAGGACCCTAGGCCATAATAGGATCCATTGCTTTGGGTTACAGGCATGTGTCCTCAAAAGCCTGATTCCAATACGAGCATAGGGGTTTTCCTGAGGCACCCATCAGAACTCATCTCGTCTCCACAAGGAAACCTGTGCATGGGAGCCATGTTCAAAGCTTAGGAGAGTACTTCAGGTTTCCGGTGCCACCGCCCCATTCCAAGGCCCTCATGGACACAAAAACGCATTAGGACCCATCCTCAGGAAAGTCCATTTCAACTCAGCCACCCCGGTTGCTCCCGCAGAGCCATCAGATCTAAACTGTCTTGATGCTAGGAGACAATTGGAATGCGAGGCGGGCTTCCCAGGCATCCATCCGCGAACGGTGCTCTGGAGTCATTCCATATGGGATGTCCTGGAGCTGTCCGACAGGTCTCAATTGTCCCGCAGAAGGAATCCTTGAAGGGGGCATCCCACAACTCCCAACGTGGGAAAACCTCAATGGCCTCGAGTTTCCGCTCCCTTCATGAAGCGGCCGTCATGCTCAGAAACTCCAACCTGAGCCAACGTCTGATCCTCGCCCTGACTTCAGATGCATGAGATATTGGTTCAGATCTGCAGGGGGTACCTGCCGTGCCCTCGCCCTGAAACCCAAGTCTAGCTTGTCTTCTCAGACTTCCGTCCTCACACTCCTGGCCCCGAAGCCCTCAAGTTTGGCAATTCCGGACCCACAATGCAGCACTCTGCCTGCCCTCTAGAAAAAAAATTTTTTCCTCATGAGCTGCCCAGGCACCTTAAATGAGGGTAAACCTACACAGCACTCGACTTTACCCAAATTATAAAGTCTAACCTGGGCACTAATGCACTGTCGAACACAACCTGAGCCCGGACCTCCCGACCAACACCCTGAAAGCTGACAGCACACTGAGCACATAAAACCCGCCATGGCCTTAGGTGATCATGTCTTCCCTACCTCTGTTTTCAGGCTTCAGACCGAGACCTTATCTCCAATCACTGCCCAGGGGTGAGTGTGATGCAGAAATCAGAACTCCTCCTTACCCATGGCAAGAACCCTGTGGTTGGCACGTTGTCCAACGTTCAGTGTAGGAGAAACCAGCATTCACCCTGTAGGCCCCGCCCATTCTTGAATGCGACGAGGGCATACACACGCACTGTGACCCTAATCATGAGTCCTGTCCTATAGTAAGTCCTCTCAGTTGCTGGACCATTAGATGTCATAATGGGTTCCACATGTCCCTAGGCCCCAATTTCTTTTTTTTTTTTTTTTTACCTTCTTTAATTTGCCTTTTATTTTTTTATTTCTTTTTTAATTTATTTTTTATTTTCAGCATAACAGTATTCATTATTTTTCACCACACCCAGTGCTCCATGCAATTCGTGCCCTTTATAATACCCACCACCTAGTACCCCAAACTCCCACCCCCCACCCCTTCAAAATCCTCAGATTGTTTTTCAGAGTCCATAGTCTCTCATGGTTCACCTCCCCTTCCAATTTCCCCCAACTCCCTTCTCCTCTCTAACTCCCCATGTCCTCCATGCTATTTGTTATGCTCCACAAATAAGTGAAACCATATGATAATTGACTCTCTCTGCTTGACTTATTTCACTCAGCATAATAATCTCTTCCAGTCCCGTCCATGCTGCTACAAAAGTTGGGTATTTGTCCTTTTTTTTTTTTTTTTTTTTTAAACATATATTTTTATCCCCAGGGGTACAGGTCTGTGAATCACCAGGTTTACACACTTCACAGCACTCACCAAAGCACATACCCTCCCCAATGTCCATAATCCCACCCCCTTCTCCCAAACCCCCTCCCCCCAGCAACCCTCAGTTTGTTTTGTGAGATTAAGAGTCACTTATGGTTTGTCTCCCTCCCAATCCCACCTTGTTTCATTTATTCTTCTCCTACCCACTTAAGCCTCCATGTTGCATCACCACTTCCTCATATCAGGGAGATCATATGATAGTTGTCTTTCTCTGCTTGACTTATTTCGCTAAGCATGATACGCTCTAGTTCCATCCATGTTGTTGCAAATGGCAAGATTTCATTTCTTTTGATGGCTGCATAGTATTCCATTGTGTATATATACCACATCTTCTTGATCCATTCATCTGTGGATGGACATCTAGGTTCTTTCCATAGTTTGGCTATTGTGGACATTGCTGCTATAAACATTCGGGTGCATGTGCCCCTTTGGATCACTACATTTGTATCTTTAGGGTAAATACCCAATAGTGCAATTGCTGGGTCATAGGGCAGTTCTATTTTCAACATTCTGAGGAACCTCCATGCTGTTTTCCAGAGTGGCTGCACCAGCTTGCATTCCCACCAACAGTGTAGGAGGGTTCCCCTTTCTCCACATCCTCGCCAGCATCTGTCATTTCCTGACTTGTTGATTTTAGCCATTCTGACTGGTGTGAGGTGATATCTCATTGTGGTTTTGATTTGTATTTCCCTGATGCCGAGTGATATGGAGCACTTTTTCATGTGTCTGTTGGCCATCTGGATGTCTTCTTTGCAGAAATGTCTGTTCATGTCCTCTGCCCATTTCTTGATTGGATTATTTGTTCTTTGGGTGTTGAGTTTGCTAAGTTCTTTATAGATTCTGGACACTAGTCCTTTATCTGATATGTCGTTTGCAAATATCTTCTCCCATTCTGTCAGTTGTCTTTTGATTTTGTTAAATGTTTCCTTTGCTGTGCAAAAGCTTTTGATCTTGATGAAATCCCAATAGTTCATTTTTGCCCTTGCTTCCCTTGCCTTTTGCGTTGTTCCTAGGAATATGTTGCTGCGGCAGAGGTCGAAGAGGTTGCTGCCTGTGTTCTCCTCAAGGATTTTGATGGATTCCTTTCGCACATTGAGGTCCTTCATCCATTTTGAGTCTATTTTTGTGTGTGGTGTAAGGAAATGGTCCAATTTCATTTTTCTGCATGTGGCTGTCCAATTTTCCCAGCACCATTTATTGAAGAGGCTGTCTTTTTTCCATTGGACATTCTTTCCTGCTTTGTCGAAGATGAGTTGACCATAGATTTGAGGGTCTATTTCTGGGCTCTCTATTCTGTTCCATTGATCTATGTGTCTGTTTTTGTGCCAGTACCATGCTGTCTTGATGATGACAGCTTTGTAATAGAGCTTGAAGTCCGGAATTGTGATGCCACCAACGTTGGCTTTTTTTTTCAATATCCCTTTGGCTATTCGAGGTCTTTTCTGGTTCCATATAAATTTTAACATTATTTGTTCCATTTCTTTGAAATAGATGGATGGTACTTTGATAGGAATTGCATTAAATGTGTAGATTGCTTTAGGTAGCATAGACATTTTCACAATATTTATTCTTCCAATCCAGGAGCATGGAACATTTTTCCATTTTTTGTGTCTTCCTCAATTTCTTTCATGAGTACTTTATAGTTTTCTGAGTATAGATTCTGTGTCTCTTTGGTTAGGTTTATTCCTAGGTATCTTATGGTTTTGGATGCAATTGTAAATGGGATTGACTCCTTAATATCTCTTTCTTCTGTCTTGCTGTTGGTGTAGAGAAATGCAACTGATTTCTGTGCATTGATTTTATATCCTGACACTTTACTGAATTCCTGTATAAGTTCTAGCAGTTTTGGAGTGGAGTCTCTTGGGTTTTCCACATATAGTATCATATCATCTGCGAAGAGTGATAATTTGACTTCTTCTTTGCCGATTTGGATGCCTTTAATTTCCTTTTGTTGTCTGATTGCTGAGGCTAGGACCTCTAGTACTATGTTGAATAGCAGTGGTGATAATGGACATCCCTGCCGTGTTCCTGACCTTAGTGGAAAAGCTTTCAGTTTTTCTCCATTGAGAATGATATTTGGGGTGGGTTTTTCATAGATGGCTTTGATGATATTGAGGTATGTGCCCTCTATCCCTAAATAGGCCCCAATTTCTAACCAGATTTCTGATGGTCCAGTCGCCCCTCCCCAGGGCTCTACTCTGGAATCCCTCATTTGGTGGGACTCCTGAGGTTAAAAAAGAAAAAATCAACAATAAAAAAAAACGGACTTCTTCCAGCCCACAGAATGACCCAAAACTCTTTGGACGGGGCCAAACCACCAGAGAGTAAGACTCGTCCATTTCCTATGAAGTCACCCAGAAATTCTACGACCATGAGTGACACGATATCCAGAGACAAAAACTTGAGCAGGAGCCTCACACTCGCCCTTCTTTCAAATCCCGAAGAGTTCTCCTCATGGTCTGTAGATCAGTCCTGCCATACCCATGACCCGAAACATAAGCCGAGTTTGGGTTTTCAGACAACTGTCCAAACAGTCCTGGCCTACACAACCTACAGGCTCAGGCCCCTGGAGCCAAACCTGAGGACTGTACTTGCCCTCTCCAAGGGAATTGTGTGTGCCCATTCCAATGGCCACAACCCTTTTAATAGGATAAACCTCCAAAGTCCCTGATCCATCTAAATAGTCGTGGCTTCCCAGGAAAAACAGGGGCAATCTGAGCCCAACTGAGCACCTACCTGCACTCAGACCCATAGACAGATGTCCCCAGAGGTAAAAAGGAAAGAACAGGCCCCTAGGCACTAATCAGATCCATTGCTTTGGTTTCCAGGCATCTCTCCTCAGAGGCCTTGATTTCAAAAGCAGCATATAGCTGTTTCTTGACTCACCCATCAGAAAACATCTCATCTACACATGGGAAACTTGCACGTTGGAGCTGTGTCAAAGCCTCTGTTTAGGAGAACACTTTAGGGCCCCAGTGCCACCGCTTCATTCCAAGGTCTCCATAGACACAAAAGCACGTTAGGACCCATCCCCAGGGGTGTCCATTTCAACACAGCATCCTCGGTTGCTCCCCACAGATCCAAGAGATCTAACCTGTCTTGTTGCTAGGAGACAATTGGAATGCGAGGTGGGCTACCCAGCCATCCATCCTTAGAACCCTGCTCAGAATCATTGGCCTGGAGCCAAACAACTGGTCTCAATTGTCCTGCAGAAGACTCTCTGCAGTTTGGAGCTTCTCACAACTCTCATCGTGGGAAAACACCCATGGCCTCGTGATGCCCGCCCCATTCATGAAGGGGCCATCAGGGTCAGAAACTCCAACCTGAGCGATCGTCTGATCTTCGCCCTGACTTCAGATGCACGAGATCTCGATTCAGGTCTGTAGATTGTGCCTGCCATGGCCTCACCCAGAAACCTAAGCCTAGCTTGTGTTCTCAGACTTTTGTCGTCAGACTACTGGCCCACAAGCCCTCCAGTTTGGCAATCCAGAACTACAACGCAGCACTCTGCCGGCCCTCCAGAAGAAAAACTTTGTCCTCTGGGGCTACCCAGTAACCCCAAATGAGGATCAACCTGCACCGACCTTGGCTGTACCCCAAATACACAGGCTGACCAGGGCTCTAATGCCCTTTCTGGTACAGCCTTAGCCTGGACCCCCTGGCTCCTCCCAGACAGCTGGCCGCACACTGAGCACATCGAGCCGCCATGGCCTTAGGTCGTCATCTCTTCCCAACATCAATTTTCAGGTTTCAGAACCTAGACCTTATATCCAATCACTGCCCAGGGTTGAAGGTGATGCAGAAATCAGAACTCCTTCCCCATGGCAAGAAACCTTGTGGTTGGCATGTTGTCCAACGTTCAGTGTAGTTGAAACCAGTGTGGCCCATGAGGCCCCGCCCATGCTCGTGGGCCACATTGGTCACAAACACACATTGTGACGCTCAGGCTGAGCCCAGTCCTCAAGTAAGGCCACTAAGTGGCTGGATGAAGAGATAGCATATTGGGCTTGCCATGCCCCTAGGCCCCAATTTTTAACCATAGTTCGGGTTGTCCCTTCAGTCTTCCCCACGGCTTGGCTTTGGAATTCCTCTTTTGGTGGGACACCTGAGGTAACAAAACTGAAATGAGTCCTCCCATCCCACAGATTGACGAAAAGCAATTGGGAATCGGGCCAAATCCCCAGAGAGGAAGATTCATCCGTGGCCCATGAGGCCTCCCCGACATTCCACGGCCATCGCTGATACAAAATCCAGAGACAAAAGACTGAGCAAGCGCCTCAGACTCGCACTTTCTTCATATCCTAAAGAGTTCTTCTCATGGTTTGTAGATGGGGCCTGCCATACCTACGTCCCCAAACCTAAGCTGAGTTTGTGTTTTCAGACTTCTATCCTCAAAGTCTTGGGCCACCCACCCTCCAGGCTGGGCCCCTGGAGCCACACATTAGGACTGTGCCTACCAATCCATGGGAATTTGGCCCATTCCATGGTCCAAAATTGTACAAATTAGGAGAAACCTCCAAAGTCCCTGAGGCCATCCCAATAGTGTAGGTCGCCCAGAACAAACAAGGGCTGTCTGACACCAGCTGATAATCGAACTATACTCATAACAGAGATGGTTGTCCCCAGAGAAGAAGATTGAACCAGACAGGACCCTAGGCCATAATAGGATCCATTGCTTTGGGTTACAGGCATGTGTCCTCAAAAGCCTGATTCCAATACGAGCATAGGGGTTTTCCTGAGGCACCCATCAGAACTCATCTCGTCTCCACAAGGAAACCTGTGCATGGGAGCCATGTCCAAAGCTTAGGAGAGTACTTCAGGGTCCCGGTACCACCGCCCCATTCCAAGGCCCTCATGGACACAAAAACACATTAGGACCCATCCTCAGGAAAGTCCATTTCAACTCAGCCACCCCGGTTGCTCCCGCAGAGCCATCAGATCTAAACTGTCTTGTTGCTAGGAGACAATTGGAATGCGAGGCGAGCTTCCCAGGCATCCATCCGCGAACGGTGCTCTGGAGTCATTCCATATGGGATGTCCTGGAGCTGTCCAACAAGTCTTAATTGTCCCGCAGAAGGATTCCTTGAAGGGGGCATCCCACAACTCCCAACGTGCGAAAACCTCAATGACCTCGAGATTCCGCTGCCTTCAAGAAGCGGCCGTCATGCTCAGATTCTCCAACCTGAGCCAAAGTCTGATCCTTGCCCTGACTTCAGATGCATGAGATATTGGTTCAGATCTGCAGGGGGTACCTGCCGTGCCCTCGCCCTGAAACCCAAGTCTAGCTTGTCTTCTCAGACTTCCGTCCTCACACTCCTGGGCCCGAAGCCCTCAAGTTTGGCAATTCCGTACCCACAATGCAGCACTCTGCCTGCCCTCTAGAAAAAAAAATTATTGCCTCATGAGCTGCCCAGGCACCTTAAATGAGGGTAAACCTACACAGCACTCAACTTTACCCAAATTATATAGTCTAACCTGGGCACTAATGCACTGTCGAACACAACCTGAGCGCGGACCTCCTGATCAACACCCAGAAAGCTGACCGCACACTGAGCACAAAAAACCCGCCATGGCCTTAGGTCATCATCTCTTCCCTACCTCAGTTTTCAGGCTTCAGAACCGAGACCTTATCTCCAATCACTGCCCAGGGGTGAGTGTGATGTAGAAATCAGAACTCCTCTTTACCCATGGCAAGAACCCTTGCGGTTGGCACGTTGTCCAACGTTCAGAGTAGAAGAAACCAGCATTCACCCTGAGGCCCCGCCCATTCTTGAGTGCGACGAGGGCATACACAAACATTGTGACCCTCAGCTTGAGTCCTGTAGTCTAGTAAGTCCTCTCAGTAGCTGGACTATTAGATGTCATAATGGGCTTGACATGTCCCTAGGCCCCAATTTTTAACCAGATTTCTGATTGTCCAGTCGCCCCTCCCCAGGGCTCTACTCTGGAATCCCTCATTTGGTGGTACACCGGAGGTTAAAAAAGAAAAAAAACAACAACAACAACAACAAAAAAAAAACAGACTTCTTCCAGCCCAAAGAATGACCCCAAACTCTTTGGACGGGGCCAAACCACCAGAAAGTAAGACTCGTCCATTTCCCATGATGTCACCCAGAAATTCCACGACCATGAGTGACATGATATCCAGAGACAAAAACTTGAGCAGGAGCCTCACACTAGCCCTTCTTTCAAATCCCGAAGAGTTCTCCTCATGGTCTGTAGATCATTCTTGCCATACCTATGACCCGAAACATAAGCCGAGTTTGTGTTTTCAGAGAACTGACCAAACAGCCCTGGCCTTCACAACATACAGGCTCAGGCCCCTGGAGCCAAACCTGATGACTGTACTGGCCCTCTCCAAGGGAATTGTGTGTGCCCATTCCAATGGCCACAACCCTTCTAATAGGATAAACCTCCAAAGTCCCTGATCCATCTCAATAGTGGTGGCTTCCCAGGAAAAACAGGGGCAATCTGAGCCCAACTGAGCACCTACCTGCACTCAGACCCATAGACAGATGTCCCCAGAGGTAAAAAGGAAAGAACAGGCCCCTAGGCACTAATCAGATCCATTGCTTTGGTTTCCAGGCATCTCTCCTCAGAGGCCTGGATTTCAAAAGCAGCATATAGCTGTTTCTTGACTCACCCATCAGAAAACATCTCATCTACACATGGGAAACTTGCACGTTGGAGCTGGGTCAAAGCCTCTGTTTAGGAGAACCCTTTAGGGCCCCAGTGCCACCGCTTCATTCCAAGGTCTCCATAGACACAAAAGCACGTTAGGACCCATCCCCAGGGGTGTCCATTTCAACTCAGCGTCCTTGGTTGCTCCCCACAGATCCAGAAGATCTAACCTGTCTTGTTGCTAGGAGACAATTGGAATGCGAGGTGGGCTACCCAGCCATCCATCCTTAGAACCCTGCTCAGAATCATTGGCCTGGAGCCAAACAACAGGTCTCAATTGTCCTGCAGAAGACTCTCTGCAGTTTGGAGCTTCTCACAACTCCCATCGTTGGAAAGCCCCATGGCCTCGTGATGACCCCCCATTTATGAAGGGGCCATCAAGGACAGAAACTCCTACCTGAGCGATCGTCTGATCCTCGCCCTGACTTCAGATGCACGAGATCTCGATTCAGGTCTGTAGATTGTGCCTGCCATGGCCTCACCCAGAAACCTAAGCCTAGCTTGTGTTCTCAGACTTTTGTCGTCAGACTACTGGCCCACAAGCCCTCCAGGTTGGCAATCCAGAACTACAATGCAGCACTCTGCCAGCCCTCCAGAAGAAAAACTTTGTCCTCTGGCGCTACCCAGTCATCCCAAATGAGGATCAACCTGCACCGACCTTGGCTGTACCCCAAATACATAGGCTGACCAGGGCATTAATGCCCTTTCTGGTACAGCCTGATCCTGGACCCCCTGGCCCCTCCCAGACAGCTGTCCGCACACTGAGCACATCGAGCCGCCATGGCCTTAGGTCGTCATCTCTTCCCAACCTCAGTTTTCAGGATTCAGAACCTAGACCTTATCTCCAATCACTGCCCAGGGTTGAAGATGATGCAGAAATCAGAACTCCTTCCCCATGGCAAGAAACCTTGTGGTTGGCATGTCGTCCAACGTTCAGTGTAGTTGAAACCAGTGTGGCCCATGAGGCCCCACCCATGCTCGCGGGCCACATTGTTCACACACACATTGTGACGCTCAGTCTGAGCCCAGTCCTCAAGTAAGTCCACTCAGTGGCTGGATGAAGAGATATCATATTGTGCTTGCCATGCCCGTAGGCCCCAATTTTTAACCATAGTTCGGGTTGTCCCTTCAGTCTTCCCCACGGCTTTGCTTTGGAATTCCTCCTTTGGTGGGACACCTGAGGTAACAAACCTGAAAGGAGACCTCCCATCCCACAGATTGACGAAAAGCAATTGGGAATCGGGCCAAATCCTCAGAGAGGAAGATTCGTCCATGGCCCATGAGGCATCCCCGACATTCCACGGAGATCGCTGATACAAAATCCAGAGACAAATGCCTGAGCAAGCGCCTCAGACTCACTCTATATTCAAATCTTCATGAGTTCTTCTCATGGTTTGTAGATTGGGCCTGCCATACCGATGTCCCCAAAGAAAGCTGAGTTTGAGTATCGGTATCACAATCAGAACTCTGCCTTCCACATGGCTGTAATGCTTGTTCTTCGCATGGAGTCACACCTTCACGTGGGGAACCCTTCATGGCCCCTGATGCCACGCCCAAACATGAGTGCTGCTTGGGCACAAATTCACACTGTGACCCTAGCATGAGCCCCATGACAAACAAAGGCCTTTCAGGTTCGGGACGAAGGTCCTGCATATAGTCCTTGCCATGCACATAGTCACCCAGGACTAACTAGATGGTGTGTATTCCAGTTGAGGGAACCCACTGCTGTGCTCTAGAGTCCCTCTCCTGGGGGGTCCCCTGTGGCAGAAAACAGTATTCTTCACTTCCCACAGAATGAACCCAAACACTTGGGAGCTTGGACAATCCCCCGAGAGGAAGGCTCTTCCTCGGACCCTGAGGCAACCCCTACCCTGACCGGACACTGTGAACGCAACACCCAGAGACAAAAGCCTGAGCGACTGCCTCCCACTTGCCCTCCTTTGATATCCAGAGGATCTCCCCTCACGGACTGGAGATCAGGCCTGCCATTACCTTGGCCCCTACCTGAGCCAAGTTTGCTCTTTCAGACATCAGTCCCCAGAGCCCTGGCAAACACAGCCTCTAGGCTGGGTCCTCTGGAGCCATACCACAGGACCGTGCCTGCTCTCTCCTGGGAAACTGTGTCCATTCCTTTGGCCACACACCTCCAGAATATGAGACCCCTCAAGGCCCCAAAGGTCATCCCACTACTGGGAGCCTCCCTGGACACACAGGGGCATTCGGACACAAGCTGAGCAGCTACCTCCATGAAGGCATGCACACAGATGTCAACAGAGATAGAAGGTTGAGCCCGACAGGCCTTAGGCCCTAATATCAACTCTTGCTTTGGGTTCCAGGTGTTACTCCTCAGAGGCTTTGGTTCGAAGAACAGGATATGGGGCTTTCCTGAGGCACTGAACAGAACTCCTCTCGTCTCCACATGGGAAGTATCCTTGTTGGAGCTGTGTCAAACGCCTCAGTTGGAAAACACTGCAGAGTCCCCGAGCCACCTCCACATTCCAAGGTCTCCCAGGCCACCAAGCCACAGTAGAACTCATTTCAGGAGAGTCCATTTCAACTCTCCCCTCTAGGTAGCTCACCCAGGAGCCTGCAGATTGAGCCTGACTTGTCCTGACTAAACAGTGGGAATATGAGGTGGCGTTCCCAGGCATTCATGCTTTGACACCTGCTCTCGAGTCTTTCCGTATGGGGCCTCCTGGAACCATCCAATAGGACTCGACTGTCGAGAGGAAGGAAATCTTGAGGTTTGGAGTAGTTCACAAATCCCATCGTAGGCAAACCTCCCTGGCTTCATGAAGCCCCCACACCCTTCAGGAAGAGGACATGCTGGACAAAAACTCTAGCCTGAGGCACGTCTCATAGTTGACATGACCTCAGTGCAGGAGATCTCGATTCAGCCTCTGCAGAGTGGGCCTGCCGTGCCCTCGGTCCCAAACCTCACGCTAGCTTGTGTTTTCAGACTTCCTTCCTCACAGTCCTGGCAAACAAGCCCTCCGGACTAGGAACTCTGGAACCAAAACCCAGCCCAGTGTCTGCCCAACGGAAAAAAAAACGTTTCCCTGTGGGGCTCTCCAGAAAACCCAGATGAGGATCAACCTGCTCGGGCCTCGACGGTACCCGAACTGGATAGGCTGCTCTGGGCACTCATGCTCTGCCTGACACAGCCTGAAGCCAGACGTCCAGACAGACAAGGAGACAGCTGGCCGCACACCCAGCACATCGGACACGCCATGGTCTTATGCCGTCACCTCATCCTAACCTTGGTTTTCAGATATCTGAACCTAGACATTATATCAATTCTCCACACAGCTGGGTATAGCAAGCACAAAACAGAACTCCTCCTTCCCCATGGCTGTCAAGATTGCTCTTGGCATGGAGTCACACCTTCAGGGTGAGAGAAACCTTCATGGCCCCTGATGCCACGCCCAAACTTGAGTGCTGCTTGGGCACAAATTCACACTGTGACCCTCAGCATGAGTTCCATGTCAAAGAAAGGCCTGTCAGGGCCTGGACCAAGAGCCCACATATGGGGCTTGCCAAGCCCCTATGCACCCAATCCTCACCACGGTTTGAATTTTCCAGTCGCCCCGCCCGTACCTGGAGCTCTGCTCTGGAATCCCTTTCTTGGAGAGACCCATGAGCCAGATAACACGACTCCACCCTTACCACAAAATGACCCCAAACTCTTGGGAGCTGGGACAAATTCCCAGAGAGGGATACTCGTCCACAGTACCTGAGGCCACCACTCCAATCCACGGCTATCCCGGACACAACATCCAGAGACAAAAGCCTGAAGGAACGCCTCCCACTCGCCCTTGTTTCAGAGGCCCAGGAGCTCCCTCTCGGGCTGTACATCCGGCCTGCCATACCCTAGGCGCCACTCATAAGCTGAGTTTGTGTATTCCGACTTCTGTGCCCACAGCCTGGACCCACACAACATCCAGGCTAGGGCCTCTGGACCAAACAGCGAAAGATTGTGCCTGCCCTCTCCAAGGAAAGTGTGCCCAATCCATTGACCACAACCCTACAGGTTAGGGAAAAGCTCCAAGGTCCCTGAGGCCATCAATAGTATAGGCCACCCCGGACTAAGAGGGGCTCTCTGACACCAGCGGAGCAACTATCTCCACTTAGACTCTCAGACAGTGTCCCCAGAGACAGAAGGTTGAAATGGACAGGCCCCCAGGCCCTAATCTGAACCTTTGCTTTGGTTTCCATGTTTCCGTTCTCAGAGGACTGTTTTCGTAGATCAGCACCTGGGGGTTTTCTGAGGCACCAAAGCAAACATCTCTCATCTCCACATGGGCAGCTTTCTTACTGGGATGTATCAAACACTTCAGGTAGGAGAGTTCCGCAGGGCCACTGAACAACCAGCACATTCCAAGGTCTCCATGGACCCAAACGCACATTATGACGCATCCTCAGGAGAGGCCATTTCATCTCAGCCCGCTGGGTCGCGTGTTCCAGAGACAGCAGATCAAACATATCTTGTCGCTAATAGCCAATGGGAATGCGAGGCATGCTGTACAGGGATCCATCCTTTGAACACTGCTCTCCAGTCCTTCCATATGGTATGTCCTGGAGCCATGTAACAGGACTCGAATGTCCCGCAGAAGGAAACCTTGTGGTTTGGGGCAACCTCCAAACTCAGCGTGGGAAAACTTCCTTGGCCTCATGAGGCCCCCACTTCATGAAGGTGCCATCATGGACACATACTCCAGCCTCAGCCAACGTCTGTTCCTCAGCCTGACTTCAGATGCAGGAGATTTTGATTCAGCCTCTGCAGAGTGGGCCTGCTCTGCCCTTGGCTCCAATCCTCACACTAACTTGTGTTTTCAGACTTCCGTCCTCACACACCTGGCCCACAAACCCTCCCTACTGGGAATTCTGGGGCCACAATGAAGCACTGTGCCTGCCCCCCAAGAGAAAAACATTGTCTACGGCGCTGCCCAGAAACCGCAAATGAGGATCAAACTGCTTGGCCCTCGGCAACACCCCAATTGCATAGGCTACCTTAAACAGTGATGCTCTGTCGCAAATAGCCTGAGCCCAGACCTTCCAACAGACACCGACACAGCTGGCTGCACACCCAGCACATTGGACCCGCCACTTCCTTAGGCCACCATCCATTCCCAACCTGGGTTTTCAGTCATCGGAACCTAGACCTTATCTCCAATCCCTACACAGGGGGGAACCTGATTCACAAGTCAGAACCCCTCCTTCCCCATGGCAAGAAACCTTGCTGCTGGCAGTGAGTCAAACCTTCAGTGTAGGAGAAAACGGCATGGCCCATGAGGCCTCACCCAAGCGTGAGGGCCGCCTTGGGCACAAACACACATTGTGACCCTCAGCGTGAGTACCTTATTCAAGTAACGCCTTTCAGTGACTGGACCAAGAGCCCGCATATGTGGCTTGCCATGCCCATAGGCACCCAGGACTAACTAGATGGTGTGTATTCCAGTTGAGGGAACCCACTGCTGTGCTCTAGAGTCCCTCTCATGGGGGGTCCCCTGTGGCAGAAAACAGTACTCTTCATTCCCACAGAATGAACACAAACACTTGGGAGCTTGGACAATCCCCCGAGAGGAAGGCTCTTCCTCGGCCTCTGAGACAACCCCTACCCTGACCGGACACTGTAAACGCAACACCCAGAGACAAAATCCTGAGTGACTGCCTCCCACTTGCCCTACTTTGATTTCCAGAGGATCTCCCCTCACGGACTAGAGATCAGGCCTGCCATTACATTGGCCCCTAGCTGAGCCAAGTTTGCTTTTTCAGACATCTGTCCCCACTGCCCTGGCTAACACAGCCTCTAGGCTGGGTCCTCTGGAGCCATACCACAGGACCGTGCCTGCACTCTCCTGGGAAACTGTGTCCATTCCTTTGGCCACACACCTCCAGAATATGCGAAACCTCAAGGCCTTCGAGGAAATCCCACTACTGGGAGCCTCACTGGACTCACAGGGGCATTCGGACACAAGCTGAGCAGCTACATCCATGAATGCATGCACACAGATGACAACAGAGATAGAAGGTTGAGCCGGACAGGCCTTTAGGCCGTAGTCTCAACTCTTGCTTTGGTTTCCAGGTGTCACTCCTCAGAGGCTTTGGTTCGAAGAACAGGGTATGGGGCTTTCCTGAGGCACGGAACAGAACTCCTCTCGTCTCCACATGGGAAGTTTCCTTGTTGGAGCCGTGTCAAACACCTCATGTTGGAGAATCCTGCAGAGTCCCTGAGCCACCTCCACATTCCAAGGTCTCCCAGGCCACCAAGCCACAGTAGGACTCATCTTCAGGAGAGTCCATTTCAACTCTCCCCTCTGGGTAGCTCACCCAGGAGCCCGCAGATTGAGCCTGCCTTGTCCTGACTAAAGAGTGGGAATATGAGGTGGCGTTCCCAGGCATCCATGCTTAGACACCTGCTCTCGAGTCTTTCCATATGGGGCCTCTTGGAACCATCCAATAGGACTCGACTGTCGTGCAGAAGGTAACCTTCAGTTTTGGAGCAGTTCACACATCCCATCGTAGGCAAAACTTTCTGGCCTCATGAAGCCCCCACACCCTTCAGGAATAGGCCTTGCTGGACAAAAACTCTAGCCTTAGGCACGTCTCATAGTTGACATGACCTCAGTGCAGGAGATCTCGATTCAGCCTCTGCAGAGTGGGCCTGCCGTGCCCTCGGTCCCAAACCTCACGCTAGCTTGTGTTTTCAGACTTCCTTCCTCACACTCCTGGCAAACAAACCCTCTGGACTAGGAACTCCGGAACCAAAACCCAGCCCAGTGTCTGCCCAACGGAAGAAAAACGTTTCCCTGTGGGGCTCTCCAGAAAACCCAGATGAGGATCAATCTGCTCGGGCCTCGACGGTACCGAACTGGATAGGCTGCTCTGGGCACTCATGCTCTGCCTGACACAGCCTGAAGCCAGACGTCCAGACAGACAAGGAGACAGCTGGCCGCACACCCAGCACTTCGGACACGCCATGGTCTTATGCCGTCACCTCATTTTAACCTTGGTTTTCAGAAATCTGAACCTAGACATTATATCAATTCTCCACACAGCTGGGTATAGCAAGCACAAAACAGAACTCCTCCTTCCCCATGGCTGTCAAGCTTGCTCTTGGCATGGAGTCACACCTTCAGGGTGGGAGAAACCTTCATGGCCCCTGATGCCACGCCCAAACTTGAGTGCTGCTTGGGCACAAATTCACACTGTGACCCTCAGCATGAGTTCCATGTCAAAGAAAGGCCTGTCAGGGCCTGGACCAAGAGCCCACATATGGGGCTTGCCAAGCCCCTATGCACCCAATCCTCACCACGGTTTGAATTTTCCAGTCGCCCCGCCCGTACCTGGAGCTCTGCTCTGGAATCCCTTTCTTGGAGAGACCCATGAGCCAGACAACACGACTCCACCCTTCCCACAAAATGACCCCAAACTCTTGGGAGCTGGGACAAATCGCCAGAGAGGGATACTCGTCCACAGTAACTGAGGCCACCACTCCAATCCACGGCTATCCCGGACACAACATCCAGAGACAAAAGCCTGAAGGAACGCCTCCCACTCGACCTTGTTTCAGAGGCCCAGGAGCTCCCTCTCGGGCTGTACATCCGGCCTGCCATACCCTAGGCGCCACTCATAAGCTGAGTTTGTGTATTCTGACTTCTGTGCCCACAGCCTGGACCCACACAACATCCAGGCTAGGGCCTCTGGACCAAACAGCGTAAGATTGTGCCTGCCCTCTCCAAGGAAAGTGTGCCCAATCCATTGACCACAACCCTACAGGTTAGGGAAAAGCTCCAAGGTCCCTGAGGCCATCAATAGTATAGGCCACCCTGGACTAAGAGGGGCTCTCTGACACCAGCGGAGCAACTATCTCCACTTTGACTCTCAGACAGTGTCCCCAGAGACAGAAGGTTGAAACGGACAGGCCCCCAGGCCCTAATCTGAACCTTAGCTTTGGTTTCCATGTTTCCGTTCTCAGAGGACTGTTTTCGTAGACCAGCACATGGGGCTTTTCTGAGGCACCAAACCAAACCTCTCTCAACTCCACATATGCAGCTTTCTTACTGGGATGTATCAAACACTTCAGGTAGGAGAGTTCCGCAGGGCCACTGAACAACCAGCACATTCCAAGGTCTCCATGGACCCAAACGCACATTATAACGCATCCTCAGGAGAGGCCATTTCAACTCAGCCCCCTGGGTCGCGTGTTCCAGAGGCAGCAGATCAAACATATCTTGTCGCTAATAGCCAATGGGAATGCGAGGCATGCTGTACAGGGATCCATCCTTCGAACCCTGCTCTCCAGTCCTTCCATATGGTATGTCCTGGAGCCATGCAACAGGACTCGAATGTCCCACAGAAGGAAACCTTGTGGTTTGGGGCAACCTCCAAACTCAGCGTGGGAAAACTTCCTTGGCCTCATGAGGCCCCCACTTCATGAAGGTGCCATCATGGACACATACTCCAGCCTCAGCCAACGTCTGATCCTCAGCCTGACTTCAGATGCAGGAGATTTTGATTCAGCCTCTGCAGAGTGGGCCTGCTCTGCCCTTGGCTCCAATCCTCACACTAGCTTGTGTTTTCAGACTTCCGTCCTCACACTCCTGGACCACCAACCCTCCCTACTGGGAATTCTGGGGCCACAATGAAGCACTGTGCCTGCCTCCCAGGAGAAAAACCTTGTCTATGGCGCTGCCCAGAAACCCCAAATGAGGATCAAACTGCTTGGCACTCGGCAACACCCCAATAGCATAGGCGACCTTAAACAGTGATGCTCTGTCGCAAATAGCCTGAGCCCAGACCTTCCAACAGACACCGACACAGCTGGCTACACACCCAGCACATTGGACCCGCCACTTCCTTAGGCCACCATCAATTCCCAACCTGGGTTTTCAGTCATCGGAACCTAGACCTTATCTCCAATCCCTGCACAGGGGGGAACCTGATGCACAAGTCAGAACCCCTCCTTCCCCATGGCAAGAAACCTTGCTGCTGGCAGTGAGTCAAACCTTCATTGTAGGAGAAAACGGCATGGCCCATGAGGCCACGCCCAAGCGTGAGGGCCGCCTTGGGCACAAACACACATTGTGACCCTCAGCGTGAGTACATTATTCAAGTAACGCCTTTCAGTGACTGGACCAAGAGCCCGCATATGTGGCTTGCCATGCCCATAGGCACCCAGGACTAACTAGATGATGTGTATTCCAGTTGAGGGAACCCACTGCTGTGCTCTAGAGTCCCTCTCCTGGGGGGTCCCCTGTGGCAGAAAACAGTACTCTTCATTCCCACAGAATGAACACAAACACTTGGGAGCTTGGACAATCCCCCGAGAGGAAGGCTCTTCCTCGGCCTCTGAGACAACCCCTACCCTGACCGGACACTGTAAACGCAACACCCAGAGACAAAATCCTGAGTGACTGCCTCCCACTTGCCCTACTTTGATTTCCAGAGGATCTCCCCTCACGGACTAGAGATCAGGCCTGCCATTACATTGGCCCCTAGCTGAGCCAAGTTTGCTTTTTCAGACATCTGTCCCCACAGCCCTGGCAAACACAGCCTCTAGGCTGGGTCCTCTGGAGCCATACCACAGGACCGTGCCTGCTCTCTCCTGGGAAACTGTGTCCATTCCTTTGGCCACACACCTCCAGAATATGAGAAACCTCAAGTCCTCCGTGGACATCCCACTACTGGGAGCCTCACTGGACTCACAGGGGCATTCGGACACAAGCTGAGCAGCTACATCCATGAATGCATGCACACAGATGTTAACAGAGTTAGAAGGTTGAGCCGGACAGGCCTTTAGGCCGTAGTCTCAACTCTTGCTTTGGTTTCCAGGTGTCACTCCTCAGAGGCTTTGGTTCGAAGAACAGGGTATGGGGCTTTCCTGAGGCACGGAACAGAACTCCTCTCGTCTCCACATGGGAAGTTGCCTTGTTGGAGCCATGTCAACCACCTCATGTTGGAGAATCCTGCAGAGTCCCTGAGCCACCTCAACATTCCAAGGTCTCCCAGGCCACAAGCCACAGTAGGACTCATCTTCAGGAGAGTCCATTTCAACTCTCCCCTCTGGGTAGCTCACCCAGGAGCCCGCAGATTGAGCCTGCCTTGTCCTGACTAAAGAGTGGCGTTCCCAGGCATCCATGCTTAGACACCTGCTCTCGAGTCTTTCCATATGGGGCCTCTTGGAACCATCCAATAGGACTCGACTGTCGTGCAGAAGGTAATTTTCTGTTTTGGAGCAGTTCACAAATCCCATCGTAGGCAAAACTTTCTGGCCTCATGAAGCCCCCACACCCTTCAGGAAGAGGCCATGCTGGACAAAAACTCTAGCCTGAGGCACGTCTCATAGTTGACATGACCTCAGTGCAGGAGATCTCGATTCAGCCTCTGCAGAGTGGGCCTGCCGTGCCCTCGGTCCCAAACCTCACGCTAGCTTGTGTTTTCAGACTTCCTTCCTCACACTCCTGGCAAACAAGCCCTCTGGACTAGGAACTCCAGAACCAAAACCCAGCCCAGTGTCTGCCCAACGGAAGAAAAACGTTTCCCTGTGGGGCTCTCCAGAAAACCCAGATGAGGATCAACCTGCTCGGGCCTCGACGGTACCCGAACTGGATAGGCTGCTCTGGGCACTCATGCTCTGCCTGACACAGCCTGAAGCCAGACGTCCAGACAGACAAGGAGACAGCTGGCCGCACACCCAGCACTTCGGACACGCCATGGTCTTATGCCGTCACCTCATCCTAACCTTGGTTTTCAGATATCTGAACCTAGACATTATATCAATTCTCCACACAGCTGGGTATAGCAAGCACAAAACAGAACTCCTCCTTCCCCATGGCTGTCAAGCTTGCTCTTGGCATGGAGTCACACCTTCAGGGTGGGAGAAACCTTCATGGCCCCTGATGCCACGCCCAAACTTGAGTGCTGCTTGGGCACAAATTCACACTGTGACCCTCAGCATAAGCCCCATGTCAAAGAAAGGCCTGTCAGGGCCTGGACCAAGAGCCCACATATGGGGCTTGCCAAGCCCCTATGCACCCAATCCTCACCACGGTTTGAATTTTCCAGTCGCCCCGCCCGTACCTGGAGCTCTGCTCTGGAATCCCTTTCTTGGAGAGACCCATGAGCCAGACAACACGACTCCACCCTTCCCACAAAATGACCCCAAACTCTTGGGAGCTGGGACAAATCGCCAGAGAGGGATACTCGTCCACAGTAACTGAGGCCACCACTCCAATCCACGGCTATCCCGGACACAACATTCAGAGACAAAAGCCTGAAGGAACGCCTCCCACTCGCCCTTGTTTCAGAGGCCCAGGAGCTCCCTCTCGGGCTGTACATCCGGCCTGCCATACCCTAGGCGCCACTCATAAGCTGAGTTTGTGTATTCCGACTTCTGTGCCCACAGCCTGGACCCACACAACATCCAGGCTAGGGCCTCTGGACCAAACAGCGTAAGATTGTGCCTGCCCTCTCCAAGGAAAGTGTGCCCAATCCATTGACCACAACCCTACAGGTTAGGGAAAAGCTCCAAGGTCCCTGAGGCCATCAATAGTATAGGCCACCCTGGACTAAGAGGGGCTCTCTGACACCAGCGGAGCAACTATCTCCACTTTGACTCTCAGACAGTGTCCCCAGAGACAGAAGGTTGAAACGGACAGGCCCCCAGGCCCTAATCTGAACCTTAGCTTTGGTTTCCATGTTTCCGTTCTCAGAGGACTGTTTTCGTAGACCAGCACATGGGGCTTTTCTGAGGCACCAAACCAAACCTCTCTCAACTCCACATGGGCAGCTTTCTTACTGGGATGTATCAAACACTTCAGGTAGGAGAGTTCCGCAGGGCCACTGAACAACCAGCACATTCCAAGGTCTCCATGGACCCAAACGCACATTATAACGCATCCTCAGGAGAGGCCATTTCAACTCAGCCCCCTGGGTCGCGTGTTCCAGAGGCAGCAGATCAAACATATCTTGTCGCTAATAGCCAATGGGAATGCGAGGCATGCTGTACAGGGATCCATCCTTCGAACCCTGCTCTCCAGTCCTTCCATATGGTATGTCCTGGAGCCATGCAACAGGACTCGAATGTCCCACAGAAGGAAACCTTGTGGTTTGGGGCAACCTCCAAACTCAGCATGGGAAAACTTCCTTGGCCTCATGAGGCCCCCACTTCATGAAGGTGCCATCATGGACACATACTCCAGCCTCAGCCAACGTCTGATCCTCAGCCTGACTTCAGATGCAGGAGATTTTGATTCAGCCTCTGCAGAGTGGGCCTGCTCTGCCCTTGGCTCCAATCCTCACACTAGCTTGTGTTTTCAGACTTCCGTCCTCACACTCCTGGACCACAAACCCTCCCTACTGGGAATTCTGGGGCCACAATGAAGCACTGTGCCTGCCTCCCAAGAGAAAAACATTGTCTATGGCGCTGCCCAGAAACCCCAAATGAGGATCAAACTGCTTGGCACTCGGCAACACCCCAATTGCATAGGCGACCTTAAACAGTGATGCTCTGTCGCAAATAGCCTGAGCCCAGACCTTCCAACAGACACCGACACAGCTGGCTACACACCCAGCACATTGGACCCGCCACTTCCTTAGGCCACCATCAATTCCCAACCTGGGTTTTCAGTCATCGGAACCTAGACCTTATCTCCAATCCCTGCACAGGGGGGAACCTGATGCACAAGTCAGAACCCCTCCTTCCCCATGGCAAGAAACCTTGCTGCTGGCAGTGAGTCAAACCTTCATTGTAGGAGAAAACGGCATGGCCCATGAGGCCACGCCCAAGCGTGAGGGCCGCCTTGGGCACAAACACACATTGTGACCCTCAGCGTGAGTACATTATTCAAGTAACGCCTTTCAGTGACTGGACCAAGAGCCCGCATATGTGGCTTGCCATGCCCATAGGCACCCAGGACTAACTAGATGATGTGTATTCCAGTTGAGGGAACCCACTGCTGTGCTCTAGAGTCCCTCTCCTGGGGGGTCCCCTGTGGCAGAAAACAGTACTCTTCATTCCCACAGAATGAACACAAACACTTGGGAGCTTGGACAATCCCCCGAGAGGAAGGCTCTTCCTCGGCCTCTGAGACAACCCCTACCCTGACCGGACACTGTAAACGCAACACCCAGAGACAAAATCCTGAGTGACTGCCTCCCACTTGCCCTACTTTGATTTCCAGAGGATCTCCCCTCACGGACTAGAGATCAGGCCTGCCATTACATTGGCCCCTAGCTGAGCCAAGTTTGCTTTTTCAGACATCTGTCCCCACAGCCCTGGCAAACACAGCCTCTAGGCTGGGTCCTCTGGAGCCATACCACAGGACCGTGCCTGCTCTCTCCTGGGAAACTGTGTCCATTCCTTTGGCCACACACCTCCAGAATATGAGAAACCTCAAGTCCTCCGTGGACATCCCACTACTGGGAGCCTCACTGGACTCACAGGGGCATTCGGACACAAGCTGAGCAGCTACATCCATGAATGCATGCACACAGATGTTAACAGAGTTAGAAGGTTGAGCCGGACAGGCCTTTAGGCCGTAGTCTCAACTCTTGCTTTGGTTTCCAGGTGTCACTCCTCAGAGGCTTTGGTTCGAAGAACAGGGTATGGGGCTTTCCTGAGGCACGGAACAGAACTCCTCTCGTCTCCACATGGGAAGTTGCCTTGTTGGAGCCATGTCAAACACCTCATGTTGGAGAATCCTGCAGAGTCCCTGAGCCACCTCAACATTCCAAGGTCTCCCAGGCCACAAGCCACAGTAGGACTCATCTTCAGGAGAGTCCATTTCAACTCTCCCCTCTGGGTAGCTCACCCAGGAGCCCGCAGATTGAGCCTGCCTTGTCCTGACTAAAGAGTGGCGTTCCCAGGCATCCATGCTTAGACACCTGCTCTCGAGTCTTTCCATATGGGGCCTCTTGGAACCATCCAATAGGACTCGACTGTCGTGCAGAAGGTAATTTTCTGTTTTGGAGCAGTTCACAAATCCCATCGTAGGCAAAACTTTCTGGCCTCATGAAGCCCCCACACCCTTCAGGAAGAGGCCATGCTGGACAAAAACTCTAGCCTGAGGCACGTCTCATAGTTGACATGACCTCAGTGCAGGAGATCTCGATTCAGCCTCTGCAGAGTGGGCCTGCCGTGCCCTCGGTCCCAAACCTCACGCTAGCTTGTGTTTTCAGACTTCCTTCCTCACACTCCTGGCAAACAAGCCCTCTGGACTAGGAACTCCAGAACCAAAACCCAGCCCAGTGTCTGCCCAACGGAAGAAAAACGTTTCCCTGTGGGGCTCTCCAGAAAACCCAGATGAGGATCAACCTGCTCGGGCCTCGACGGTACCCGAACTGGATAGGCTGCTCTGGGCACTCATGCTCTGCCTGACACAGCCTGAAGCCAGACGTCCAGACAGACAAGGAGACAGCTGGCCGCACACCCAGCACTTCGGACACGCCATGGTCTTATGCCGTCACCTCATCCTAACCTTGGTTTTCAGATATCTGAACCTAGACATTATATCAATTCTCCACACAGCTGGGTATAGCAAGCACAAAACAGAACTCCTCCTTCCCCATGGCTGTCAAGCTTGCTCTTGGCATGGAGTCACACCTTCAGGGTGGGAGAAACCTTCATGGCCCCTGATGCCACGCCCAAACTTGAGTGCTGCTTGGGCACAAATTCACACTGTGACCCTCAGCATGAGCCCCATGTCAAAGAAAGGCCTGTCAGGGCCTGGACCAAGAGCCCACATATGGGGCTTGCCAAGCCCCTATGCACCCAATCCTCACCACGGTTTGAATTTTCCAGTCGCCCCGCCCGTACCTGGAGCTCTGCTCTGGAATCCCTTTCTTGGAGAGACCCATGAGCCAGTAAACACGACTGCACCCCTCCCACAAAATGACCCCAAACTCTTGGGAGCTGGGACAAATCCCCAGAGAGGGATACTCGTCCACAGTACCTGAGGCCACCGCTCCAATCCACGGCTATCCCGGACACAACATCCAGAGACAAAAGCCTGAAGGAACGCCTCCCACTCGCCCTTGTTTCAGAGGCCCAGGAGCTCCCTCTCGGGCTGTACATCCGGCCTGCCATACCCTAGGCGCCACTCATAAGCTGAGTTTGTGTATTCCGACTTCTGTGCCCACAGCCTGGACCCACACAACATCCAGGCTAGGGCCTCTGGACCAAACAGCGAAAGATTGTGCCTGCCCTCTCCAAGGCAAGTGTGCCCAATCCATTGACCACAACCCTACAGGTTAGGGAAAAGCTCCAAGGTCCCTGAGGCCATCAATAGTATAGGCCACCCTGGACTAAGAGGGGCTCTCTGACACCAGCGGAGCAACTATCTCCACTTAGACTCTCAGACAGTGTCCCCAGAGACAGAAGGTTGAAATGGACAGGCCCCCAGGCCCTAATCTGAACCTTAGCTTTGGTTTCCATGTTTCCGTTCTCAGAGGACTGTTTTCGTAGACCAGCACATGGGGCTTTTCTGAGGCACCAAACCAAACCTCTCTCATCTCCACATGGGCAGCTTTCTTACTGGGATGTATCAAACACTTCAGGTAGGAGAGTTCCGCAGGGCCACTGAACAACCAGCACATTCCAAGGTCTCCATGGACCCAAACGCACATTATGACGCATCCTCAGGAGAGGCCATTTTATCTCAGCCCCCTCGGTCGCGTGTTCCAGAGGCAGCAGATCAAACATATCTTGTCGCTAATAGCCAATGGGAATTCGAGGCATGCAGTACAGGGATCCATCCTTCGAACTCTGCTCTCCAGTCCTTCCATATGGTATGTCCTGGAGCCATGCAACAGGACTCGAATGTCCCGCAGAAGGAAACCTTGTGGTTTGGGGCAACCACCAAACTCAGCGTGAGAAAACTTCCTTGGCCTCATGAGGCCCCCACTTTATGAAGCTGCCATCATGGACACATACTCCAGCCTCAGCCAACGTCTGATCCTCAGCCTGACTTCAGATGCAGGAGATTTTGATTCAGCCTCTGCAGAGTGGGCCTGCTCTGCCCTTGGCTCCAATCCTCACACTAGCTTGTGTTTTCAGACTTCCGTCCTCACACTCCTGGCCCACAAACCCTCCCTACTGGGAATTCTGGGGCCACAATGAAGCACTGTGCCTGCCTCCCAGGAGAAAACATTGTCTATGGCGCTGCCCAGAAACCCCAAATGAGGATCAACTGCTTGGCCCTCGGCAACACCCCAATTGCATAGGCGACCTTAAACAGTGATGCTCTGTCGCAAATAGCCTGAGCCCAGACCTTCCAACAGACACGGACACAGCTGGCTGCACACCCAGCACATTGGACCCGCCACTGCCTTAGGCCACCATCCATTCCCAACCTGGGTTTTCAGTCATCGGAACCTAGACCTTATCTCCAATCCCTGCACAGGGGGGAACCTGATGCACAAGTCAGAACCCCTCCTACACCATGGCAAGAAACCTTGCTGCTGGCAGTGAGTCAAACCTCCAGTGTAGGAGAAAACGGCATGGCCCATGAGGCCACGCCCAAGCGTGAGGGCCGCCTTGGGCACAAACACACATTGTGACCCTCAGCGTGAGTACCTTATTCAAGTAACGCCTCTCAGTGACTGGACCAGGAGCCCGCATATGTGGCTTGCCATGCCCATAGGCACCCAGGACTAACTAGATGGTGTGTATTCCAGTTGAGCGAACCCACTGCTGTGCTCTAGAGTCCCTCTCCTGGGGTGTCCCCTGTGGCAGATAACAGTACTCTTCATTCCCACAGAATGAACACAAACACTTGGGAGCTTGGACAATCCCCCGAGAGGAAGGCTCTTCCTCGGCCTCTGAGACAACCCCTACCCTGACCGGACACTGTAAACGCAACACCCAGAGACAAAATCCTGAGTGACTGCCTCCCACTTGCCCTACTTTGATTTCCAGAGGATCTCCCCTCACGGACTAGAGATCAGGCCTGCCATTACATTGGCCCCTAGCTGAGCCAAGTTTGCTTTTTTAGACATCTGTCCCCACAGCCCTGGCAAACACAGCCTCTAGGCTGGGTCCTCTGGAGCCATACCACAGGACCGTGCCTGCTCTCTCCTGGCAAACTGTGTCCATTCCTTTGGCCACACCTCCAGAATATGAGAAACCTCAAGGCCTCCGAGGACATCCCACTACTGGGAGCCTCACTGGACTCACAGGGGCATTCGGACACAAGCTGAGCAGCTACATCCATGAATGCATGCACACAGATGTCAACAGAGATAGAAGGTTGAGCCGGATAGGCCTTTAGGCCGTAGTCTCAACTCTTGCTTTGGTTTCCAGGTGTCACTCCTCAGAGGCTTTGGTTCGAAGAACAGGGTATGGGGCTTTCCTGAGGCACGGAACAGAACTCCTCTCGTCTCCACATGGGAAGTTTCCTTGTTGGAGCCGTGTCAAACACCTCATGTTGGAGAATCCTGCAGAGTCCCTGAGCCACCTCCACATTCCAAGGTCAACCAGGACACCAAGCCACAGTAGGACTCATCTTCAGGAGAGTCTATTTCAACTCTCCCCTCTGGGTAGCTCACCCAGGAGCCCGCAGATTGAGCCTGCCTTGTCCTGACTAAAGAGTGGGAATATGAGGTGGCGTTCCCCGGCATCCATGCTTAGACACCTGCTCTCGAGTCTTTCCATATGGGGCCTCTTGGAACCATCCAATAGGACTCGACTGTCGTGCAGAAGGTAACCTTCAGTTTTGGAGCAGTTCACAAATCCCATCGTAGCCAAAACTTTCTGGCCTCATGAAGCCCCCACACCCTTCTGAATCCAGAAAATGGAGGTTGGGATGAGATGATAACCTAAGGTCATGGAGGGTCCGATGTGCTCAGTGTGCGGTCAGCTTTCTGGGTGTTTTTCAGGAGGTATGGATTCAGGCTGTGTCAGACAGTGCATTAGTGCCCAGGTTAGAATGTATAATTTGGGTACAGTTGAGTTCCATGTAGGTTCATCCTCATTTATTGTGTCAGGGAAGCTCACTGGGGCAACATTTTTCTTCTGGTGGGCAGGCAGAGTGCAGCATTGTGGGTCCAGAATTGCCAAACTTAAGGGCGTCGGGACCAGGAGTATGAGGACGTAAGTCTGAGATCATAAGCTAGACTTAAGTTTCAGGGCGAGGGCACGGCAGGCACCCTCTGCAGATCCGAATCAAAATCTCATTCATCTGAAGTCAGGACGAGGATCAGACTTAGGCGCAGGTTGGAGTTTCTGTCCATGATGGCCCCTTCATCAAAGGGGTGGAATCTCGAGGCCATGGAGGTTTTCCCACGTTGGGAGTTGTGGGATGCTCCAAACTGCAAGGATTCCTTCTGCGGGAAAATTGAGAACTGTTGGATGGCTCCAGGACATCCCATATGGAATGACTCCAGAGCCGGGTTCTAAGGATGGATGCCTGAGCAGACTGCCTCTTACACCAATTGTCTCCCTGCCACAAGACAGGTACGATCTGATGGCTATGCAGGAGCAATCGTGGGAGCTGAGTTGAAATGGACTCTCCTGAAGATGGGTCTTAATGTGTGTTTGTGTCCATGAGGACGTTGGAATGGGGTGGTGGCCCCAGGGCTCTAAAGGATTCTAACCGGAGATTTTGAAACAACTCGAAAGAGCAAGTTTTCCATGTGGAGACAAGATTTGTTCTAATTGGTGCCTCAGGAAACCCACATATGCTGGTATTAGAACCAGGCCTCTGAGGAGAGATACATAGAAACCACAGCAATGCATCCAATTAGGTCCTAGGAGCCTCTCTGGTTCAATCTTCTTCTCTGTCGACATCTGTCTATTTTATGAAATGGAGGTAGTTGCTCAGCTGGTGTCAGACCGCTCCTGTTTGTCCGGGCGGCCTACACTATAGGGATGGCCTCGGGGACTTTGGAGGTTTCTCCTAAATTGTATGATTATGGACAATGGCATGGGCAGAATTCCTGTGGAGTGGGCAGGCACAGACCTGATGTGTGGCTCCAAGGGCCCAGCCTTGAGGGTGTGTGGGCAAGGACTGTGGGGACAGATGTCTGAAAACACAAACTCAGCTTAGCTTTGGGGATGTAGGTATGGCAGGTCCGATTTACAGACTATGAGGAGAACTTTTTGGGATATGAATAAAGGGTGAAAGTGTGACACTTGTCAGGCTTTTGCCCCTGGATTTTGTGTCAATGATGGCTGTGGAATGTCAAGGAGTCCTCATGGGCCATGGAAGAGTCTTTCTCTCTGTGGATTTGGCCAGATCCCAATTGTTTTGGGTTAATCTGTGGGATTCAGTTTTGTTAACTAAGGTGTCCCACCAAAAGAGGGATTCCAGAGCAGAGCCCTGGACAACAAGAAATCTAACTAAAAATACGGGCCTAGGGGCATGGCAAGCCCAATATGCCTTCTAATGGTCCAGCCACTGAGAGGCCTTCATTGAGGACAGAACTCATGCTGAGGGTCACAATGCTAGTTTATGCCCTCGTGGTACTCAAGCATGGGTGGGGACTCATGGTGCATGCTTGTTTCTCCTACACTGAATGATAGTCAACATGTCAACCACATGAGTTCTTGCCATGGGGAAGTATTAATTCTGATTTCTGCATGTCATTCACCCCTGGGCAGTGATTGGAGATAAGGTCTAGGTTGTGAAGTCTGAAAACCGAGGTTGGGAAGAGATGACGACCTAAGACCATGTTGGGTCCGATATGCTCAGCGTGGAGCCAGCTGTCTGGGTGTTGGTCGGGAGGTCCAAGCTTGGGCTGTGTCAGACAGGGCCTTAGTGCCCAGGGTAGATTGTATAATTGGGGTACAACTGAGTGCCGTGCAGGTTGATCTTTATTTGGCATTTCTGGGTAGCCCCAAGGGCAATGTTTTTCTTCTGGAGAACAGGCAGAGTGCTGCATTGTGGCTCCGGAATTTCCAAAGTGGATGCCTTGTGGACGGGGAGTGTGAGGACGGAAGTCTGAGAACACATGTTAGGCGTAGGTTCTGGGCGAGGGCACGGCAGGCACCCTCTGCAGATCTGAATCGGGATATCATGAATCTGAAGTCAGGGCGAGGTTCAAACCTAGGCTTAGGTTTGAATTTCTGTCCATTCTGGCCAATTTATGAAGGGGACAGCATCTCCAGTCCATGGAGGTTTACCCACAATGGAAGTTGTGAGATGCTCCAAACAACAAAGATTCCTTCTGATCAACAATTGAGACCTTTTGTATCACTCCAGTACATACCATACAGAATGACACCAGAGCAGGGATCTTAGGATGGATACATGGGAAGCCCGCCTCACATTGCAGTTGTCTCCTAGCAAATAGACAGGTTTGATATGCTGGCTCTGTCAGAGCAACCAAGGGGGCTGAGTTGAAATGGACTCTCCTGAGGATGGATGCTAATGTGGGTTTGTGTCCATGGAGACCTTGGAATGGGGCGTTGGTGCATGGGCCCTGAAGGATTCTCCTAACCAGAGGTTTTGAGACATCTCCAAAGGACAAGTTTCCCATGTGGAGACGAGATTTGTTCTGATTGGTGCCTCAGGAAAACCCCATATACTGTTATTGGAATATAGGCCTCTGAAGAGAAATAACTGGAAACCAAAGCAATGGCTCCGTTTAGAGCCTAGGGGCCTGTCCGGTTGAATCTTCTTCTCTGTGTACATCCATCTAAGGTATTAGTGGAGTTAGATGCTCAGCTGGTGTCCGATGGCCCTTGTTTGTCCCAGGCGGCCTACACTATTGTGAAGGCCTTGGGGACTTTGGAGGTTTCTCCTAATTTTATGATTATGGACAATGGAATGGGCAGAATTCCCGTGGAGAGGGAAGGCACAGTTTTGATGTGGCTCCAGGGGCCCCAGCCTGCAGGGTGTGTGCACCAGGACTGTGGAGACAGAAGTCTAAAACACAAACTCAGTTTAGGTTTAGGGACGTAGGTATGGCAGGCCCGATCTACAGACCGTGAGGAGAATTCTTCCGGATATGAAGAAAGAGAGATTGTGAGGCACTTGTTCAGGCTATTGTTTCTGGATTTTGTGTCAACGATGGGCGTGGAATGTCGGGGAGGCCTCATGGGCCATGGACGAGTCTTCCGCTCTGTGGATTTGGCCCGATTCCAATTGTTTTGGGTCAAACTGTGGGATGGGAGGAGTCCTTTCAGTTTTGTTACCTCAGGTGTCCCACCAAAAGACGGATTCCAAAGCCGAGCCCTGGGGAGGGGAGACTGGACAACCAGAAATCTGGTTAAAAATTGGGGCCTAGTGGCATTGCAAGCCCAATATGCTGTCTTTTGGTCCAGCCACTGAGAGGCCTTCCTTGAGAACTGGGCTCACGTTGAGGGTCACAATGCATGTTTGTGACCGACTTGGTCCTCAAGCATCTGCAGGGCCTCATGGGCCACACTGGTTTCAACTACACTTTACGTTGGACAACATGCCAACCACAAGGTTTCTTGCCATGGGGAAGGAGTTCTGATTCCTGCATCATGTTCAACCCTGGGTGGTGACTGGAGATAAGGTTTAGGTTCTGAAGCCTGAAAACCGAGGTTGGAAAGAGATGATGACCTAAGGCCATGGCGGGTCCGATGTGCTCAGTGTGTGGCAAGCTGGGTGGGTGCGAGCCAGGAGGTTCAGTCTCAGGCTGTGCCAGAAAGGGCAGTAGTGCTCAGGGCAGCCTGTATAATTGGGGTCCAGTCAAGTGGCATGCAGGTTGATCCTCATTTGGGGAATCTGGGTAGCCCCAGAGGGCAAAGTTTTTCTTCCGGAAAGCAGGCAGAGTGCTGCCTTGTAGTTCTGGAATTGCCAAACTGGAGGGCTTGTGGGCCAGGAATGTGAGGATGGAAGTTGAGAACACAAACTAGACTTACGTTTCTGGGCAAGGGCACGGCAGGCACACTCTGCAGAGCTGAATCAAGATGTCCTGCATTTGAAGTCAGGGCGAGGATCAGACGATCGCTCAGGTTGGAGCTTCTGTCCCTGATGGCCCCTTCATGAAGCACAGGGGGCGGGATCACGAGGCCATGGAGGTTTTCCCACGATGGGAGTTGTGAGATGCTCCAAACAGTAAAGATTCTTCTGCGGGACTATTGAGACCTGTTGGTTGGCTCCAGGACTTCCCATACAGCATCATTCTGAGAATGGTTCTAATTATGGATGGCTGGGAAGCCTGCCTCTCATTCCAATCATCTCCTAGCGACAAGACGGGTTAGATCTGCTGGATCAGGGGGAGCAACTGAGGGGGCTGAGTTGAAATGGACTCTCCTGTGGATGGGTCCTAATGTGGGTGTGTCTCCATGGAGACCTTGGAATGAGGCGCTGGCACCGGGAACCTGAAATGTCCTTCTACCCAGAGGCTTTGAGAGAGCTCCAACATGCAAGTTTCCCATGTGTAAACGAGATTTGTTCTGATGGGTGCCTCAGGAAAAGCCCTCAGCTGGTATTGGAAACCAGGCTTTTGAAGAGACATGCCTGTAAACCAAAGCTATGGATCCCATTATGGCCTGGGGTCCTGTTTGGTCAATCTTCTTCTCTGGGGACATCCATCTATGGTATGAGTGGAGGTAGATGCTCAGCTGGTGTCAGACGGCCCTTTTTTGTCCCGGACAACCTACACCATTGGTATGGCCTCAGGGAATTTGGAGGTTTCTCCTAATTTGTACGGTTTTGGATAATGGAATGGGCAGAATTCCCATGGATTGGTAAGGCACAGTCCTAATGTGTGGTTCCAGGGGCCCAGCCTGGAGGGTGTGTGGCCCAGGACTTTAAGGACAGAACTCAAAAAACACAAATTCAGCTTAGGTTTGGGGACGTAGGTATGGCACGGCCGAACTACAAATCATGAGAAGAACTCTTCAGGATATGAAGAAAGAGCGAGTCTGAGGCGCTTGCTTAGGCTTTTGTCTCTGGATTTTGTATCAGCGATGGCTGTGGAATGTCAGGGAGGCCTCATGAGCCATGGACGAATCTTCCTCTCTGTGGATTTGGCCCTATCCCAATTCTTTTTCGTGAATCTGTGGAATGGGAGGACTCCTTTAAGGTTTGTTACCTGAGGTGTCCCACCAAAAGAGGAATTCCAAAGCAGAGCCCTGGGCAAGAGTGAAGGGACAACCCGAACTTGGTTAAAAATTGGGGTCTAGGGGCATGGCAAGCCCAATATGCTCTTTCTTCATGCAGCCACTGAAAGGCCTTGCCTGAGGACCGGGCTCAGGCTGAGGGTCACAATGTGTGTTTGAGACCAATGTGGCCCTCAAGCGTGGGCTGGGTCTCATGTGCCACACTGGTTTCAACTACACTGAAAGTTGGACAACATGCCAACCACGAGGTTTCTTGCCAAGGGAACGAGTTCGGATTTCTGCAACATTTTCAAACCTGGGCAGTGATTGGAGATAAGGTCAAGGTTCTGAAGCCTGAAAACCGAGGTTGGGTAGAGATGACGACCTATGGCCATGGCGGGTCTGATGTGCTCAGTGTGTGGCCAGCTGTCTGGGTGGGGCCAGGAGTTCCAGGCTCAGGCTGTGTCAGAATGGGCAATTGTGCCCACTTCAGCCTATATATTTGGTGTATAGCCAAATGGCGTGCAGGTTGATCCTCATTTGGGGTTTCTGGGTAGCCCCAGAGGGCAATGTTCTTCTTCCAGGGAGCAGGCAGAGTGCCGCATTGTACTTCTGGATTGCCAAACTGGAGGGCTTATGGGCCGGTAGTCTGAGGACGGAACTCCGAGAACACAAGCAAGGCTTAGGTTTTATGTGTGAGGACATGGCAGGCACAATCTACAGACCTGAATCGAGATCTCTTGCACCTGAAGTCAGGTTGAGCATCAGACGATGCCTCAGGTTTGACTTTCTGTCCCTGATGGCCCCTTCATAGAGGGGGGGAATCACGAGGCCGTGGGGGTTTTCCCACCATGGGAGTTGTGAGAAGCTCCAAACTGCAAAGATTCTACTGTGGGACAATTGAGACCAGTTGGTTGGCTCCAGGCCAACGATTCTGAGCAGGGTTCTAAGGATGGATGGCTGGGTAGCCCACCTCGCATTCCAATATTCTCCTAGCTACAAGACAGGCTAGATCTGTTGGATCTCGGGGAGCAACCGAGGAGGCTGAGTTTAAATGGACTCTCCTGTGGATGGGTCCTAATATGTTTTTGTGTCTATGGAGACTGTGGAAATAAGCGGTGGCACTAGGGCCCTGAAGGCTTCTCCTAAACAGAGGTTTGACACAGGTCCACCATGCAAGTTTCCCATGTGTAGAGGAGATTTGTTCTGATGGGTGAGTCAAGAAACAGCCATATTCTGGTATTGAAATCCAGGCCTCTGAGGAGAGATGCCTGGAAACCAAAGCAATGGATCCGATTAGTGCCTAGGGGCCTGTTGGTTTCTTTTTACCTCGGGCGACATCTATCTATGGGTCAGAGTGCAGGTAGGTGCTCAGATGAACTCAGATTGCCCGTGTTTGTCCTTGGAAGCCAACACTATGGGATGGCCTCAGGGAATTTAAAGGTTTATACTTTTAGTTGTGTTGTCGCCATTGGAATGGGCTCACTCAATTCCCTTGCGAGGGCAAGAACAGTCCTCAGGTTTGGCTTCAGGGGCCTGAGCCTATAGGGTGTGTAGGCCAGGGCTGTTTGGACAGTTGTCTGAAAACACAAACTCGACTTCTGTTTCGGGTCATAGGTAGGGCAGGACTGATCTACAGACCATGAGGAGAACATTTCGGTATATGAAAAAAGGGCGAGTGTGAGGCTATTGCTCATGTTTTTGTCTCTGCATATCATGTCACTCATGGTCGTGAAATTTCCGGGTGACTTCATGGGAAATGGACGAGTCTTACTCTCTGGGGATTTGGCCCCTTCCAAAGAGGTTGGGGTCATTCTGTGGGATGGAAGAAGTCGTTTTTTTTTTTGTTGTTGTTGCTTTGTTTTGTTTCATTTTTTAACCTCCGTTGTCCCACCACATGAGGAATTCCAGAGTAGAGCTCTGGGGAGGGGTGACTGAACAACCAGAAATCTGGTTAAAAATTGGGGCCTAGGGCTATGTCAAGCCCATTATGACATCTAGTGATCCAGGCTGGGAGAGGACTTACTAGAGGACAGGACTCACCCTGAGGGTCACAATGCATATTTATGCCCTCGTCGCACTCAAGAATAGGCGGGCCTCAGGGTGAATGCTAGTTTCTCCTACAATGAACGTTGGACAACATGCCAACCACAAGGTTTCTTGCCTTGTGTAAGGAGAAGTTCTGATTTCTGCATCACACTCACCCCCAGGCAGAGATAAAGTCTAGTTTCTGAGGCCTGAAAACTGAGGTAGGGAAGAGATGAGGACCTAAGGCCATGGCGGGTCTGATGTGCTCAGTGTGCGGTCAGCTGTCTGGGTGTTGGTCAGGAAGTCCGGGCTCAGGTTGTGTCAGACAGTGCATTAGTGCCCAGGTTAGACTATATAATTCGGGCAAAGTCGAGTACCGTGTAGGTTTATCTTCATATAAGGTGCCTTGGCAGCTCTTTAGGCAATATTTTTTTTCCAGAAAGCAGGCCATGTGCTTAATTGTGGGACCGGATTTACCAATCATGAGGGCTTTGAGGCCAGGAGAGTGAGGTCGGAATTCTGAGAACAAAAGTTATACTTGGGCTAAGGGCAAGGGCACGGCAGGTACCCCCTGCAGATCTGAACCAATATCTCATCCATTTCAAGTCAGGGAGAGAATTAGACTTTGGCTTAGGTTGGAGTTTCTGTGCCTGAGGGCTCCTTCATGAAGGGAGCGGAATCTCGTGTCCATGGAGTTTTTCCCACGTGGGAGTTGTGGGTTGCCCCCTTCAAGAATTCCTTCTGTGGGACAATTGAGACCTTTGGGCAGCTCCAGGACATCCCATATGGAGTGACTCCATAGCACCGTTCGAGGGAGGATGCCTGGGAAGCCAGCCTCGCATTCCAATTGTCTCCTAGCAACAAGCCAGTTTAGATCTGATGGCTCTGCGGGAGCAACCGGGGTGACTGACTTGAAATGGACTTTCCTCAGGATGGGTCCTAATGTGTCTTTGTGTCCATGGGGCCTTGGAATGGGGCCGTGGCACCGGGACCCTGAAGTATTCTCCTAAGCTTTTGACAGAGCTCGATGCACATGTTTCCTTGTGGAGACGAGATTTGTTCTGATTGCTACCTCAGGAAAACACCTATGCTGGTATTGGAATCCAGGCTTTTGAGGAGACATGCCTCTCACCAAAGCAATGGATCCGATTGGCCAGGGTCCTGTCTGGTTCAATCTTCTTCTCTGGGGACATCCATCTATGGTATGAGTGGAGGTTGATGCTCAGCTGCTATCAGACCGCGCTTGTATGTCACGGGCGACATGCCCTATTGGGATGGCCTCAGGGATTTGGAGGGTTCTCCTAATTTTACGGTTTTGGACAATGGAATGGGCAGAGTTCCCATGGATTGGGTAGGCACAGTCCTTATGTGTGGCTCCAGGGACCGCAGCCTGGAGGGTGTGTGGCCCAGGACTTTGAGGACAGAAGTCTGAAAACATAAACTCAGCTTAGGTTTGGAGACGTAGGTATGGCAGGCCCGATCTATAAACCATGAGAAGAACTCTTCAGGATATGAAGAAAGAGCGAGTCTGAGGTGCTTGTTCAGTCTTTTGTCTCTAGATTCGGTATCAGCGATGGCCGTGGATTGTCTGGGAAACCTCATGGGCCATGGACGAATCTTCCTCTCTGTGGAATTGGCCCGATCCCAATTCTTTTTCGTCAATCTGTGGTTTGGGAGGTCTCCTTTCAGGTTGGTTACCTTAGGTGTCCCGCCAAAAGAGGAATTCCAAAGAAGAGCCCTGGGGAAAAGCGAAGGGACAACCCGAATTATGGGTAAAATTTGGGGCCTAGGGGCATGGCAAGCCCAATATGCTGTCTCTTCATCCAGCCACTGAGAGGCCTTACCTGAGGACTGGGATCAGGCTGTGGGTCACAATGTGTGTTTGTGTCCAATGTGGCCCATAAACATGGGCGGGGCCTCATGGGCCACACTGGTTTCAATTACACTGAATATTGAAAAACATGCCAACCACATGGTTTCTAGCCACGGGGAAGGAGTTGTGATTTCTGCATCACTTACAAGCCTGGGCAGTGATTGGAGATAAGGTCTAGGTTCTGAAACTTGACAACCGAGGTTGGGAAGAGATGACGACCTAAGGACATGGCTCGTCCGGCGTGCTCATTGTTCGACCAGCTTTCTGGGTGGGGCCAGGAAGTCCAGGCTCAGGCTGTGTCAGAAAGGGCAATAGTGCCTAGGTCAGCCTATATATTTGGGGTACAGTCGAAGGGCATGCAGGTTGATCCTCATTTGGAGTTTCTGGGTAGCCCCACAGGGCTATGTTTTTCTTCCTGAAGGCTGGCAGAGTGCTGCATTATAGTTCTGGTTTGCAAACTGGAGGGCTTGTGGGCCAGTAGTCTGAAGACGGAAATCTGATAACACAAGCTAGGCTTAGGTTTCTGGGTGAGGACAAGGCAGGAACAATCTACAGACCTGAATCGAGATCTCGTGCTTCTGAAGTCAGGGTGAGGATCAGAAGATCGCTCAGGTTGGTGTTTCTGTCCCTGATGGCCCCTTCATGAAGGGGCGGGGTCTCGAGTTCGTGGGGGTTTTCCCACGATGTTCGTTGTGAGAAGGTCCAAACTGCAAAGATTCTTGTGCAGGACAATTGAGACATGTTGGTTGGCTCCAGGGCAACGATTCCGAGCAGGGTTCGAAGGATGGATGCCTGGGTAGCCCACCTTGCATTCCAATTGTGTCCTAGCAACAAGACAGGTTATATCTGCTGGATCTGGGCGAGCAATCTGGATCTGGGTTGAAATGGACCCTCCTGTGGATGGATCCTAATGTGTGTTTGTGTCCATGAGGGCCTTAAAATGGGGCGGTGGCACCGAGACCCTGAAGTATTCTCCTAAGCTTTTGACATAGCTCGATGCACAAGGTTCCTTGTGGAGACGAGATTTGTTTTAATGGGTGCCTCAGAAAAACCCCTATGCTGGTATTGGAATCCAGGCTTTTGAGGAGACATGCCTGTAAACCAAAGCAATGTATCCGATTATGGCCTAGGGTCCTGTCTGGTTCAATCTGCTTCTCAGGGGACATCCATCTATGGTATGAGTAGAGGTAGATGCTCAGCTGGTATCAGACCGCCCTTGTTTGTCCCGGGCGACCTGCACTATTGGGATGGCCTCAGGGATTTGGAGGGTTCTCCTAATTTTACGGTTTTGGACCATGGAATGGGCAGAATTCCCATGGATTGGGTAGACACAGTCCTAATGTGTGACACCTGGGGCCCCAGCCTGGAAGGTGTGTGGCCCAGGACTTTGGGGACAGAAGTCTGAAAACACAAACTCAGCTTAGCTTTGGGGATGTAGGTATGGCAGGCCCGATCTATAAACCATGAGAAGAACTCTTCCGGATATAAAGAAAGAGCGAGTCTGAGGCACTTCCTCAGGCTTTTGTCTCTGGATTTTGTATCAGAGATGGCCGTGGAATGTCGGGGAGGCCTCATGGGCCATGGACGAATCTTTCTCTCTGGGGATTTGGTCCGATCCCAATTGCTTTTCATCAATCTGTGGAATGGGAGGACTCCTTTCAGGTTTGTTACCTCAGGTGTCCCGCCAAAAGAGGAATTCCAAAGATGAGCCCTGGGGAAAAGTGAAGGGAGAACCCGAACTATGGGTAAAATTTGGGGCCTAGGGGCATGGCAAGCCGAATATGCTGACTCTTCATCCAGCCACTGAGAGGCCTTACCTGAGGCCTGGGATCAGGCTGAGGGACACAATGTGTGTTTGTGACCAATGTGGCCCATAAACATGGGCGGGGCATCATGGGCCACACTGGTTTCAACTACACTGAACGTTGGAAAAACATGCCAACCACTAGGTTTCTTGCCAAGGCGAAGGAGAAGTTCTGATTCTTGTATCACGTTCACTCCTGAGCAGTGAGTGGAGATAAGGTCTAGGTTCTGAAGGTGAAAACTGAGGTTGTGTAGAGTTGATGGCCTAAAGCCATTGTGGGTGTGATATGCTCTGTTTATGGCCAGCTGTCTGGGTGTTGGACTGGAGGTCTGCCCTCAGGCTGTTTCAGACAGGGCCTTAGGTCACATGCTAGACTGTATAATTGGGGTATGGTCGAGTGGCATGCAGGTTGTTACTCATTTGGCGTTTCTGGTTAGGCCTATAGGGCAACATTTTTCTTCTGGAGGGCAGGCAGAGTGCTGCATTGTGTCTCCAGAATTGCCAAACTGGAGGGGTGTGGCCAGGATTGTGAGGAAGGAAGTCTGAAAACACAAGCTAGCACGAGTTTTGGGGCCAAGAGCATGGCAGGCCCACTCTGCAGAGGCTGAATCGAGATCTCCTGCAGGTGAGGTCAGGGCGAGTATCAGATGTTCCCTCAAGCTGGAGTTTTTGTCCATGACGGCCCCTTCCTGAAGGGGGTGGGGGCGTCATGAGGCCAGGGAGGTTTCCCTACACTGGGAGTTGTGAGCTGCTCCAAACTTCAAAGTTTCCTTCTTCAGGACAGTCGAGTACTATTGGATGGTTCCAGGATGCCCCATACAGAAAGACACGAGAGCAGGGCCCTAAGCATGGATGCCGAGAAACGCCAACTCACCTTCCCATTGCCTGGTCAAGACAAGGCACGCTCAATCTGCGGGCTTTTGGGTGAGCTACCCAGAAGGCTGAGTTTAAATGGACTCTCCTGAGGATGAGACATAATGTGGGTTGGTGGCCAAGGAGACCTTGGAATGTGGCAGTAGCTAAGGGACTCTGCAGGATTCTCCAACCCGAAGGGCTTGACACAACTCCAACAAGGAAGCTTCCCATGTGGAGATGAGAGGTCTTCTGTCTGGTGCCTCAGGAAAGCCCCGTATGCTGGTCTTCGAACCCAGGCCTCTGAGGAGTGATACCTGGACACCAAAGCAAGAGTTCATAATAGGCCTAGGGGCCTGTCTGGTTCAATCTTCTGTCTCTGCGGATATCTGTCTGTGTGTCTGCATGGAGGTAGTAGTTGCTCATCTTGTGTCATAATGCCAGTATTTGTCCAGTGCGGCTTGTGGTAGTGGGATATCCTTGGGGACCTTGAGGTTTCTACTATTTTGTAGAGTTGTGGCCAATGGAATGGGCAGTTTCTTAGGAGAGAGCAGGCACAGTTCTGTGGTGTGGCTCCAGAGACCCCAGCCTGGAGGCTGTGTGGGCCATGGCTGTGCAGACAGACATCCAAAAACCCTAACTCAGCTCAGGTTTGGGGCCGAGGTTACGGCAGGCCTAATCTACAGTCCATGAGGGGAGCTCCTCTGGATATGAAAGAAGGGTGAGAGGGAGGCAGTCGCTCAGGCTTTTGTCTCTGGATGTTTTGTCCACAATGGCCGTTTAATGTAGGAGTTGCCTCATGGGTCGTAGAAGTCTCCTTCTCTGGTAGTTTGTCCAGCCCCCAAGAGTTTGGGGTCATTCTGTGGGAAGGGAAGTGTCCTGTTTTCTGCTTCATGTGTCCCCCCAGTAGAGGGATTCTAGAGCATAGCAGTGGGTACTGACAACTGGAATACTCGCCCTCTGGTTAAGCCTGGGGGCCTATGGATATGACAAGCCCCATATGCAGGATCTTGGTCCAGCCACTGAGAGGCGTTACTTTAATACGGGACTCACGCTGCAGGTCACAATGTATGTCTGTGCCCTAGGCGGCCCTCAAGCACTGGCGTGGCCTTTCGGACAATGCAGGTTTTCCCACATTGAACGTTGGACAACATGCCAACAACAAGGTTTCTGGCCATAGGGAAGGAGGAATTCTAATTTCTGCATCACGTTCACCCCTGGGCAGTGATTGGAGATAAGGTCTAGGTTCTGAAGCCTGAAAACCGAGGTTGGGAAGAGATGACGACCTACAGCCATAGCGGGTCCTATGTGTCCAGGTTGGGGCCAGCTGTCTGGGTGTCGTTTGGGATGTCTTGTCTCAGGCTGTGCCAGACAGGGCATTAGTATACAGGGTAGGCTGTATAATTGCTTTACAATCAAGTGGCATGCATTAGAAAATCATTTGGGGTTTCTTATTAGCAGCATAGGGCAAAGTTTTTCTTCTGGAGGGCAGGCAGAGTGCTGCATTGTGGCATCGGAATTCCCAAACTGGAGGGCTTGTGGGCCAGGAGAGTGAGGACGGAAGTCTGAGAACACAAGCTAGGCTTAGGTTTCGGGGCAAGGACATGGCAGGCACACTCTGCAGAGCTGAATTGAGATCTCATGCCTCTGAAGTCAGGTCGAGGATCAGACTGTGGCTCAGGTTTGAGTTTCTGTCCATGTTGGCCCCTTCAGGAAGGGGGGACATTATGAGCCCATGGGGGTTTTCCCACTATTGGAGTTGTGAGATGCTCCAAACCGCAAGGATTCCTTCTGTGGGACAATTAAGATTTGTTGGATGGCTCCAGGACGTCTTATAAGGTATTTTTCCAGAACAGGGTTCTAAGTATGGATGCCTGGGCAGCCAGCCTCACATTCCAATTGTCTCCTAGCAACAAGAAACGTTTGATCTGCTGGCTTGGGGTAGCAACAGAGGGGGCTGAGTTGAAATGGACTTTCCTGAGGATGGTCTTAATGTTGGTTTGAGTCCATGGAGACCTTGGTATGGGGCAGTGGCACCAGGGCCCTGAAGGATTCTCCTAACCAGAGGTTATGACAAAGCTCCAATGAGCAAGTTTTCCATGGGGAGACGAGATTTGTTCTTATTGGTGCCTCAGGAAACCACCATATGCTGGTATTGGAAACGAGGCCTCTGAGGAGAGATGCCTGAAAACCAAAGCAATGGATCTGATTAGGGCCTAGGGGCCTGTCCGGTTCAATATTCTTCTCTGGGGACATCTGTTGTCTGAGTGGAGGTAGTTGTTCAGCTGGTTTGAGATCACCCCTGTTTGTCCTGGGCGGCCTACACTATTAAGATGGCCTCGGTGACTTTGGAGGTTTTTCCTCATTTGCAAGGTTGTGGCCAATGGAATGGGAAGAATTCCCTTGAAAGGGAAGCACAGTCCTGAGTTCTGGCTCCAGGGACCCAATTGTGGAGCGTGTTTGGTCCAGGGCTATTTGGACAAAAGTCTGAAAACACAAACTCCACTTAGGTTGTGGGATGTAGGTATGGCCGACCCGATCTATAGACCGTGAGGAGAACTCTTCGGGATATGAACAAAGGGCGAATGTGAGGTGCTGGCTCATGCTTTTTTTTTTTTTTTCTGTAATTGTGTCACCGATTGCCATGGAATGTCGGGGTGTCCTCATGGGTCATTGATGAGGCTCCCTTTCTGGGGATTTGACCTGATCCCAAGAGTTTGGGGTCATTCTGTGGGAAGGGAGGAGGCCTTTCTTGTTTTTTTGTTTATTTTTTTAGTATTATTATTTTTTTTTACCTAAGGTGGACCACCAAAAGAGGGATCCAAGAGCAGAGTCCTGGCGAGGGGCGACTGGACAACCAGACCTCTGGTTAACATTGGGACCTAAGAACATGGCAATCCCCATATGTGAGCTCTTGGTCCAGACACTGAGAGGCCTTCCTTGAGGATAGGTCTCACACTGAGTTTCACAATGTGTTTTTGTGCCCAAGGAGCCCCTCAAGTCAGGGCGTGGCCTAATGTACCATGCTGGTTTCTCCTACACTGAACGTTGCACAATATGGCAACCACAAGTTTTCTGGCCATGGGGAAGAAGAAGTTCTAATTTCTGCAACACTTTCACTCCTGGACTGTGATTGGATTTAAGGTCTAGGTTCTGAAGCCTGAAAACTGAGGTTGGGAAGAGATGAAGACCTAAGGCCATGGTGTGTCTGATGTGCTCAGTGTTCGGCCAGCTGTTGAGTGTGGGTTGGGAGGTGCAGGCTCAGGCTGTGGCAGACAGGGAATTAGTGCCCAGGCTAGACTGTATCATTGGGGTGCAGTCGAGTTTCGTGCAGGATGGTACTCATTTGTGGTTACTGGGTAGCCCCAGAGGGCAACGTTTTTCTTCTGCACGGAAGATACAGTTCCACATAGTGGCTCCAGAATTCCCAAACTGGAAGGTTTGTGGGCCAGGAGTGTGAGGAAAAAATTCTGAGAACACAAGCCAGACTTAGATTTCGGGGTGAGGGGACGGCAGGCACCCTCTGCAGAGATGATTCGAGATCCCGTATGCCTGAAGACAGAGCTAGGATCAGACGTTGGCTTACGTCGGAGTTTCTGTCCATGACGGCCCCTTCATGAAGGGGACGGTGTCACGAGGACATGGAGGTTTTCCCACGATGGGAATTGTGAGATGCTCCAAACCGCAATGATTCCTTCTGTGGGACAGTCGAGACCTGTTGGATGGCTCCAGGACATCCCATAAGGAAGTTATCCAGAGCAGGGTTCTAAGGATGGATGCCTGGGCAGCCTGCCTCCCATTCCAGGTGTCTCATAGCGCCAAGGCAAGTTCGATCTGCTGGATCTAGGGGAGCAACCGAGGCGGGTGTGTTGAAATGGGTGAGTTGAGGATGGGTCATAATGTGCATTTGTGTCCATGTAGACCTTGGAATGGGGTGCTTGAACCGGGGCCTTGAGGGACGTTCATAACCGGAGGTTTTGATGGGCTCTAAAGAGTACGTTTCCTATGTAGAGAAGAGAATTGTTTTGATGAGTGCCTAAGGAATCTCCCATATGCTGGTATGGGAAACCAGGCCTCTGAGGAGAGATGACTGGAAACAAAAGCAATCGAGATGATTAGGGCCTAGGTGCCTGTCCGGTTCAATCTCTTTCCTGAGGATACGTGTCTAAGGATCTGAGGGGATGTAGTTGCTCAGCTTGTGTCAGATCGCCCCTGTTTGTCCTGGGCAGCCTATAATATTGGGATGGCTTCCGGACTTTGGAGTTTCTCCTAATCTATAGGTTTGTGGCCAATGGAATGGGCAGAAATCCCCTGGAGAGGGCAGGCACAGTTCTGAGTTTGGCTCTAGGGGCCCAGCCTTGAGGCTGTGTGGGCCAGGCCTGTGGGGACAAAAGTCTGAAAACACAAACTCCGCTTAGGATTGGGGACATAGGTATGGCACGCCCAATCTACAGACTGTGATAACACTTAGGGATATGAAAAAGGGTGAGTTTGAGGTGCTTGCTCAAGTTTTGTCTCTGGATTTGTGTCAACAATGTGGGTGGAATGCTGGCGTGGCCTCATGGGTTGTGGATGGCTTTCCTTCTCTGAGGATTTGACCCGATCCCAAGAGTTTGGGTACATTCTGTGGGATGGGAGGAGTCTTTTCTGTTTTTTATTTTATTTTATTTATATTTTATTTTATGTACCTCAAGTGTCCCAATAAAAGAGGGATTCCAGAGCAGAGTCCTTGGGAGGGACAACTGGATATCCCCACCTCTGTTTAAGTTTGGGGGCCTAGGGGCATGGCAAGTCCAATAGGCGGGCTCTTGATTCAGACACTGAGAGGCCTTCCTTGAGGACAGGGCTCATGCTGAGGTTCACAATGCCTATTTGTGCCCAACAAGGCCCTCAAGCATGGGAAGTGCCTCATGGGCCACGCTAGATTATTCTACACTGAACGTTGGAGAATATGCCAACCACAAGGTTTCCAGCCATGGCGAAGGAAGAGTTGTGATTTCTGCATCACGTTCACCCCTGGACAGTGTTTGGAGTTTAGGTCTAGGTTATGAAACCCGAAAACTGAGGTTGGAAGAGATGAAGACCTAAGGACCTGATGGGTCCAATGAGCTCAGTGTGCAGCCAGCTGTTGAGCGTAGGTCTGGAGGTGTGGGCTCATGCTGTGTCAGACAAGGCATTAGACAGGGTAGACTGCATATTTGGGGTGCAGTCGAGTGGCGTTCAGTTGATCCTTATTCGGGTTTCTAGGTAGCTCCATAAGGCAACGTTTTTCTTCTGGAGGGCAGGCAGGTTTTTATGGCCCCAGTATTGCCAATCTGTAGGGCTTTTGGGGCAGGGGTGTGAGGACGGTAGTCTGAGAACACAAGCTAGGCTTAGTTTTGGGGGTGAGTGCACAGAAGGCACACTCTGCAGAGCTGAATCAAGATCTCATGCACCTGAAGTCAGGGCGAATATCAGACGTTTGCTCAGGTTGGAGTTTCTGTCCATGATGGCCCCTTTATAAAGTGGAGCGTCTCAAGAGGCCATGTAGATTTTCCCACAATGGGAGTTGTGAGATGCTCCAGACTGCAAAGATTCCTTCTGTGGGACACTTGAGACCTGTTGGATGGCTCTAGGATGTCCCATGTGGAACGACTCCAGAGTAGGGTTCTAAGGATGGATGCCTGGGCAGCCCGCCTCCCATGCTAGTTGTCTCCTAGCAACAAGGCAGGTTTGATCTGCAGGCCCTGGGGGAGAAACCAAGGGGGTTGAGTTGACATGGACTCTCCCGACAATAGATCATAATGTGGGTTTAAGTCCATGGAGACCTTGGAATGGGGCGCTTGATCCAAGGCCCTGAAAGATTCTCCTAAACAGAGGTTTTTATAGAGCTCCAAAGAGTACATTTCCTATGTGGAGATGAGATTTTTCTGATGAGTGCCTCAGTAATCCCCCGTATTCTGGTATTGGAAACCAGGCCTCTGAGGAGAGATGCCTGGAAACAAAAGCAATGGATCCGATTAGAGCCTAAGTGCCTGTCCAGTTCAATCTTATTTTATGGGGATATCTGTCTCTGGGTCTGAGTGGAGGTAGTTTCCTAACTTGTGAAAGATCATCCCTGTTTGTCCTGGGCAGCCAACACTATTGGGATGGCCTCGGGGAGTTTGGAGGATTCTCCTAATCTATAGGGTTGTGGCCAATGGAAATGGCAGAATTCCCCTGGAGAGGGAAGCCACAGTCCTGAGGTGTGTCTCCAGGGGCCCCAGCATGGATGGTGTTTGGGCCAGGACTGTGGGGACAGAAGTCTGAAAACACAAACTCAGCTTAGGTTTGGGCATGTATGTATGAAGGCTCGATCTACAGACCGTGAGAATTATCCGGGCTATAAACAAAGGGCGAGTATGTGGCGCTTGCTCAGGGTTATGTCTCTGGATTTTGTGTCAACGGTGGCCGTGGAATGTCGGGGTGTCCTCAAGGGCCATGGACAATTCTTTCTCTGGTGAATTGGCCTGATCCCAAGGGGTTGGGATCATTCTGTGGATGGGAAGAGTCCTTTCTGTATTTTTTTTTTTTTTACCTCAGGTGTTCCACCAAATAGGGATTCCAGAGTAGAGCCCTGAGTAGGGGTGACTAGACATCTCGAACTCTGGTTGAGATTGGGGGACTAGGGGCTTGGCAAGCCCCATATGTGGGCTGTTGTTCCAGTCACTAAGAGGCTTTACATGAGGATAGGGCTCACGCTGAGGGTCACAATGTGTGTTTGTGCAAATTGTGGCCCTCAGGGATAGGTGGGGTCTCATAGTCCATGCTGCTTTCTCCTACAATGAACATTGGACAACATGCCAACCACTAGGTTTCTTGCCAAGGCGAAGGAGAAGTTCTGATTCTTGCATCACGTTCACTCCTGAGCAGTGAGTGGAGATAAGGTCTAGGTTCTGAAGGTGAAAACTGAGGTTGGGTAGAGATGATGGCCTAAAGCCATTGTGGGTGTGATATGCTCTGTGTACGGCCAGCTGTCTGGGTGTTGGACTGGAGGTCTGCCCTCAGGCTGTGTCAGACGGGGCTTTAGTGCACAGGCTAGACTGTATAATTGGGGTATGGTCGAGTGGCATGCAGGTTGTTACTCATTTGGCGTTTCTGGTTAGCCCTATAGGGCAACATTTTTCTTCTGGAGGGCAGGCAGAGTGCTGCATTGTGTCTCCAGAATTGCCATACTGGAGGGGTGTGGCCAGGATTGTGAGGAAGGAAGTCTGAAAACACAAGCTAGCACGAGTTTTGGGACCAAGAGCATGGCAGGTCCACTCTGCAGAGGCTGAATCGAGATCTCCTGCAGTGAGGTCAGGGCGAGTATCAGATGTTGCCTCAAGCTGGAGTTTGTGTCTATGACGGCCCTTACATGAAGGGGGTGGGGGCGTCATGAGGCCAGGGAGGTTTCCCTACACTGGGAGTTGTGAGCTGCTCCAAACTTCAAAGTTTCCTTCTTCAGGACAGTCGAGTACTATTGGATGGTCCCTTGATGCCCCATACAGAAAGACTCGAAAGCAGGGGCCTAAGCAAGGATGCCGAGACACGCCAACTCACCTTCCCATTGCCTGGTCGAGACAAGGCACGCTCAATCTGCGGGCTCTTGGGTGAGATACCCAGAAGGCTGAGTAAAATGGACTCTCCTGAGGATGAGTCATAATGTGGTTTAGTGGCCATGGAGACCTTGGAATGTGGCAGTAGTTAAGGGACTCTGCAGGATTCTCCAACCCGAAGGGCTTGACAGAACTCCAACAAGGAAGCTTCCCAGGTGGAGATGAGAGATCTTCTGTCTGGTGCCTCAGGAAAGCCCCGTATGCTGGTCTTCGAACCCAGGCCTCTGAGGAGTGATAACTGGACACCAAAGCAAGAGTTCATAATAGGGCCTAGGGGCCTGTCTGGTTCAATCTTCTGTCTCTGCGGATATCCGTCTGTGTGTCTGCATGGAGGTAGTAGTTGCTCAGCTTGTGTCATAATGCCCCTATTTGTCCAGTGCGGCTTGCGGTAGTGGGATGTCCTTGGGGACCTTGAGGTTTCTACTATTTTGTAGAGTTGTGGCCAATGGAATGGGCAGTTTCTTAGGAGAGAGCAGGCACAGTTCTGTGGTGTGGCTCCAGAGACCCCATCCTGCAGGCCGTGTGGGCCATGGCTGTGCAGACAGACATCCAAAATCCCTAACTCAGCTCAGGTTTGGGGCCGAGATTACGGCAGGCCTAATCTACAGTCCATGAGGGGAGCTCCTCTGGATATGAAAGAAGGGTGAGAGGGAGGCAGTCGCTCAGGCTTTTGTCTCTGGATGTTTTGTCCACAATGGCCGTTTAATGTAGGAGTTGCCTCATGGGTCGTAGAAGTCTCCTTCTCTGGTAGTTTGTCCAGCCCCCAAGTGTTTGGGGTCATTCTGTGGGAAGGGAAGTGTCCTGTTTTCTGCCTCATGTGTTCCCCCAGTAGAGGGATTCTTGAGCATAGCAGTGGGTACTGACAATTGGAATACTCGCCCTCTGGTTAAGCCTGGGGGCCTATGGATATGACAAGCCCCATATGCAGGATCTTGGTCCAGCCACTGAGAGGCGTTACTTTAATACGGGACTCACGCTGCAGGTCACAATGCATGTGTGTGCCCTAGGCGGCCCTCAAGCACTGGCGTGGCCTTTCGGACAATGCAGGTTTTCCCACATTGAACGTTGGACAACATGCCAACCACAAGGTTTCTGGCCATGGGGAAGGAGGAATTCTAATTTCTGCATCACGTTCACCCCTGGGCAGTGATTGGAGATAAGGTCTAGGTTCTGAAGCCTGAAAACCGAGGTTGGGAAGAGATGACGACCTACAGCCATAGCGGGTCCTATGTGTCCATGTTGGGGCCAGTTGTCTGGGTGTCATTTGGGATGTCTTGTCTCAGGCTGTGCCAGACAGGGCATTAGAATACAGGGTGGGCTGTATAATTGCTTTACAATCGAGTGGCATGCATTAGAAAATCATTTGGGGTTTCTTATTAGCAGCATAGGGCAAAGTTTTTCTTCTGGAGGGCAGGCAGAGTGCGGCATTGTGGCTTCGGAATTCCCAATCTGGAGGGCTTGTGGGCCAGGAGAGTGAGGACGGAAGTCTGAGAACACAAGCTAGGCTTAGGTTTCGGGGCAAGGACATGGCAGGCACACTCTGCAGAGCTGAATTGAGATCTCATGCGTCTGAAGTCAGGTCGAGGTTCAGACTTTGGCTCAGGTTTGAGTTTCTGTCCATGTGGGCCCCTTCAGGAAGGGGGGGCATTATGAGGCCATGGGGGTTTTCCCACTATTGGAGTTGTGAGATGCTCCAAACCGCAAGGATTCCTTCTGTGGGACAATTAAGATTTGTTGGATGGCTCCAGGACGTCTTATAAGGTATTTTTCCAGAACAGGGTTCTAAGTATGGATGCCTGGGCAGCCAGCCTCACATTCCAATTGTCTCCTAGCAACAAGAAACGTTTGATCTGCTGGCTTGGGGTAGCAACAGAGGGGGCTGAGTTGAAATGGACTTTCCTGAGGATGGTCTTAATGTTGGTTTGAGTCCATGGAGACCTTGGTATGGGGCAGTGGCACCAGGGCCCTGAAGGATTCTCCTAACCAGAGGTTATGACAAAGCTCCAATGAGCAAGATTTCCATGGGGAGACGAGATTTGTTATTAATGGTGCCTCAGGAAACCACCATATGCTGGTATTGGAAACGAGGCCTCTGAGGAGAGATGCCTGGAAACCAAAGCAATGGATCTGATTAGGGCCTAGGGGCCTGTCCGGTTCAATATTCTTTTCTGGGGACATCTGTTGTCTGAGTGGAGGTAGTTGCTCAGCTGGTTTGAGATCACCCCTGTTTGTCCTGGGAGTCCTACACTATTGGGATGGCCTCGGTGACTTTGGAGGTTTTTCCTCATTTGCAAGGTTGTGGCCAATGGAATGGGAAGAATTCCCTTGAAAGGGAAGCACAGTCCTGAGGTGTGGCTCCAGGGACCCAAGTGTGGAGCGTGTGTGGTCCAGGGCTATTTGGACAAAAGTCTGAAAACACAAACTCCACTTAGGTTGGGGGATGTAGGTATCGCCGGCCCGATCTATAGACCGTGAGGAGAACTCTTCGGGATATGAACAAAGGGCGAATGTGAGGTGCTTGCTCATGCTTTTTTTTTTTTTTTTCTGGAAATCTGTCACCGATTGCCATGGAATGTCGGGGTGTCCTCATGGGCCATCGATGAGGCTCCCTTTCTGGGGATTTGACCTGATCCCAAGAGTTTGGGGTCATTCTTAGGAAGGGAGGAGGCCTTTCTGGTTTTTTTGTTTATTTTTTGTTTATTTATTTATTTATTTTTTTTTTACCTCAGGTGGACCACCAAAATAGGGATTCCAGAGCAGAGTCGTGGTTTGGGGCAACTGGACAACCAGACCTCTGGTTAACATTGGGACCTAAGAACATGGCAATCCCCATATGTGGGCTCTTGGTCCAGACACTGAGAGGCCTTCCTTGAGGATAGGTCTCACACTGAGTTTCACAATGTGTTTTTGTGCCCAAGGAGCCCCTCAAGTCAGGGCGTGGCCTAATGTACCATGCTGGTTTCTCCTACACTGAACGTTGCACAATATGGCAACCACATGTTTTCTGGCCATGGGGAAGATGGAATTCTAATTTCTGCAACACTTTCACTCCTGGACTGTGATTGGATTTAAGGTCTAGGTTCTGAAGCCTGAAATCTGAGGTTGGGAAGAGATGAAGACCTAAGGCCATGGTGTGTCTGATGTGCTCAGTGTTCGGCCAGCTGTTGAGTGTGGGTTGGGAGGTGCAGGCTCAGGCTGTGGCAGACAGGGAATTAGTGCCAAGGCTAGACTGTATCATTGGGGTGCAGTCGAGTTTCGTGCAGGATGGTACTCATTTGTGGTTACTGGGTAGCCCCAGAGGGCAACGTTTTTCTTCTGGAGGGAAGACACAGTGCCATATAGTGGCTCCAGAATTCCCAAACTGGAAGGCTTGTGGGCCAGGAGTGTGAGGAAAAAATTCTGAGAACACAAGCCAGACTTAGATTTCGGGGTGAGGGGACGGCAGGCACCCTCTGCAGAGATGATTCGAGATCCCGTATGCCTGAAGACAGAGCTAGGATCAGACGTTGGCTTAGGTCGAAGTTTCTGTACATGACGGCCCCTTCATGAAGGGGAGGGTGTCACGAGGACATGGAGGTTTTCCCACGATGGGAATTGTGAGATGCTCCAAACCGTAATGATTCCTTCTGTGGGACAGTCGAGACCAGTTGGATGGCCCCAGGACATCCCATAAGGAAGTTATCCAGAGCAGGGTTCTAAGGATGGATGCCTGGGCAGCCTGCCTCCCATTCCAGGTGTCTCATAGCGCCAAGGCAAGTTCGATCTGCTGGATCTAGGGGAGCAACCGAGGCAGGTGTGTTGAAATGGGTGAGTTGAGGATGGGTCATAATGTGCATTTGTGTCCATGTAGACCTTGGAATGGGGTGCTTGAACCGGGGCCTTGAGGGATGTTCCTAACCGGAAGTTTTGATGGAGCTCTAAAGAGTATGATTCCTATGAAGAGAAGAGAATTGTTTTGATGAGTGCCTAAGGAATCTCCCATATGCTGGTATTGGAAACCAGGCCTCTGAGGAGAGATGACTGGAATCAAAAGCAATGGATCTGATTAGGGCCTAAGTGCCTGTCCAGTTCAATCTTATTCTATGGGGATATCTGTCTCTGGGTCTGAGTGGAGGTAGTTTCCTAACTTGTGAAAGATCATCCCTGTGTATCCTGGGCAGCCAACATTATTCGGATGGCCTGGGGGAGTTTGGCGGATTCTCCTAATCTATAGGGTTGTGGCCAATGGAAATGCAGAATTCCCCTGGAGAGGGAAGCCACAGTCCTGAGGTGTGGCTCCAGGGGCCCCAGCTTGGATGGTGTGTGGGACAGGCCTGTGGTGACAGAAGTCTGAAAACACAAACTCAGCTTAGTTTTGGGGATGTATGTATGAAGGCTCGATCTACAGACCGTGAGAATTTTCCGGGCTATGAACAAAGGGCGAGTATGTGGCGCTTGCTCAGGCTTTTGTCTCTGGATTTTGTGTCAACGGTGGCCGTGGAATGTCGGAGTGTCCTCAAGGGCCATGGACAATTCTTTCTCTGGTGATTTGGCCTGATCCCAAGTGGTTGGGATCATTCTGTGGATGGGAAGAGTCCTTTATGTATTTTTTTTTTACCTCAGTTCTCCCACCAAAGAGGGATTCCAGAGTAGAGCCCTGAGTAGGTGTGACTAGACATCTCTAACTCTGGTTGAGATTGGGGGACTAGGGGCTTGGCAAGCCCCATATGTGGGCTGTTGTTCCAGTCACTAAGAGGCTTTACATGAGGATAGGGCTCACGCTGAGGGTCACAATATGTGTTTGTGCAAATTGTGGCCCTCAGGGATAGGTGGGGCATCATAGTCCATGCTGCTTTCTCCTACAATGAACATTGGACAACATGCCAACCACTAGGTTTCTTGCCAAGGCGAAGGAGAAGTTCTGATTCTTGCATCACGTTCACTCCTGAGCAGTGAGTGGAGATAAGGTCTAGGTTCTGAAGGTGAAAACTGAGGTTGGGTAGAGATGATGGCCTAAAGCCATTGTGGGTGTGATATGCTCTGTGTACGGCCAGCTGTCTGGGTGTTGGACTGGAGGTCTGCCCTCAGGCTGTGTCAGACAGGGCTTTAGTGCACAGGCTAGACTGTATAATTGGGGTGTGGTCGAGTGGCATGCAGGTTGTTACTCATTTGGTGTTTCCGGTTAGCCCTATAGGGCAACATTTTTCTTCTGGAGGGCAGGCAGATGCTGCATTGTGTCTCCAGAATTGCCAAACTGGAGGGGTGTGGCCAGGATTGTGAGGAAGGAAGTCTGAAAACACAAGCTAGCACGAGTTTTTGGGCCAAGAGCATGGCAGGCCTACTCTGCAGAGGCTGAATCGAGATCTCCTGCACGTGAGGTCAGGGCGAGTATCAGATGTTGCCTCAAGATGGAGTTTGTGTCCATGACGGCCCCTTCCTGAAGGGGGTGGGGGCGTCATGAGGCCAGGGAGGTTTCCCTACGCTGGGAGTTGTGAGCTGCTCCAAACTTCAAAGTTTCCTTCTTCAGGACTGTCGAGTACTATTGGATGGTTCCAGGATGCCCCATACAGAAAGACTCGAGTGCAGGGGCCTAAGCATGGATGCCGAGACACGCCAACTCACCTTCCCATTGCCTGGTCGAGACAAGGCACGCTCAATCTGCGCGCTCTTGGGTGAGCTACCCAGAAGGCTGAGTTTAAATGGACTCTCCTGAGGATGAGTCATAACGTGGGTTGGTGCCCATGGAGACCTTGGAATTTGGCAGTAGCTAAGGGACTCTGCAAGATTCTCCAACCCGAAGGGCTTGACACAACTCCGACAAGGAAGCTTCCCATGTGGAGATGAGAGGTCTACTGTCTGGTGCCTCAGGAAAGCCCCGTATGCTGGTCTTCGAACCCAGGCCTCTGAGGAGTGATACCTGGACACCAAAGCAAGAGTTCATAATAGGGCCTAGGGGCCTGTCTGGTTCAATCTTCTGTCTCTGCGGATATCTGTCTGTGTGTCTGCATGGAGTTAGTAGTTGCTCAGCTTGTGTCATAATGCCCCTATTTGTCCAGTGCGGCTTGCGGTAGTGGGATGTCCTTGGGGACCTTGAGGTTTCTACTATTTTGTAGAGTTGTGGCCAATGGAATGGGCAGTTTCTTAGGAGAGAGCAGGCACAGTTCTGTGGTGTGGCTCCAGAGACCCCAGCCTGGAGGCTGTGTGGGCCATGGCTGTGAAGACAGACATCCAAAAACCCTAACTCAGCTCAGGTTTGGGGCCGAGGTTACGGCAGGCCTGATCTACAATCCATGAGGGGAGTTCCTCTGGATATGAAAGAAGGGTGAGAGGGAGGCAGTCGCTCAGGCTTTTGTCTCTGGATGTTTTGTCCACAATGGCCGTTTAATGTAGGAGTTGCCTCATGGGTCGTAGAAGTCTCCCTCTCTGGTAGTTTGTCCAGCCCCCAAGAGTTTGGGGTCATTCTGTGGGAAGGGAAGTGTCCTGTTTTCTGCTTAATGTGTCCCCCCAGTAGAGGGATTCTAGAGCATAGCAGTGGGTACTGACAACTGGAATACTCGCCCTCTGGTTAAGCCTGGGGGCCTATGGATATGACAAGCCCCATATGCAAGATCTTGGTCCAGCCACTGAGAGGCGTTACTTTAATACGGGATTCACGCTGCAGGTCACAATGCATGTCTGTGCCCTAGGCGGCCCTCAAGCACTGGCGTGGCCTTTCGGACAATGCAGGTTTTCCCACATTGAACGTTGGACAACATGCCAACCACAAGGTTTCTGGCCATGGGGAAGGAGGAATTCTAATTTCTGCATCACGTTCACCCCTGGGCAGTGATTGGAGATAAGGTCTAGGTTCTGAAGCCTGAAAACCGAGGTTGGGAAGAGATGACGACCTACAGCCATAGCGGGTCCAATGTGTCCATGTTGGGGCCAGCTGTCTGGGTGTCGTTTGGGATGTCTTGTCTCAGGCTGTGCCAGACAGGGCATTAGAATACAGGGTGGGCTGTATAATTGCTTTACTATCGAGTGGCATGCATTAGAAAATCATTTGGGGTTTCTTATTAGCAGCATAGGGCCAAGTTTTTCTTCTGGAGGGCAGGTAGAGTGCTGCATTGTGGCTTTGGAATTCCCAAACTGGAGGGCTTGTGGGCCAGGAGAGTGAGGACGGAAGCTGAGAACACAAGCTGGGCTTAGGTTTCGGGGCAAGGGCATGGCAGGCACACTCTGCAGAGCTGAATTGAGATCTCATGCGTCTGAAGTCAGTCGGGGTTCAGACTTACCACTGGGTTGAGTTTCTGTCCATGTTGGCCCCTTCAAGAAGAGGGGGGATTATGAGGCCATGAGGGTTTTGCCACTATTGGAGTTGTGAGATGCTCCAAACCGCAAGGATTCCTTCTGTGGGACAATTAAGATTTGTTGGATGGCTCCACGACGTCTTATAAGGTATTTTTCCAGAACAGGGTTCTAAGTATGGATGCCTGGGCAGCCAGCCTCACATTCCAATTGTCTCCTAGCAACAAGAAACGTTTGATCTGCTGGCTTGGGGTAGCAACAGAGGGGGCTGAGTTGAAATGGACTTTTCTGAGGATGGTCTTAATGTTGGTTTGAGTCCATGGAGACCTTGGTATGGGGCAGTGGCACCAGGGCCCTGAAGGATTCTCCTAACCAGAGGTTATGACAAAGCTCCAATGAGCAAGATTTCCATGGGGAGACGAGATTTGTTCTTATTGGTGCCTCAGGAAACCACCATATGCTGGTATTGGAAACGAGGCCTCTGAGGAGAGATGCCTGGAAACCAAAGCAATGGATCTGATTAGGGCCTAGGGGCCTGTCCGGTTCAATATTTTTCTCTGGGGACATCTCTTGTCTGAGTGCAGGTAGTTGCTCAGCTGGTTTGAGATCACCCTTGTTTGTCCTGGGCGTCCTACACTATTGGGATGGCCTCGGTGCCTTTGGAGGTTTTTCGTCATTTGCAAGGTTGTGGCCAATGGAATGGGAAGAATTCCTTTGAAAGGGAAGCACAGTCCTGAGGTGTGGCTCCAGGGACCCAAGTGTGGAGCGTGTGTGGTCCAGGGCTATTTGGACAAAAGTCTGAAAACACAAACTCCACTTAGGTTGGGGGATGTAGGTATCGCCGGCCCGATCTATAGACCGTGAGGAGAACTCTTCAGGATATGAACAAAGGGCGAATGTGAGGTGCTTGCTCATGCTTTTTTTTTTTTTCTGGAAATCTGTCACCGATTGCCATGGAATGTCGGGGTGTCCTCATGGGCCATCGATGAGGCTCCCTTTCTGGGGATTTAACCCGATCCCAAGGGTTTGGGTCATTCTGTTGGAAGGGAGGAGTCCTTTCTGGTTTTTTTTGTTTATTTATTTTTGTTTATTTGTTTTTTTTTTTACCTCACGTGGACCACCAAATGAGGGATTCCAGAGCAGAGTCGTGGGTGGGGGCAACTGGACAACCAGAACTCTGGTTAACATTGGGACCTAAGAACATGGCAAGCCCCATATGTGGGCTCTTGGTCCAGACACTGAGAGGCTTTCCTTGAGGATAGGTCTCACACTGAGTTTCACAATGTGTTTTTGAGCCCAAGGAGCCCCTCAAGGTAGGGCGTGGCCTAATGTACCATGCTGGTTTCTCCTACACTGAACAATGCACAATATGGCAACCACAAGTTTTCTGGCCATGGGGAAGAAGGAGTTCTAATTTCTGCAACACTTTCACTCCTGGACTATGATTGGATTTAAGGTCTAGCTTCTGAAGCCTGAAAACCGAGTTTGGGAAGAGATGACGACCTACAGCCATAGCGGGTCCTATGTGTCCAGGTTGGGGCCAGCTGTCTGGGTGTCGTTTGGGATGTCTTGTCTCAGGCTGTGCCAGACAGGGCATTAGTATACAGGGTAGGCTGTATAATTGCTTTACCATCGAGTGACATGCATTAGAAAATCATTTGGGGTTTCTTATTAGCAGCATAGGGCAAAGTTTTTCTTCTGGAGGGCAGGCAGAGTGCTGCATTGTGGCTTCGGAATTCCCAATCTGGAGGGCTTGTGGGCCAGGAGAGTGAGGACGGAAGCTGAGAACACAAGCTGGGCTTAGGTTTCGGGGCAAGGACATGGCAGGCACACTCTGCAGAGCTGAATTGAGATCTCATGCGTCTGAAGTTAGGTCGAGGATCAGACTTTGGCTCAGGTTTGCGTTTCTTTCCATTTTGGCCCCTTCAAGAAGAGGGGGGATTATGAGGCCATGGGGGTTTTGCCACTATTGGAGTTGTGAGATGCTCCAAACCGCAAGGTTTCCTTCTGTGGGACAATTAAGATTTGTTGGATGGCTCCAGGACGTCCTATAATGTATTTTCCCAGAACAGGGTTCTACGTATGGATGCCTGGGCAGCAGCCTCACATTCCAATTGTCTCCTAGCAACAAGAAACGTTTGATCTGCTGGCTTGGGGTAGCAACAGAGGGGGCTGAGTTGAATGGACTTTCCTGAGGATGGCCTTAATGTTGGTTTGAGTCCATGGAGACCTTGGTATGGGGCAGTGGCACCAGGGCCCTGAAGGATTCTCCTAACCAGAGGTTATGACAAAGCTCCAATGAGCAAGTTTTCCATGGGGAGACGAGATTTGTTCTTATTGGTGCCTCAGGAAACCACCATATGCTGGTATTGGAAACGAGGCCTCTGAGGAGAGATGCCTGGAAACCAAAGCAATGGATTTGATTAGGGCCTACAGGCCTGTCCGGTTAATATTTTTTCTGGGGACATCTGTTGTCTGAGTGGAGGTAGTTGCTCAGGTGGTTTGAGATCACCCCTGTTTGTCCTTGTCGGCCTAATCTATTGGGATGGCCTCGGTGACTTTGGAGGTTTTTCCTAATTTGCAAGGTTGTGGCCAATGGAATGGGAAGAATTCCCTTGAAAGGGAAGCACAGTCCTGAGGTGTGGCTCCAGGGACCCAAGTGTGGAGCATGTGTGGTCCAGGGCTATTTGGACAAAAGTCTGAAAACACAAACTCCACTTAGGTTGGGGGATGTAGGTATCGCCGGCCCTATCTATAGACCGTGAGGAGACCTCTTCGGGATATGAACAAAGGGCGAATGTGATGTGCATGCTCATGCTTTTTTTTTTTTTTTTTTCTGGAAATGTGTCACCGATTGCCATGGAATGTCGGGGGATCCTCATGGGCCATCGATGAGGCTCCCTTTCTGGGGATTTGACCCGATCCCAAGAGTTTGGGGTCATTCTGTCAGAAGGGAGGAGGTCTTTCTGTTTTTTTTTTTTTTTTTTTTTTTTTTTTTACCTCATGTGGACCACCAAAAGAGGCATTCCAGAGCAGAGTCCTGGGGGGGGGCGACTGGACAACCAGACCTCTGGTTAACATTGGGACCTAAGAACATGGCAAGCCCCATATATGGCTCTTGGTCCAGACACTGAGAGGTCTTCCTTGAGGATATGTCTCACACTGAGTTTCACAATGTGTTTTTGTGCCCAAGGAGCCCCTCAAGTCAAGGCGTGGCCTAATGTACCATGCTGGTTTCTCCTACAATGAACGTTGCACAATATGGCAACCACAAGTTTTCTGGCCATGGGGAAGAAGGAGTTCTAATTTCTGCAACACTTTCACTCCTGGACTGTGATTGGATTTAAGGTCTAGGTTCTGAAGCCTGACAACTGAGCTTGGGAAGAGATGAAGCCCTAAGGCCATGGTGTGTCTGATGTGCTCAGTGTTCGGCCAGCTGTTGAGTGTGGGTTGGGAGGTGCAGGCTCAGGCTGTGGCAGACAGCGAATTAGTGTCCAGGCTAGACTGTATCATTGGGGTGCAGTCGAGTTTCGTGCAGGATGGTACTCATTTGTGGTTACTGGGTAGCCCCAGAGGGCAACGTTTTTCTTCTGGAGGGAAGACACAGTGTCACATACTGGCTCCAGAATTCCCAAACTGGAAGGCTTGTGGGCCAGGAGTGTGAGGAAAAAATACTGAGAACACAAGCCAGACTTAGATTTCGGGGTGAAGGGACGGCAGGCACCCTCTGCAGAGATGATTCGAGATCCCGTATGCCTGAAGACAGAGCTAGGATCAGACGTTGGCTTAGGTCGGAGTTTCTGTCCATGACGGCCCCTTCATGAATGGGAGGGTGTCACGAGGACATGGAGGTTTTCCCACGATTTGAATTGTGAGATGCTCCAAACCGCAATGATTCCTTCTGTGGAACAGGTGAGACCGGTGGATGGCTCCAGGACATCCCATAAGGAAGTTATCCAGAGCAGGGTTCTAAGGATGGATGCCTGGGCAGCCTGCCTCCCATTCCAGGTGTCTTATAGATCCAAGGCAAGTTCGATCTGCCTGATCTAGTGGAGCAACCTATCGGGTGTGTTGAAATGGGTGAGTTGAGGATGGGTCATAATGTGCATTTGTGTCCATGGAGACCTTGGAATGGGGTCTTGATCCGGGTCCTTGAGGGATGTTCATAACCGGAGGTTTTGATGGAGCTCTAAAGAGTATGTTTCCTATGTAGAGAAGAGAATTGTTTTGATGAGTGCCTAAGGAATCTCCCATATGCTGGTATTGGAAAACAGGCCTCTGAGGAGAGATGACTGGAAACAAAAGCAATGGATATGATTAGAGCCTAGGTGCCTGTTCGGTTCAATCTCTTTGCTGGGGATACGTGTCTAAGTATCTGAGGTGAGGTAGTTGCTCAGATTGTGTCAGATCGCCCCTGTTTGTCCTGGGCGACCTATAATATTGGAATGGCCTCGGGACTTTGGAGTTTCTCCTAATCTATAGGGTTGTGGTCAATGGAATGGGCAGAAATCCCCTGGAGAGGGCAGGCAAAGTTCTGAGTTTGGCTCTAGGGGCCCAACCTTGAGGGTGTGTGGGCCAGGCCTGTGGAGCAAAAATCTGAAAACTCAAACTCCGCTTAGGATTGGGGACATAGTTATGGCACGCCCAATCTACAGACCGTGATAACACTTCAGGATATGAAAAAGGGTGAGTTTGAGGAGCTTGCTCAGATTTTGTCTCTGGATTTGTGTCAACAATGTGGGTGGAATGCTGGCGTGGCCTCATGGGTTGTGGACGGCTTTCCTTCTCTGAGGATTTGACCCAATCCCAAGAGTTTGTGTATGTTCTGTGGGATGGGAGGAGTCCTTTCTTTTTTTTTATTTTATTTTATTTTATTTTTTGTACCTCATGTGTCCCAATAAAGGAGGGATTCCAGAGCAGAGTCCTTGGGAGGGACAACTGGACAACCCCACCTCTGTTTTAGTTTGGGGGCCTAGGGGCATGGCAAGTCCAATATGTGGGCTCTTGATTCAGACACTGAGAGGCCTTCCTTGAGGACAGGGCTCATGCTGAGGGTCACAATGCCTATTTGTGCCCAACAAGGCCCTCAAGCATGGGAAGGGCCTCATGGGCCACGCTGGATTCTCCGACACTGAACGTTGGAGAATATGCCAACCACAAGGTTTCTGGCCATGGCGAAGGAAGAGTTGTGACTTCTGCATCACGTTCACCCCTGTACAGTGTTTGGAGTTTAGGTATAGGTTCTGAAACCGAAAACCGAGGTTGGGAAGAGATGAAGACCTAAGGACCTGTTGGGTCCAATGAGCTCAGAGTGCAGCCAGCTGTTGAGCGTAGGTCTGGAGGTGTGGGCTCATGCTGTGTCAGACAAGGCATTAGACAGGGTAGACTGAATATTTGGGGTGCAGTCGAGTGGCGTTCTATTGATCCTCATTCGGGTCTCTAGGTAGTTCCATAAGGCAACGTTTTTTCTCTGGGAGGGCAGGCAGAGTGCTGCATTGTGGCCCCAGTATTGCCAAACTGTAGGGATTTTGGGCCAGGGGTGTGAGGACTGTAGTCTGAGAACACAAGCTAGGCTTAGTTGTTGGGGTGAGGGCACAGAAGGCACACTCTGCAGAGCTGAATCATGATCTCATGCACCTGAAGTCAGGGCGAATATCAGACGTTTGCTCAGGTTGGAGTTTCTGTCCATGATGGCCACTTTATAAAGTGGAGCGTCTCAAGAGGCCATGTAGATTATCCCACAATGGGAGTTCTGAGATGCTCCAGAATGCAAAGATTCCTTCTGTGGGACACTTGAGACCTGTTGGATGGCTCTAGGATGTCCCATATGGAATGACTCCAGAGTAGGGTTCTAAGGATTGATGCCTAGGCAGCCCACCTCCCATTCTAGTTGTCTCCTAGCGACAAGGCAGGTTTGATCTGCAGGCCCTGGTGGAGAAACCAAGGGGGTTGAGTTGACATGGACTCTCCCGAGGATAGATCATAATGTGGGTTTAAGTCCATGGAGACCTTGGAATGGGGCTCTTGATCTGGGGCCCTGAAAGATTCTCCTAAACAGAGGTTTTTATAGAGCTCCAAAGAGTACATTTCCTATGTGGAGACGAGATTTTTCTGATGAGTGCCTCAGCAATCCCCCTATGCTGGTATTGGAAACCAGGCCTCTGAGGAGAGATGCCTGGAAACAAAAGCAATGGATCTGATTAGGGCCTAAGTGCCTGTCCAGTTCAATCTTATTCTATGGGGATATCTGTCTCTGGGTCTGAGTGGAGGTAGTTTCCTAAATTGTGAAAGATCATCCCTGTTTGTCCTGGGCAGCCAACACTATTCGGATGGCCTCAGGGAGCTTGGAGGTTTCTCCTAATCTATAAGGTTGTGGCCAATGGAAGTGGCAGAATTCCCCTGGAGAGGGAAGCCACAGTCCTGAGGTGTCGCTCCAGGGGCCCCAGCTTGGATGGTGTGTGGGCCAGGACTGTGGGGACAGAAGTCTGAAAACACAAACTCAGCTTAGGTTTGGGGATGTATGTATGAAGGCTCGATCTACAGAACGTGAGAATTTTCCGGGCTATGAACAAAGGGCGAGTATGTGGCGCTTGCTCAGGCTTGTCTCTGGATTTTGTGTCAACGGTGGCCGTGGAATGTCGGGGTGTCCTCAAGGGCCATGGACAATTCTTTCTCTGGTGATTTGGCCTGATCCCAAGGGGTTGGGATCATTCTGTGGATGGGAAAAGTCCTTTCTGTATTTTTTTTTTTTACCTCAGGTGTCCCACCAAAGAGGGATTCCAGAGCAGAGCCCTGAGTAGGGGTGACTAGACATCTCGAACTCTGGTTGAGATTGGGTGACTAGGGGCTTGGCAAGCCCCATATGTGGGCTGTTGTTCCAGTCACTAAGAGGCTTCACATGAGAATAGGGCTCACGCTGAGGGTCACAATATGTGTTTGTGCAAATTGTGGCCCTCAGGGATAGGTGGGACCTCATAGTCCATGCTGCTTTCTCCTACAATGAACGTTGGACAACATGCCAACCACAAGGTTTCTTGCCATGGCGAAGGAGAAGTTCTGATTCTTGCATCACGTTCACTCCTGAGCAGTGAGTGTAGATAAGGTCTAGGTTATGAAGGTGAAAATTGAGGTTGGGTAGAGATGATGGCCTAAAGCCATTGTGGGTATGATATGCTCAGTGTACGGCCAGCTGTCCTGGTGTTGGACTGGAGGTCTTCCCTCAGGCTGTGTCAGACAGGGCTTTAGTGCACAGGCTAGACTGTATAATTGGGGTATGGTCGAGTGGCATGCAGGTTGTTACTCATTTGGCGTTTCTGGTTAGCCCTATAGGGCAACATTTTTCTTCTGGAGGCCAGGCAGAGTGCTGCATTGTGTCTCCAGAATTTCCAAACTGGAGGGGTGTGGCCAGGATTCTGAGGACGGAAGTCTGAGAACACAAGATAGGCTTAGTTTTCAAGACGAGGGCCCAGCAGGCACACTCTCAAGTGCTGAATCGAGATCTCATGCTTCTGAATTCAGGGCGAGGATCAGACTTTGGCTTAGGATGGAGTTTCTGTCCATGATGACCCATTTATGAAGGTGTGGGGCATCATAAGGAAATGGAGGTTTTCTCACAGTGTTATTGTGTGATGCTTCAAATCACAAGGATTCATTCTGCGAGACAGTCAAGACAGGTTGGTTGGATTCAAGACGTCCCATAAAGAAGTTCTCCAGAGCAGGGTTCTAAGGATGGATGCCTGGGAAGCCCGCCTCCCATTCTAACTGTCTCCTAGTGACAACGAAGGTTTGATCTGCTGGCTCTGGGTGAGCAGCCGAGTGGGCTGATTTGAAATGGACTCTCCTGAGAATGGTTCATAATGTAAGTTTGTGTCCTTGGAGACCTTGGGATTGGGCCATGGTGCCAGCGCCCTGAAGGATCCTCCTAACCTGAGGTATTGACACAGCTCCAAAGAGCAAGTTTCCCATGTGGAGATGAGATCTGTTCTGATTGTTTCCTTAGGAAACCCCCATATTCTGATATTGGAAACCATGCCTCTGAGGAGAGATACCTAGAAACCAAAGCAATGCATCAGAAGTTGGCTCAGGTTGGAGTTTCTGTCCATGATGGCCCCTTTATAAAGGGGAGCATCTCATGAGGCCATGTGGGTTTTCCCACGATAGGAGTTGTGAGATGCTCCAATCTGCAAGGATTCCTTCTGTGGGACAGTCAAGACCTATTGGAAGGCTCCAGGACATCCCATATGGAACGGCGCCAGAGCAGGATTCCATGGATGGATGCCTAGTGAGTCTGCTTTGCATTCCAGTTGTCTCTTAGCGACAAGGCAGGTTTGATATTCTGCCTCTGGGGGAGTAATCGACGGGGCTGAGTTGAAATGTACTCTCCTGCCGAATGGTCATAATGCGGGTATGTGTCCATGGAGACCTTGGAATAGGGCGGTTGCTCCGGCTACCTGAAGGTTTCTCCTAACTGGAGGCTTTTACAGAGCTCCAAAGGATAAGTTTCCCATGTGAAGACAAGATTTGTTCTGATTGGTATCTCTGGAATCCCCCATATGCTGGTATTGGAAAACAGGCCTCTGAGGAGAGATGCTTAGAAAAAAAAGCAATGGAACCAATTACATTCTAGGGGCCAGTCCAGTTTAATCTTCTTCTCTTGGGTTATCTGTCTACGGGTGAGTTGACGTCGTTGCTCAGCTTGTGAGAGATCGCCCCTCTTTGTCCTGGGTGGCCTACACTATTGGAATGGCCTCTGGGACTTTGGAGGTTTCTCCTTATCTGTAGGGTTGTGGCCAATGGAATGGGAAGAATTTCCTTGGAGAGGGCAGGCACAGTCCTGAGGTGTGGCTCCAGGGGCCTCAGTCTGGAGGGTGTGTGGGACAGGGATGTCAGGATAGAAGTCTGAAAACACAAACTCGGCTTAGGTTTGGGGACCTAGGTATGGCAGGCCCAATCTACAGACTATGAGGAGAATTTTTTGGGCTATGACCTAAGGGTGAGTGTGAACGCTTGCTGAAGCTTATGTCTCTGGATTTTGTGTCAATAGTGGCCGTGGAATGTCGGGCTGGCCTCATGGGCCATGGACGAGTCTTTCTCTCTGGACCCCAATCACTTGGGATGGCCCAATCCCAAGTGATTGGGGTCATTCTGTGAGTGGGAGGAGTCCTTTCTGTGTTTATTTACCTCAAATGTCCCACCAAAGAGGGATTCCAGAGCAGAGCCCTGAGTAGGGGTGACTAGATGTCTCTACCTCTGGTTAAGATTGGGTGACTTGGGGCATGGCAGGCCCCATATGCGGGCTCATGGTCCAGCCACTGAGAGGCTTTACTTGAGGACAGGGCTCAAACTGAGGGTCCCAATGTGTGTTTGAGCCCACCGCAGCTCTTAAGCATAGGCAGGGCCTCAGGGACCCTACACTACCCTCAGGGGCCCTACTACTACCCCTGTAGGCCCTACAGGGGTCCTCCACTGAACGTTGGACAAGATGCCAACCACAAGATTCTGGCGAGAGGGAAGGAGGAGTTCTGATTTCTGCATCACGTTCACCCATGGGAAGTGAGTAGAGATAAGGTCTAGGATTCTGTAGCCTGAAAACCGAAGTTGGAAAGAGATGGCGACCTAAGGCCATGGCGGTTCAGATGTTCTCAGTGTACTGCAAGCTGTCTGGGTGTCGGTTGGGAATTCAGGCCTCAGGTTCTGTCAGAAAGGGCATTAGTGCACAGGCTAGACTATATAATTGGTGTACAGTTGAGTGACGTGCAGGTTTATCCTCATTGGAGGTTTCTGGGTAGACCCATAGGGCAATATTTTTCTTCTAGAGGGCAGGCAGAGTGCAGCACTGTGTCATCGGAAATCCCAAAATAGAAGGCGTGTGGTCCAGGAGAGTGAGTACGGAAGTCGGAGAACACTAGCTACGCTTAGGTTTTGGGGTGAGGGCACAGCAGGTACACTCTGAAGAGCTGAATCAAGATCTCGTGCATCTGAAGTCAAGGCGAAGATCAGCTGTTGGCTCAGGTTGGAGTTTCTTTCCATGATCTGCCTTCATGAAGATTGGGGGCATCATGTGACCTTGGAAGCTTTCCATGATATGAGTTGTTAGGTGGTCCATGCACAAGGACTCCTGTGGGACAGTCGAGACCTGTTGGATGGCTCAAGGATGTCCCATAAGGAATGACGCAAGAGCAGGGTTCTAAGGATGGATGCCTGAAGAGCCCAACTCGCATTTCAATTGTCTCCTAGCGATAAGGCAGGTTCAATCTGCTGGCTCTGGAGTAGCAACCGAGGGGGTTTAGTTGAAATGGACTCTCCTGAGGATGGGTCATAATTTGGGATTGTGTCCATGGAGATATTCAAATGGGGCAGTGGCTCCAGTGACCTGAAGTTTTCTCCTAACTGGAGGTTATGACACAGCTCCATAGAGCAAGATTCCCATGTGGAGACGAGATTTTTTCTGATAGGTAGCTCTGGAAACCCCCTTATGCTGGTATTGGAATCCAGGCCTCTGAGGAGAGATGCCTGAAAACAAAAGCAATGGATCCAATTAGGGCCTAGGTGCCTGTCTTGTTCAATATTCTTTTCTATGGATATCTGTCTAAAGTTCTGATTGGAGGTAGTGGCTCAGCTTGTGCCAGAGGGTCCCTGTATGTCCAGGACATCCTACACTATTGGGATGGCCTCAGAGATTTTGGATGATTCTCCTAATCTGTCAGGTTGTGCCACATGAATGAGCAGAATTCCCTTGGAGAGGGCAGGCACAGTCCTGAGGTGTGGCTCCATGGGGCCCAGCCTTTAGAATGTGTGGGTGAGGACAATGGAGACAGAAGTCTGAAAACACAAACTAGGCTTAGGTTTGGGGACATAGGTATGGCAGGCCCGATCTACAGACCTTGAGAATTTTGGGGGCTCTGAACAAAGGGCAAGTGTGTGGCGCTTTTTCAGGTTTTTGTCTCCGGATTTTGTGTCAATGGTGGCCGTGGAATGTCAGGCTGGCCTCATCGACCATGGACGAGTATTTCTCTCTGTGGATTTGGCCAGATTCCAAGTGTTTGGGGTCATTCTTTGGATGGTAGGAGTCCTTACTTTTTTTTTTCTTTATCTTGTTTTTTTTTTTTTTTTTTTTTTTTTTTTTTTTTTTTTTTTTTTTTTTACCTTATGTGTCCCACCAAAGAGGGATTCCAGAAAAGAGCTCTGAATAAGGTTGACTAGACTTCTCAAGCTCTGGCTAGGATTGGGGGAGTAGGGGCATGGCAAGTCCCATATGCAGGCTCTTGGTCCAGCCCCGGAGAGGCTTTACTTGAGGCCAGGGTTCATGCTTAGGGTCCTAATGTGTTTTTGTGCCCATCGCAGCCCTCAAGCATGTCTGAGGCCTCATTTGCCATGCTGGGTTCTCATATACTGAACGTTGGACAACATGCCAACCACAAGGTTTCTGGTCATGGCGAAGGTGAAGTTCTGATTGCTGCATCACGTACATCACTTAGTTGTGAGTGGAGATAATGTCTAAGTTCTGAAGCCTGAAGACCAAGGTTGGGAAGAGATGATGACCTAAGGCCATGGCATGTTTGATGTGTCAGTGTGAGGCCAGGTGTCTGGGTGTCGGTCACGAGGTCTGGGGTCAGGCTGTGTCAGACAGGGCATTAGTGCCCAGGCTAGACTGTATAATTGGGGTACAGTCTAGAGAATTGCAGGTTGATCCTCATTTGATGTTTCTGGGTAGACCCCTAGGGCAAAGTCTCTCTTCTGGAGGGCAGGCAGAGTGCTGCATTCTGGCTCCAGAATTGCCAACTTCAGGGCTTGTGGGCCAGGTGTTTTAGGACAGAAGTCTGACAACACAAGTTCAGCTTTGAATTCGCAGCGGTGACATGGCAGGCACACTCTACAGACCTGAAATGAGATCTCGTGCATCTGAAGTCAGGGCGAGGATCAGATGTTGGCTTAGGTTGGAGTTTCTGTACATGATGTCCCCTTCATGAAGGTGGGGGGGCATCAGGAAACCATGGAAGATTTCCAACTTTGTGAGTGTGTGATGCTCCAAACCACAAAGATTCCGTCAGCGGGACAGTCACGACCTTTTGGATGGATCAAGGACGTCCCATAAGAAATGCTCCAAAGCACAGTTCTAAAGATGGATGCCTGGGCAGTCCAACTTGCATTCCAGTTGTGTCCTAGTGAAAAGGAGGATTTGATCTGCTGTCACTGGGGGAACAACCGAGGGGGCTGAATTGAAATGGAATGTCATGAGGATCAGTCGATGTGGATTTGTGTCCATGGATCCCTTGGAATGGGGCAGTGGCTCTGTTTCCCTGAAGAATTCTCCTAACCTGAGGTTTTGATGCAGCTCCAAAGAGCAAGTTTCCCATGTAGAGACGAGATTTGTTCTGAAACCCCCACAACCTGGTATTGGAAACCAAGCATCTGGGGAACAATGCCTGGAATCCAAAGCAATGGATCTGATTACGGTCTAGGGGCCTGTCCTTTTCAATATTCTCCTCTGAGTGTCTCTGTCTAAGATTCAGAATGGAGGTCACTGCTCAGCTTGTGTCAGATCACCCATGTTTGTTGGGGGAGGCCAACACTATTGGACTGGTCTTGGGAATTGGAGGTTTCTCCTAATCTGTAAGGTTGTGGCAAATGAAACGGGCAGAGTTCCCTTGGAGAGCACTGGCACAGTCCTTAGGTGTGACACCACCTTTCTGGGTGTCATCCAGGAGGTCCAGGCTCAGGCTGTGTCAGACAGGGCATTAGTGCCAAGCTTAGACTGTATAATTGGAGTAAAGTTGAGTGGCATGCAGGTTGATCCTCATTTGGCGTTTCTGGGTAGCCCCAGGGGCAACGTTTTTCTTCTGGAGGGAAGAAAGAGTGCTGCATTGTGGCGACGGAATTCTCACACTGGAGGGCTTGTGGGCCAGAATTGTGAGGAAGGAAGTGTGAGAACACAAGCTAGGCTTAGGTTTTGGGTCAAGATCATGGCAGGCACACTCTGTAGAGCTAAATCTAAATCTCATGCATCTGAAGTCAGGGCGAGGATCAGACGTAGGCTCAGGTTGAAGTTTCTGTTCAGGATGGCCCCTTCATGATGGTGGGGGGCATCATGGGGCTATGGAGACTTTCCCACGATTGGCATTGTATGTTGCTCCAATCGGCAAGGATTCCTTCTACGGGACAGTCGAGACCGGTCAGATTGCTCCAGGACGTCCCATGCGGAACCACGGCAGTGCAGGGTTCTAAGGATGGATTCCTGGAGTGCCCGCCTCACATTCCTATTGTCTCCTAGTGACAAGGCAGGTTCGATCTGCTTCTTTTGGGGAGCAACCAAAGGGGATGTGTTGAAATGGACTCGCCTGCGGATGGGTCATAATGTGGGTTTGTGTCCATGGAGACCTTGGAATGGGGTGTTGGCTGCTGGGACCTGAAGGTTTCCCTTAACTGGAGGTTGTGACACAGCTCCAAAATGCATGTTTCCCATGTGGAAATGAGATTTGTTCAGACTGGTACCTCCAGAAGAACACATATGCTGGTATTGGAAACCAGGCCTCTGAGGAGAGATGCCTGGAATCAAAAGCAATGGATCTGATTAGGTCCTAGGTGCCTGTCCGGTTCAATCTTCTTCTCTGGGGTTATCTGTCTATGGGTCTGAGTTGAGGTAGTTGCTCATCTTGGGACAGATCACCCTGTTTGCCCTGAGTGGCCAACACTATTGGGATGGCCTCAGGGACGTTGGAGTGTTCTCCTAATCTTTAGGGTTGTGGCCAATAGAATGGGCAGAATTTGCTTGGAGAAGGCAGGCACAGTCCTGAGGCATGGCTCCAGGGGCCCCAGCCTGGAGGGTGTGTGGGCCAGGACAGTGGGGACAGAAATCTGAAAACCCAAACTCAGCTTAGGTTTGGGGACGTAGGTATGACAGGCCTGATCTATAGACCGTGAGGAGAATTTTTCAGGCTATGAACAAAGGGCAAATGTGAGGCATATATCCAGGCTTTTGTCTCTAGATTTTGTGTCAATGGTGGCCATGGAATGACGGGATGGCCTCTTTGGCCATGGATGATTCTTTCTCTTTTAAGATTTGGTCAGATCCCAAGTTTTGGGGCTCATTCAGGGGATGGAGGAGACCCTTCGATATTTTTTTCCTCAGGGGTTCCAGAGCAGAGACCTGAATAGGGGTGACTAGAACTCTCAACCTCTCATTAATATTGGGGGACTAGGGATGGCAATGCGGGTTCTTGGTCCAGCCCCTGAGAGGCTTTACTTGAGGACAGGGCTCACACTGAGGGTCCCAATGTGTTTGTGCCCATTGCGGTTCTCAAGCATGGGCGGGGACTCATGGGCTACACTGGATTCTCCTACACTGAATGTTGGAAAACATGCCAACCACAAGGTTTCTTGCCTTGAGGAAGAAGGAGTTTCATTTCTGCATCACGTTCACCCCTGGGTAGTGAGTATATATAAGGTCTAGGTTCTGAAGCCTGAAAACCAAGGTTGGGAAGAGATGATGACCTAAAGCCATGGCGGGTCTGATGTGCTCAGTGTACAGCCAGCTGTCTGGGTGTCGGTTGGGAATTCAGACCTCAGGCTGTGCAAGACAGGGCATTAACGCCGAAGCGAAACTGTATAATTGGGGTAGAGTCAAGTGGCATGCAGGTTGATCCTCATTTGGTGTTTCTGGTTAGCCCCATAGGACAACGTTTCTCTTCTGGAGGGCAGTCAGAGTGCTGCATTGTGTCTCTCCAGAATTCCCTAACTGGAGGGCTGGTGGGCTCGGAGTGTGAGGACGAAGTCTGAGAACAATAGCTAGGTTTTGCTTCGGGGCGGGGTTTCGGCAGGCACACTCTGCAGAGTTGAATCAAGATTTCGTGCATCTGAAGTCAGGGCGAGGATTAGACGTTGGGTCAGGTTGGAGTTTCTGTCCAAGATGGCTCTTTCATGAAGGGGACGGTGCACCACGAGGCCACAGAGCTTTTCCCATGATGGGAGTGGTGAGGTGCTCCAAAGCGCAAGGATTCCTTCTTCAGGACAGCTGTGACCTGTTGGATGGCTCCAGGACGTCCCATATGGAATTACTTCAGAGTAGTTTTCTACAGATGGATGCCTAGCCAGCCCGCCTCACATTCCAATTGTCTCCTAGTGACAAGATAGGTTCGATCTGCTGGCTCTAGGGGAGCACCCAAGGGCACTGAGTTGAAATAGACTCTCCTGCAGATGGGTCCTAATGTGGGATTGTGTCCATGGAGACCTTGGAATGAGGTGGTGGCACCGGGGCCCTGAAGGATTTTCCTAGCCGGAGGTGTTGACACAGCTCGAAAGAGCACGTTTCCCATGTGGAGAAGACATTTGTTCTGACTGATGACTCAGGAAACCCCAATATGGTGGTATTGAAAACCAGGCCTCTGAGGTTCTGACATAGCTCCACGAGCAAGTTTCCAATGTGCAGACAAGACTTGCTCTGAAGGGGCCTCTGGAAACCCCATAGGCTGGTATTGGAAACCAGGCCTCTGAGAAGAGATGCCTGGAAACCAAAGCAATGGAACTGATTAGGGCCTAGGGGCCTGTCCAGTTCAATGTTCTTCTCTGGGGACATCTGTCTCCGAGTTCGTGTGGAGCTAGTTGCTCAGCTAGTGTCAGATCACCCCTGTTTGTTCCAAGCGGCCTACAATATTGGTATGGTCCCAGGGACATTGGAGATTTCTCCTGATTTATATGGTTGTGGCCAATGAAATATGAAGAATTCCCTTTGAGAGGGCAGGAACAATCCTGAGGTGTGGTTCCAGGGGCCCTAGCCTGGAGGGTGTGTGTTTTCAGACAACTGTCCAAACATCCCAGGCCTACACAACCTACAGGATCAGGCCCCTGGAGCCAAACCTGAGGACTGTACTTGCCCTCTCCAAGGGAATTGTGTGTGCCCATTCGAATGGCCACAACCCTTCTAATAGGATAAACCTCCAAAGTCCCTGATTCATCTCAATAGTGGTGACTTCCCAGGAAAAACAGGGGCAATCTGAGCCCAACTGAGCACCTACCTGCACTCAGACCCATAGACAGAAGTCCCCAGAGGTAAAAAGGAAAGAACAGGCCCCTAGGCACTAATCAGATCCATTGCTTTGGTTTCCAGGCAACTCTCCTCAGAGGCCTGGATTTCAAAAGCAGCATATAGCTGTTTCTTGACCCAAACATCAGAAAACATCTCATCTACACATGGGAAACTTGCACGTTGGGGCTGTGCCAAAGCCTCTGTTTAGGAGAACCCTTTAGGGCCCCAGTGCCTCCGCTTCATTCCAAGGTCTCCATAGACACAAAAGCACGTTAGGACCCATCCCCAGGGGTGTCCATTTCAACTCAGCGTCCTCGGTTGCTCCCCACAGATCCAGGAGATCTAACCTGTCTTGTTGCTAGGAGACAATTGGAATGCGAGGTGGGCTACCCAGCCATCCATCCTTAGAACCCTGCTCAGAATCATTGGCCTGGAGCCAAACAACAGGTCTCAATTGTCCTGCAGAAGACTCTCTGCAGTTTGGAGCTTCTCACAACTCCCATCGTGGGAAAACCCCCATGGCCTCGTGATGCCCCCGCCCATTCATGAAGGGGCCATCAGGGTCAGAAACTCCAACCTGAGCGATCGTCTGATCCTCGCCCTGACTTCAGATGCACGAGATCTCGATTCAGGTCTGTAGATTGTGCGTGCCATGGCCTCACCCAGAAACCTAAGCCTAGCTTGTGTTCTCAGACTTTTGTCGTCAGACTACTGGCCCACAAGCCCTCCAGTTTGGCAATCCAGAACTACAATGCAGCACTCTGCCGGCCCTCCAGAAGAAAAACATTGTCCTCTGGTGCTACCCAGTAATCCCAAATGAGGATCAACCTGCACCGACCTTGGCTGTACCCCAAATACATAGGCTGACCAGGGCACTAATGCCCTTTCTGACACAGCCTGAGCCTGGACCCCCTGGCCCCTCCCAGACAGCTGGCCGCACACTGAGCACATCGAGCCGCCATGGCCTTAGGTCGTCATCTCTTCCCAACATCAGTTTTCAGGTTTCAGAACCTAGACCTTATCTCCAATCACTGCCCAGGGTTGAAGGTGATGCAGAAATCAGAACTCCTTCCCCATGGCAAGAAACCTTGTGGTTGGCATGTTGTCCAACGTTCAGTGTAGTTGAAACCAGTGTGGCCCATGAGGCCCCGCCCATGCTCGCGGGACACATTGGTCACAAACACACATTGTGACGCTCAGGCTGAGCCCAGTCCTCAAGTAAGGCCACTCAGTGGCTGGATGAAGAGATAGCATATTGGGCTTGCCATGCCCCTAGGCCCCAATTTTTAACCATAGTTCGGGTTGTCCCTTCAGTCTGTCCCACGGCTTGGCTTTGGAATTCCTCTTTTGGTGGGACACCTGAGGTAACAAAACTGAAATGAGTCCTCCCATCCCACAGATTGACGAAAAGCAATTGGGAATCGGGCCAAATCCTCAGAGAGGAAGATTCGTCCATGGCCCATGAGGCGTCCCTGACATTCCACGGCCATCGCTGATACAAAATCCAGAGACAAAAGCCTGAGCAAGAGCCTCAGACTCGCACTTTCTTCATATCCTGAAGAGTTCTTCTCATGGTTTGTAGATCGGGCCTGCCATACCTACGTCCCCAAACCTAAGCTGAGTTTGTGTTTTCAGACTACTGTCCTCAAAGTCTTGGGCCACACACCCACCAGGCTGGGCCCCTGGAGCCACACATTAGGACTGTGCCTACAAATCCATGGGAATTCTGCCCATTCCATGGTCCAAAATCGTACAAATTAGGAGAAATCTCCAAAGTCCCTGAGGCCATCCCAATAGTGTAGGTCGCCCGGAACAAACAAGGGCTGTCTGACACCAGCTGATAATCGACCTCCACTCATACCATAGATGGATGTCCCCAGAGAAGAAGATTGAACCAGACAGGACCCTAGGCCATAATAGGATCCATTGCTTTGGGTTACAGGCATGTGTCCTCAAAAGCCTGATTCCAATACGAGCATAGGTGTTTTCCTGAGGCACCCATCAGAACTCATCTCGTCTCCACAAGGAAACCTGTGCATGGGAGCCATGTTCAAAGCTTAGGAGAGTACTTCAGGGTTCCGGTGCCACCGCCCCATTCCAAGGCCCTCATGGACACAAAAACGCATTAGGACCCATCCTCAGGAAAGTCCATTTCAACTCAGCCACCCCGGTTGCTCCCGCAGAGCCATCAGATCTAAACTGTCTTGATGCTAGGAGACAATTGGAATGCGAGGCGGGCTTCCCAGGCATCCATCCGCGAACGGTGCTCTGGAGTCATTCCATATGGGATGTCCTGGAGCTGTCCGACAGGTCTCAATTGTCCCGCAGAAGGAATCCTTGAAGGGGGCATCCCACAACTCCCAACGTGGGAAAACCTCAATGGCCTCGAGTTTCCGCTCCCTTCATGAAGCGGCCGTCATGCTCAGAAACTCCAACCTGAGCCAACGTCTGATCCTCGCCCTGACTTCAGATGCATGAGATATTGGTTCAGATCTGCAGGGGGTACCTGCCGTGCCCTCGCCCTGAAACCCAAGTCTAGCTTGTCTTCTCAGACTTCCGTCCTCACACTCCTGGCCCCGAAGCCCTCAAGTTTGGCAATTCCGGACCCACAATGCAGCACTCTGCCTGCCCTCTAGAAAAAAAATTATTGCCTCATGAGCTGCCCAGGCACCTTAAATGAGGGTAAACCTACACAGCACTCGACTTTACCCAAATTATATAGTCTAACCTGGGCACTAATGCACTGTCGAACACAACCTGAGCCCGGACCTTCTGACCAACACCCAGAAAGCTGACCACACACTGAGCACATAAAACCCGCCATGGCCTTAGGTCATCATCTCTTCCCTACCTCAGTTTTCAGGCTTCAGAACCGAGACCTTATCTCCAATCACTGCCCAGGGGTGAGTGTGATGCAGAAATCAGAACTCCTCCTTACCCATGGCAAGAACCCTTGTGGTTGGCACGTTGTCCAACGTTCAGTGTAGGAGAAACCAGCATTCACCCTGAGGCCCCGCCCATCCTTGAGTGCGACGAGGGCATACACACGCATTGTGACCCTCAGCATGAGTACTGTCCTCTAGTAAGTCCTCTCAGTGGCTGGACCATTAGATGTCATAATGGGCTTGACATGTCCCTAGGCCCCAATTTTTAACCAGATTTCTGATTGTCCAGTCGCCCATCCCCAGGGCTCTACTAGGGAATCCCTCATTCGGTGGGACACCTGAGGTTAAAAAAGAAAACAACAAGAACTACAAAAAAAAAAAACGGACTTCTTCCAGCCCACAGAATGACCCAAAACTCTTTGGACGGGGCCAAACCACCAGAGAGTAAGACTCGTCCATTTTCCATGAAGTCACCCAGAAATACCACGACCATGAGTGACACGATATCCAGAGACAAAAACTTGAGCCGGAGCCTCACACTAGCCCTTCTTTCAAATCCCGAAGAGTTCTCCTCATGGTCTGTAGATCAGTCCTGCCATACCTATGACCCGAAACATAAGCCGAGTTTGTGTTTTCTGACAACTGTCCAAACAGCCCTGGCCTACACAACCTACAGTCTCAGGCCCCTGGAGCCAAACCTGAGGACAATACTGGCCCTCTCCAAGGGAATTGTGTGTGCCCATTCCAATGGCCACAACCCTTCTAATAGGATAAACCTCCACAGTCTCTGGTCCATCTCAATAGTGGTGGCTTCCCAGGAAAAACATGGGCAATCTGAGCCCAACTGAGCACCTACCTGCACTCAGACCCATAGACAGATGTCCCCAGAGGTAAAAAGGAAAGAACAGGCCCCTAGGCACTAATCAGATCAATTGCTTTGGTTTCCAGGCATCTCTCCTCAGAGGCCTGGATTTCAAAAGCAGCATATAGCTGTTTCTTGACTCACCCATCAGAAAACATCTCATCTATACATGGGAAACTTGCACGTTGGAGCTGTGTCAAAGCCTCTGTTTAGGAGAACCCTTTAGGGCCCCAGTGCCACCGCTTCATTCCAAGGTCTCCATTGACACAAAGCACGTTAGGACCCATCCCCAGGGGTGTCCATTTCAACTCAGCGTCCTCGGTTGCTCCCCACAGATCCAGGAGATCTAACCTGTCTTGTTGCTAGGAGACAATTGGAATGCGAGGTGGCTACCCAGCCATCCATCCTTAGAACCCTGCTCAGAATCATTGGCCTGGAGCCAAACAACAGGTCTCAATTGTCCTGCAGAAGACTCTCTGCAGTTTGGAGCTTCTCACAACTCCCATCGTGGGAAAAGCCCCATGGCCTCGTGATGCCCCCCCATTCATGAAGGGGCCATCAGGGTCAGAAACTCCAACCGGAGCGATCATCTGATCCTCGCTTTGACTTCAGATGCACGAGATCTCGATTCAGGTCTGTAGATTGTGCCTGCCATGGCCTCACCCAGAAACCTAAGCCTAGCTTGTGTTCTCAAACTTTTGTTGTCAGACTACTGGCCTACAAGTCCTCCAGTTTGGCAATCCAGAACTACAATGCAGCACTCTGCCGGCCCTCCAGAAGAATAACATTGTCCTCTGGGGCTACCCAGTAACCCCAAATGAGGATCAACCTGCACCGACCTTGGCTGTACCCCAAATACATAGGCTGACCAGGGCACTAATGCCCTTTCTGGTACAGCCTGAGCCTGGACCCCCTGGCCCCTCCCAGAAGCTGGCCGCACACTGAGCAAAACGAGCCGCCATGTCCTTAGGTCGTCATCTCTTCGCAACATCGGTTTTCAGGTTTCAGAACCTAGACCTTATCTCCAATCACTGCCCAGGGTTGAAGGTGATGCAGAAATCAGAACTCCTTCCCCATGGCAAGAAACCTTGTGGTTGGCATGTTGTCCAACGTTCAGTGTCGTTGAAACCAGTGTGGCCCATGAGGCCCCGCCCATGCTCACGGGCCACATTGGTCACAAACACACATTGTGACGCTCAGGCTGAGCCCAGTCCTCAAGTAAGGCCACTCAGTGGCTGGATGAAGAGATAGCATATTGGGCTTGCCATGCCCCTAGGCCCCAATTTTTAACCATAGTTCGGGTTGTCCCTTCAGTCTTCCCCACGGCTTGGCTTTGGAATTCCTCTTTTGGTGGGACACCTGAGGTAACAAAACTGAAATGAGTCCTCCCATCCCACAGATTGACGAAAAGCAATTGGGAATCGGGCCAAATCCTCAGAGAGGAAGATTCGTCTGTGGCCCATGAGGCCTCCCCGACATTCCACGGCCATCGCTGATACAAAATCCAGAGACAAAAGCCTGAGCAAGCGCCTCAGACTCGCACTTTCTTCATATCCTGAAGAGTTCTTCTCATGGTTTGTAGATCGGGCCTGCCATACCTACGTCCCCAAACCTAAGCTGAGTTTGTGTTTTCAGACTTCTGTCCTCAAAGTCTTGGGCCACACATCCTCCAGCCTGGGCCCCTGTAGCCACACATTCGGACTGTGCCTACCAATCCATGGGAATTCTGCCCATTCCATGGTCCAAAATCGTACAAATTAGGATAAACCTCCAAAGTCCCTGAGGCCATCCCAATAGTGTAGGTCGCCCGAAACAAACAAGGGCTGTCTGACACCAGCTGATAATCGACCTCCACTCATACCATAGATGGATGTCCCCAGAGAAGAAGATTGAACCAGACAGGACCCTAGGCCATAATAGGATCCATTGCTTTGGGTTACAGGCATGTGTCCTCAAAAGCCTGATTCTAATACGAGCATATGTGTTTTCCTGAGGCACCCATCAGAACTCATCTCATCTCCACAAGGAAATCTGTGCATGGGAGCCATGTCCAAAGCTTAGGAGAGTACTTCAGGGTCCCGGTGCCACCGCCCCATTCCAAGGCCCTCATGGACACAAAGACACATTAGGACCCATTCTCAGGAAAGTCCATTTCACATCAGCCACCCTGGTTGCTTCTGCAGAGCCATCAGATCTAAACTGTCTTGTTGCTAGGAGACAATTGGAATGCGAGGCGGGCTTCGCAGGCATCCATCCGCGAACGGTGCTCTGGAGTCATTCCATATGGGATGTCCTGGAGCTGTCCAACAGGTCTCAATTGTCCCGCAGAAGGAATCCTTGAAGGGGGCATCCCACAACTCCCAACGTGGGAAAACCTCAATGGCCTCGAGATTCTGCTCCCTTCATGAAGCGGCCGTCATGCTCAGAAACTCCAACCTGAGCCAACGTCTGATCCTCGCCCTGACTTCAGATGCATGAGATATTGGTTCAGATCTGCAGGGGGTACCTGCCGTGCCCTCGCCCTGAAACCCAAGTCTAGCTTGTCTTCTCAGACTTCCGTCCTCACACTCCTGGCCCCGAAGCCCTCAAGTTTGGCAATTCCGGACCCACAATGCAGCACTCTGCCTGCCCTCTAGAAAAAACATTTTTTCCTCATGAGCTGCCCAGGCACCTTAAATGAGGGTAAACCTACACAGCACTCGACTTTTCCCAAATTATAAAGTCTAACCTGGGCACTAATGCACTGTCGAACACAACCTGAGCCCGGACCTCCCGACCAACACCCTGAAAGCTGACAGCACACTGAGCACATAAAACCCGCCATGGCCTTAGGTGATCATGTCTTCCCTACCTCAGTTTTCAGGCTTCAGACCGAGACCTTATCTCCAATCACTGCCCAGGGGTGAGTGTGATGCAGAAATCAGAACTCCTCCTTACCCATGGCAAGAACCCTGTGGTTGGCACGTTGTCCAACGTTCAGTGTAGGAGAAACCAGCATTCACCCTGAGGCCCCGCCCATTCTTGAGTGCGACGAGGGCATACACACGCACTGTGACCCTAATCATGAGTCCTGTCCTATAGTAAGTCCTCTCAGTTGCTGGACCATTAGATGTCATAATGGGTTCCACATGTCCCTAGGCCCCAATTTCTTTTTTTTTTTTTTTTTTTTTACCTTCTTTAATTTGCCTTTTATTTTTTTATTTTTTTTTTAATTTATTTTTTATTTTCAGCATAACAGTATTCATTATTTTTCACCACACCCAGTGCTCCATGCAATTCGTGCCCTTTATAATACCCACCACCTAGTACCCCAAACTCCCACCCCCCACCCCTTCAAAATCCTCAGATTGTTTTTCAGAGTCCATAGTCTCTCATGGTTCACCTCCCCTTCCAATTTCCCCCAACTCCCTTCTCCTCTCTAACTCCCCATGTCCTCCATGCTATTTGTTATGCTCCACAAATAAGTGAAACCATATGATAATTGACTCTCTCTGCTTGACTTATTTCACTCAGCATAATAATCTCTTCCAGTCCCGTCCATGCTGCTACAAAAGTTGGGTATTTGTCCTTTTTTTTTTTTTTTTTTTTAAACATATATTTTTATCCCCAGGGGTACAGGTCTGTGAATCACCAGGTTTACACACTTCACAGCACTCACCAAAGCACATACCCTCCCCAATGTCCATAATCCCACCCCCTTCTCCGAAACCCCCTCCCCCCAGCAACCCTCAGTTTGTTTTGTGAGATTAAGAGTCACTTATGGTTTGTCTCCCTCCCAATCCCACCTTGTTTCATTTATTCTTCTCCTACCCACTTAAGCCTCCATGTTGCATCACCACTTCCTCATATCAGGGAGATCATATGATAGTTGTCTTTCTCTGCTTGACTTATTTCGCTAAGCATGATACGCTCTAGTTCCATCCATGTTGTTGCAAATGGCAAGATTTCATTTCTTTTGATGGCTGCATAGTATTCCATTGTGTATATATACCACATCTTCTTGATCCATTCATCTGTGGATGGACATCTAGGTTCTTTCCATAGTTTGGCTATTGTGGACATTGCTGCTATAAACATTCGGGTGCATGTGCCCCTTTGGATCACTACATTTGTATCTTTAGGGTAAATACCCAATAGTGCAATTGCTGGGTCATAGGGCAGTTCTATTTTCAACATTCTGAGGAACCTCCATGCTGTTTTCCAGAGTGGCTGCACCAGCTTGCATTCCCACCAACAGTGTAGGAGGGTTCCCCTTTCTCCACATCCTCGCCAGCATCTGTCATTTCCTGACTTGTTGATTTTAGCCATTCTGACTGGTGTGAGGTGATATCTCATTGTGGTTTTGATTTGTATTTCCCTGATGCCGAGTGATATGGAGCACTTTTTCATGTGTCTGTTGGCCATCTGGATGTCTTCTTTGCAGAAATGTCTGTTCATGTCCTCTGCCCATTTCTTGATTGGATTATTTGTTCTTTGGGTGTTGAGTTTGCTAAGTTCTTTATAGATTCTGGACACTAGTCCTTTATCTGATATGTCGTTTGCAAATATCTTCTCCCATTCTGTCAGTTGTCTTTTGATTTTGTTAACTGTTTCCTTTGCTGTGCAAAAGCTTTTGATCTTGATGAAATCCCAATAGTTCATTTTTTCCCTTGCTTCCCTTGCCTTTTGCGTTGTTCCTAGGAATATGTTGCTGCGGCAGAGGTCGAAGAGGTTGCTGCCTGTGTTCTCCTCAAGGATTTTGATGGATTCCTTTCGCACATTGAGGTCCTTCATCCATTTTGAGTCTATTTTTGTGTGTGGTGTAAGGAAATGGTCCAATTTCATTTTTCTGCATGTGGCTGTCCAATTTTCCCAGCACCATTTATTGAAGAGGCTGTCTTTTTTCCATTGGACATTCTTTCCTGCTTTGTCGAAGATGAGTTGACCATAGATTTGAGGGTCTATTTCTGGGCTCTCTATTCTGTTCCATTGATCTATGTGTCTGTTTTTGTGCCAGTACCATGCTGTCTTGATGATGACAGCTTTGTAATAGAGCTTGAAGTCCGGAATTGTGATGCCACCAACGTTGGCTTTTTTTTTCAATATCCCTTTGGCTATTCGAGGTCTTTTCTGGTTCCATATAAATTTTAACATTATTTGTTCCATTTCTTTGAAATAGATGGATGGTACTTTGATAGGAATTGCATTAAATGTGTAGATTGCTTTAGGTAGCATAGACATTTTCACAATATTTATTCTTCCAATCCAGGAGCATGGAACATTTTTCCATTTTTTGTGTCTTCCTCAATTTCTTTCATGAGTACTTTATAGTTTTCTGAGTATAGATTCTGTGTCTCTTTGGTTAGGTTTATTCCTAGGTATCTTATGGTTTTGGATGCAATTGTAAATGGGATTGACTCCTTAATATCTCTTTCTTCTGTCTTGCTGTTGGTGTAGAGAAATGCAACTGATTTCTGTGCATTGATTTTATATCCTGACACTTTACTGAATTCCTGTATAAGTTCTAGCAGTTTTGGAGTGGAGTCTCTTGGGTTTTCCACATATAGTATCATATCATCTGCGAAGAGTGATAATTTGACTTCTTCTTTGCCGATTTGGATGCCTTTAATTTCCTTTTGTTGTCTGATTGCTGAGGCTAGGACCTCTAGTACTATGTTGAATAGCAGTGGTGATAATGGACATCCCTGCCGTGTTCCTGACCTTAGTGGAAAAGCTTTCAGTTTTTTCTCCATTGAGAATGATATTTGGGGTGGGTTTTTCATAGATGGCTTTGATGATATTGAGGTATGTGCCCTCTATCCCTAAATAGGCCCCAATTTCTAACCAGATTTCTGATGGTCCAGTCGCCCCTCCCCAGGGCTCTACTCTGGAATCCCTCATTTGGTGGGACTCCTGAGGTTAAAAAAGAAAAAATCAACAATAAAAAAAAAAACGGACTTCTTCCAGCCCACAGAATGACCCAAAACTCTTTGGACGGGGCCAAACCACCAGAGAGTAAGACTCGTCCATTTCCTATGAAGTCACCCAGAAATTCTACGACCATGAGTGACACGATATCCAGAGACAAAAACTTGAGCAGGAGCCTCACACTCGCCCTTCTTTCAAATCCCGAAGAGTTCTCCTCATGGTCTGTAGATCAGTCCTGCCATACCCATGACCCGAAACATAAGCCGAGTTTGGGTTTTCAGACAACTGTCCAAACAGTCCTGGCCTACACAACCTACAGGCTCAGGCCCCTGGAGCCAAACCTGAGGACTGTACTTGCCCTCTCCAAGGGAATTGTGTGTGCCCATTCCAATGGCCACAACCCTTTTAATAGGATAAACCTCCAAAGTCCCTGATCCATCTAAATAGTCGTGGCTTCCCAGGAAAAACAGGGGCAATCTGAGCCCAACTGAGCACCTACCTGCACTCAGACCCATAGACAGATGTCCCCAGAGGTAAAAAGGAAAGAACAGGCCCCTAGGCACTAATCAGATCCATTGCTTTGGTTTCCAGGCATCTCTCCTCAGAGGCCTTGATTTCAAAAGCAGCATATAGCTGTTTCTTGACTCACCCATCAGAAAACATCTCATCTACACATGGGAAACTTGCACGTTGGAGCTGTGTCAAAGCCTCTGTTTAGGAGAACACTTTAGGGCCCCAGTGCCACCGCTTCATTCCAAGGTCTCCATAGACACAAAAGCACGTTAGGACCCATCCCCAGGGGTGTCCATTTCAACACAGCATCCTCGGTTGCTCCCCACAGATCCAGGAGATCTAACCTGTCTTGTTGCTAGGAGACAATTGGAATGCGAGGTGGGCTACCCAGCCATCCATCCTTAGAACCCTGCTCAGAATCATTGGCCTGGAGCCAAACAACTGGTCTCAATTGTCCTGCAGAAGACTCTCTGCAGTTTGGAGCTTCTCACATCCCTCATCGTGGGAAAACACCCATGGCCTCGTGATGCCCGCCCCATTCATGAAGGGGCCATCAGGGTCAGAAACTCCAACCTGAGCGATCGTCTGATCTTCGCCCTGACTTCAGATGCACGAGATCTCGATTCAGGTCTGTAGATTGTGCCTGCCATGGCCTCACCCAGAAACCTAAGCCTAGCTTGTGTTCTCAGACTTTTGTCGTCAGACTACTGGCCCACAAGCCCTCCAGTTTGGCAATCCAGAACTACAACGCAGCACTCTGCCGGCCCTCCAGAAGAAAAACTTTGTCCTCTGGGGCTACCCAGTAACCCCAAATGAGGATCAACCTGCACCGACCTTGGCTGTACCCCAAATACACAGGCTGACCAGGGCTCTAATGCCCTTTCTGGTACAGCCTTAGCCTGGACCCCCTGGCTCCTCCCAGACAGCTGGCCGCACACTGAGCACATCGAGCCGCCATGGCCTTAGGTCGTCATCTCTTCCCAACATCAATTTTCAGGTTTCAGAACCTAGACCTTATATCCAATCACTGCCCAGGGTTGAAGGTGATGCAGAAATCAGAACTCCTTCCCCATGGCAAGAAACCTTGTGGTTGGCATGTTGTCCAACGTTCAGTGTAGTTGAAACCAGTGTGGCCCATGAGGCCCCGCCCATGCTCGTGGGCCACATTGGTCACAAACACACATTGTGACGCTCAGGCTGAGCCCAGTCCTCAAGTAAGGCCACTAAGTGGCTGGATGAAGAGATAGCATATTGGGCTTGCCATGCCCCTAGGCCCCAATTTTTAACCATAGTTCGGGTTGTCCCTTCAGTCTTCCCCACGGCTTGGCTTTGGAATTCCTCTTTTGGTGGGACACCTGAGGTAACAAAACTGAAATGAGTCCTCCCATCCCACAGATTGACGAAAAGCAATTGGGAATCGGGCCAAATCCTCAGAGAGGAAGATTCATCCGTGGCCCATGAGGCCTCCCCGACATTCCACGGCCATCGCTGATACAAAATCCAGAGACAAAAGCCTGAGCAAGCGCCTCAGACTCGCACTTTCTTCATATCCTGAAGAGTTCTTCTCATGGTTTGTAGATCGGGCCTGCCATACCTACGTCCCCAAACCTAAGCTGAGTTTGTGTTTTCAGACTTCTATCCTCAAAGTCTTGGGCCACCCACCCTCCAGGCTGGGCCCCTGGAGCCACACATTAGGACTGTGCCTACCAATCCATGGGAATTCGGCCCATTCCATGGTCCAAAATTGTACAAATTAGGAGAAACCTCCAAAGTCCCTGAGGCCATCCCAATAGTGTAGGTCGCCCAGAACAAACAAGGGCTGTCTGACACCAGCTGATAATCGAACTATACTCATAACAGAGATGGTTGTCCCCAGAGAAGAAGATTGAACCAGACAGGACCCTAGGCCATAATAGGATCCATTGCTTTGGGTTACAGGCATGTGTCCTCAAAAGCCTGATTCCAATACGAGCATAGGGGTTTTCCTGAGGCACCCATCAGAACTCATCTCGTCTCCACAAGGAAACCTGTGCATGGGAGCCATGTCCAAAGCTTAGGAGAGTACTTCAGGGTCCGGTACCACCGCCCCATTCCAAGGCCCTCATGGACACAAAAACACATTAGGACCCATCCTCAGGAAAGTCCATTTCAACTCAGCCACCCCGGTTGCTCCCGCAGAGCCATCAGATCTAAACTGTCTTGTTGCTAGGAGACAATTGGAATGCGAGGCGAGCTTCCCAGGCATCCATCCGCGAACGGTGCTCTGGAGTCATTCCATATGGGATGTCCTGGAGCTGTCCAACAAGTCTTAATTGTCCCGCAGAAGGATTCCTTGAAGGGGGCATCCCACAACTCCCAACGTGCGAAAACCTCAATGACCTCGAGATTCCGCTGCCTTCAAGAAGCGGCCGTCATGCTCAGATTCTCCAACCTGAGCCAAAGTCTGATCCTTGCCCTGACTTCAGATGCATGAGATATTGGTTCAGATCTGCAGGGGGTACCTGCCGTGCCCTCGCCCTGAAACCCAAGTCTAGCTTGTCTTCTCAGACTTCCGTCCTCACACTCCTGGGCCCGAAGCCCTCAAGTTTGGCAATTCCGTACCCACAATGCAGCACTCTGCCTGCCCTCTAGAAAAAAAAATTATTGCCTCATGAGCTGCCCAGGCACCTTAAATGAGGGTAAACCTACACAGCACTCAACTTTACCCAAATTATATAGTCTAACCTGGGCACTAATGCACTGTCGAACACAACCTGAGCGCGGACCTCCTGATCAACACCCAGAAAGCTGACCGCACACTGAGCACAAAAAACCCGCCATGGCCTTAGGTCATCATCTCTTCCCTACCTCAGTTTTCAGGCTTCAGAACCGAGACCTTATCTCCAATCACTGCCCAGGGGTGAGTGTGATGTAGAAATCAGAACTCCTCTTTACCCATGGCAAGAACCCTTGCGGTTGGCACGTTGTCCAACGTTCAGAGTAGAAGAAACCAGCATTCACCCTGAGGCCCCGCCCATTCTTGAGTGCGACGAGGGCATACACAAACATTGTGACCCTCAGCTTGAGTCCTGTAGTCTAGTAAGTCCTCTCAGTAGCTGGACTATTAGATGTCATAATGGGCTTGACATGTCCCTAGGCCCCAATTTTTAACCAGATTTCTGATTGTCCAGTCGCCCCTCCCCAGGGCTCTACTCTGGAATCCCTCATTTGGTGGTACACCGGAGGTTAAAAAAGAAAAAAAACAACAACAACAACAACAAAAAAAAAACAGACTTCTTCCAGCCCAAAGAATGACCCCAAACTCTTTGGACGGGGCCAAACCACCAGAAAGTAAGACTCGTCCATTTCCCATGATGTCACCCAGAAATTCCACGACCATGAGTGACATGATATCCAGAGACAAAAACTTGAGCAGGAGCCTCACACTAGCCCTTCTTTCAAATCCCGAAGAGTTCTCCTCATGGTCTGTAGATCATTCCTGCCATACCTATGACCCGAAACATAAGCCGAGTTTGTGTTTTCAGAGAACTGACCAAACAGCCCTGGCCTTCACAACATACAGGCTCAGGCCCCTGGAGCCAAACCTGATGACTGTACTGGCCCTCTCCAAGGGAATTGTGTGTGCCCATTCCAATGGCCACAACCCTTCTAATAGGATAAACCTCCAAAGTCCCTGATCCATCTCAATAGTGGTGGCTTCCCAGGAAAAACAGGGGCAATCTGAGCCCAACTGAGCACCTACCTGCACTCAGACCCATAGACAGATGTCCCCAGAGGTAAAAAGGAAAGAACAGGCCCCTAGGCACTAATCAGATCCATTGCTTTGGTTTCCAGGCATCTCTCCTCAGAGGCCTGGATTTCAAAAGCAGCATATAGCAGTTTCTTGACTCACCCATCAGAAAACATCTCATCTACACATGGGAAACTTGCACGTTGGAGCTGGGTCAAAGCCTCTGTTTAGGAGAACCCTTTAGGGCCCCAGTGCCACCGCTTCATTCCAAGGTCTCCATAGACACAAAAGCACGTTAGGACCCATCCCCAGGGGTGTCCATTTCAACTCAGCGTCCTCGGTTGCTCCCCACAGATCCAGAAGATCTAACCTGTCTTGTTGCTAGGAGACAATTGGAATGCGAGGTGGGCTACCCAGCCATCCATCCTTAGAACCCTGCTCAGAATCATTGGCCTGGAGCCAAACAACAGGTCTCAATTGTCCTGCAGAAGACTCTCTGCAGTTTGGAGCTTCTCACAACTCCCATCGTTGGAAAGCCCCATGGCCTCGTGATGAACCCCCATTTATGAAGGGGCCATCAAGGACAGAAACTCCTACCTGAGCGATCGTCTGATCCTCGCCCTGACTTCAGATGCACGAGATCTCGATTCAGGTCTGTAGATTGTGCCTGCCATGGCCTCACCCAGAAACCTAAACCTAGCTTGTGTTCTCAGACTTTTGTCGTCAGACTACTGGCCCACAAGCCCTCCAGTTTGGCAATCCAGAACTACAATGCAGCACTCTGCCAGCCCTCCAGAAGAAAAACTTTGTCCTCTGGGGCTACCCAGTCATCCCAAATGAGGATCAACCTGCACCGACCTTGGCTGTACCCCAAATACATAGGCTGACCAGGGCATTAATGCCCTTTCTGGTACAGCCTGATCCTGGACCCCCTGGCCCCTCCCAGACAGCTGTCCGCACACTGAGCACATCGAGCCGCCATGGCCTTAGGTCGTCATCTCTTCCCAACCTCAGTTTTCAGGATTCAGAACCTAGACCTTATCTCCAATCACTGCCCAGGGTTGAAGATGATGCAGAAATCAGAACTCCTTCCCCATGGCAAGAAACCTTGTGGTTGGCATGTTGTCCAACGTTCAGTGTAGTTGAAACCAGTGTGGCCCATGAGGCCCCACCCATGCTCGCGGGCCACATTGTTCACACACACATTGTGACGCTCAGTCTGAGCCCAGTCCTCAAGTAAGTCCACTCAGTGGCTGGATGAAGAGATATCATATTGTGCTTGCCATGCCCGTAGGCCCCAATTTTTAACCATAGTTCGGGTTGTCCCTTCAGTCTTCCCCACGGCTTTGCTTTGGAATTCCTCCTTTGGTGGGACACCTGAGGTAACAAACCTGAAAGGAGACCTCCCATCCCACAGATTGACGAAAAGCAATTGGGAATCGGGCCAAATCCTCAGAGAGGAAGATTCGTCCATGGCCCATGAGGCATCCCCGACATTCCACGGAGATCGCTGATACAAATTCCAGAGACAAATGCCTGAGCAAGCGCCTCAGACTCACTCTATATTCAAATCTTCATGAGTTCTTCTCATGGTTTGTAGATTGGGCCTGCCATACCGATGTCCCCAAAGAAAGCTGAGTTTGAGTATCGGTATCACAATCAGAACTCTGCCTTCCACATGGCTGTAATGCTTGTTCTTCGCATGGAGTCACACCTTCACGTGGGGAACCCTTCATGGCCCCTGATGCCACGCCCAAACATGAGTGCTGCTTGGGCACAAATTCACACTGTGACCCTAGCATGAGCCCCATGACAAACAAAGGCCTTTCAGGTTCGGGACGAAGGTCCTGCATATAGTCCTTGCCATGCACATAGTCACCCAGGACTAACTAGATGGTGTGTATTCCAGTTGAGGGAACCCACTGCTGTGCTCTAGAGTCCCTCTCCTGGGGGGTCCCCTGTGGCAGAAAACAGTATTCTTCACTTCCCACAGAATGAACCCAAACACTTGGGAGCTTGGACAATCCCCCGAGAGGAAGGCTCTTCCTCGGACCCTGAGGCAACCCCTACCCTGACCGGACACTGTGAACGCAACACCCAGAGACAAAAGCCTGAGCGACTGCCTCCCACTTGCCCTCCTTTGATATCCAGAGGATCTCCCCTCACGGACTGGAGATCAGGCCTGCCATTACCTTGGCCCCTACCTGAGCCAAGTTTGTTCTTTCAGACATCAGTCCCCAGAGCCCTGGCAAACACAGCCTCTAGGCTGGGTCCTCTGGAGCCATACCACAGGACCGTGCCTGCTCTCTCCTGGGAAACTGTGTCCATTCCTTTGGCCACACACCTCCAGAATATGAGACCCCTCAAGGCCCCAAAGGTCATCCCACTACTGGGAGCCTCCCTGGACACACAGGGGCATTCGGACACAAGCTGAGCAGCTACCTCCACGAAGGCATGCACACAGATGTCAACAGAGATAGAAGGTTGAGCCGGACAGGCCTTAGGCCCTAATCTCAACTCTTGCTTTGGGTTCCAGGTGTTACTCCTCAGAGGCTTTGGTTCGAAGAACAGGATATGGGGCTTTCCTGAGGCACTGAACAGAACTCCTCTCGTCTCCACATGGGAAGTATCCTTGTTGGAGCTGTGTCAAACGCCTCAGTTGGAAAACACTGCAGAGTCCCCGAGCCACCTCCACATTCCAAGGTCTCCCAGGCCACCAAGCCACAGTAGAACTCATTTCAGGAGAGTCCATTTCAACTCTCCCCTCTAGGTAGCTCACCCAGGAGCCTGCAGATTGAGCCTGACTTGTCCTGACTAAACAGTGGGAATATGAGGTGGCGTTCCCAGGCATTCATGCTTTGACACCTGCTCTCGAGTCTTTCCGTATGGGGCCTCCTGGAACCATCCAATAGGACTCGACTGTCGAGAGGAAGGAAATCGTGAGGTTTGGAGTAGTTCACAAATCCCATCGTAGGCAAACCTCCCTGGCTTCATGAAGCCCCCACACCCTTCAGGAAGAGGACATGCTGGACAAAAACTCTAGCCTGAGGCACGTCTCATAGTTGACATGACCTCAGTGCAGGAGATCTCGATTCAGCCTCTGCAGAGTGGGCCTGCCGTGCCCTCGGTCCCAAACCTCATGCTAGCTTGTGTTTTCAGACTTCCTTCCTCACAGTCCTGGCAAACAAGCCCTCCGGACTAGGAACTCTGGAACCAAAACCCAGCCCAGTGTCTGCCCAACGGAAAAAAAAACGTTTCCCTGTGGGGCTCTCCAGAAAACCCAGATGAGGATCAACCTGCTCGGGCCTCGACGGTACCCGAACTGGATAGGCTGCTCTGGGCACTCATGCTCTGCCTGACACAGCCTGAAGCCAGACGTCCAGACAGACAAGGAGACAGCTGGCCGCACACCCAGCACATCGGACACGCCATGGTCTTATGCCGTCACCTCATCCTAACCTTGGTTTTCAGATATCTGAACCTAGACATTATATCAATTCTCCACACAGCTGGGTATAGCAAGCACAAAACAGAACTCCTCCTTCCCCATGGCTGTCAAGATTGCTCTTGGCATGGAGTCACACCTTCAGGGTGGGAGAAACCTTCATGGCCCCTGATGCCACGCCCAAACTTGAGTGCTGCTTGGGCACAAATTCACACTGTGACCCTCAGCATGAGTTCCATGACAAAGAAAGGCCTGTCAGGGCCTGGACCAAGAGCCCACATATGGGGCTTGCCAAGCCCCTATGCACCCAATCCTCACCACGGTTTGAATTTTCCAGTCGCCCCGCCCGTACCTGGAGCTCTGCTCTGGAATCCCTTTCTTGGAGAGACCCATGAGCCAGATAACACGACTCCACCCTTCCCACAAAATGACCCCAAACTCTTGGGAGCTGGGACAAATCCCCAGAGAGGGATACTCGTCCACAGTACCTGAGGCCACCGCTCCAATCCACGGCTATCCCGGACACAACATCCAGAGACAAAAGCCTGAAGGAACGCCTCCCACTCGCCCTTGTTTCAGAGGCCCAGGAGCTCCCTCTCGGGCTGTACATCCGGCCTGCCATACCCTAGGCGCCACTCATAAGCTGAGTTTGTGTATTCCGACTTATGTGACCACAGCCTGGACCCACACAACATCCAGGCTAGGGCCTCTGGACCAAACAGCGAAATATTGTGCCTGCCCTCTCCAAGGAAAGTGTGCCCAATCCATTGACCACAACCCTACAGGTTAGGGAAAAGCTCCAAGGTCCCTGAGGCCATCAATAGTATAGGCCACCCTGGACTAAGAGGGGCTCTCTGACACCAGCGGAGCAACTATCTCCACTTAGACTCTCAGACAGTGTCCCCAGAGACAGAAGGTTGAAATGGACAGGCCCCCAGGCCCTAATCTGAACCTTTGCTTTGGTTTCCATGTTTCCGTTCTCAGAGGACTGTTTTCGTAGATCAGCACCTGGGGGTTTTCTGAGGCACCAAAGCAAACATCTCTCATCTCCACATGGGCACCTTTCTTACTGGGATGTATCAAACACTTCAGGTAGGAGAGTTCCGCAGGGCCACTGAACAACCAGCACATTCCAAGGTCTCCATGGACCCAAACGCACATTATGACGCATCCTCAGGAGAGGCCATTTCATCTCAGCCCGCTGGGTCGCGTGTTCCAGAGGCAGCAGATCAAACATATCTTGTCGCTAATAGCCAATGGGAATGCGAGGCATGCTGTACAGGGATCCATCCTTCGAACACTGCTCTCCAGTCCTTCCATATGGTATGTCCTGGAGCCATGTAACAGGACTCGAATGTCCCGCAGAAGGAAACCTTGTGGTTTGGGGCAACCTCCAAACTCAGCGTGGGAAAACTTCCTTGGCCTCATGAGGCCCCCACTTCATGAAGGTGCCATCATGGACACATACTCCAGCCTCAGCCAACGTCTGTTCCTCAGCCTGACTTCAGATGCAGGAGATTTTGATTCAGCCTCTGCAGAGTGGGCCTGCTCTGCCCTTGGCTCCAATCCTCACACTAACTTGTGTTTTCAGACATCCGTCCTCACACACCTGGCCCACAAACCCTCCCTACTGGGAATTCTGGGGCCACAATGAAGCACTGTGCCTGCCTCCCAAGAGAAAAACATTGTCTATGGCGCTTCCCAGAAACCCCAAATGAGGATCAAACTGCTTGGCCCTCGGCAACACCCCAATTGCATAGGCTACCTTAAACAGTGATGCTCTGTCGCAAATAGCCTGAGCCCAGACCTTCCAACAGACACCGACACAGCTGGCTGCACACCCAGCACATTGGACCCGCCACTTCCTTAGACCACCATCCATTCCCAACCTGGGTTTTCAGTCATCGGAACCTAGACCTTATCTCCAATCCCTACACAGGGGGGAACCTGATTCACAAGTCAGAACCCCTCCTTCCCCATGGCAAGAAACCTTGCTGCTGGCAGTGAGTCAAACCTTCAGTGTAGGAGAAAACGGCATGGCCCATGAGGCCACGCCCAAGCGTGAGGGCCGCCTTGGGCACAAACACACATTGTGACCCTCAGCGTGAGTACCTTATTCAAGTAACGCCTTTCAGTGACTGGACCAAGAGCCCGCATATGTGGCTTGCCATGCCCATAGGCACCCAGGACTAACTAGATGGTGTGTATTCCAGTTGAGGGAACCCACTGCTGTGCTCTAGAGTCCCTCTCCTGGGGGGTCCCCTGTGGCAGAATACAGTAATCTTCATTCCCACAGAATGAACACAAACACTTGGGAGCTTGGACAATCCCCCGAGAGGAAGGCTCTTCCTCGGCCTCTGAGACAACCCCTACCCTGACCGGACACTGTAAACGCAACACCCAGAGACAAAATCCTGAGTGACTGCCTCCCACTTGCCCTACTTTGATTTCCAGAGGATCTCCCCTCACGGACTAGAGATCAGGCCTGCCATTACATTGGCCCCTAGCTGAGCCAAGTTTGCTTTTTCAGACATCTGTCCCCACAGCCCTGGCTAACACAGCCTCTAGGCTGGGTCCTCTGGAGCCATACCACAGGACCGTGCCCGCACTCTCCTGGGAAACTGTGTCCATTCCTTTGGCCACACACCTCCAGAATATGAGAAACCTCAAGGCCTTCGAGGAAATCCCACTACTGGGAGCCTCACTGGACTCACAGGGGCATTCGGACACAAGCTGAGCAGCTACATCCATGAATGCATGCACACATTTGTCAACAGAGATAGAAGGTTGAGCCGGACAGGCCTTTAGGCCGTAGTCTCAACTCTTGCTTTGGTTTCCAGGTGTCACTCCTCAGAGGCTTTGGTTCGAAGAACAGGGTATGGGGCTTTCCTGAGGCACGGAACAGAACTCCTCTCGTCTCCACATGGGAAGTTGCCTTGTTGGAGCCGTGTCAAACACCTCATGTTGGAGAATCCTGCAGAGTCCCTGAGCCACCTCCACATTCCAAGGTCTCCCAGGCCACCAAGCCACAGTAGGACTCATCTTCAGGAGAGTCCATTTCAACTCTCCCCTCTGGGTAGCTCACCCAGGAGCCCGCAGATTGAGCCTGCCTTGTCCTGACTAAAGAGTGGGAATATGAGGTGGCGTTCCCAGGCATCCATGCTTAGACACCTGCTCTCGAGTCTTTCCATACGGGGCCTCTTGGAACCATCCAATAGGACTCGACTGTCGTGCAGAAGGTAACCTTCAGTTTTGGAGCAGTTCACACATCCCATCGTAGGCAAAACTTTCTGGCCTCATGAAGCCCCCACACCCTTCAGGAATAGGCCATGCTGGACAAAAACTCTAGCCTGAGGCACGTCTCATAGTTGACATGACCTCAGTGCAGGAGATCTCGATTCAGCCTCTGCAGAGTGGGCCTGCCGTGCCCTCGGTCCCAAACCTCACGCTAGCTTGTGTTTTCAGACTTCCTTCCTCACACTCCTGGCAAAGAAACCCTCTGGACTAGGAACTCCGGAACCAAAACCGAGCCCAGTGTCTGCCCAACGGAAGAAAAACGTTTCCCTGTGGGGCTCTCCAGAAAACCCAGATGAGGATCAATCTTTCGGGCCTCGACGGTACCGAACTGGATAGGCTGCTCTGGGCACTCATGCTCTGCCTGACACAGCCTGAAGCCAGACGTCCAGACAGACAAGGAGACAGCTGGCCGAAAACCCAGCACTTCGGACATGCCATGGTCTTATGCCGTCACCTCATCCTAACCTTGGTTTTCAGAAATCTGAACCTAGACATTATATCAATTCTCCACACAGCTGGGTATAGCAAGCACAAAACAGAACTCCTCCTTCCCCATGGCTGTCAAGCTTGCTCTTGGCATGCAGTCACACCTTCAGGGTGGGAGAAACCTTCATGGCCCCTGATGCCACGCCGAAACTTGAGTGCTGCTTGGGCACAAATTCACACTGTGACCCTCAGCATGAGCCCCATGTCAAAGAAAGGCCTGTCAGGGCCTGGACCAAGAGCCCACATATGGGGCTTGCCAAGCCCCTATGCACCCAATCCTCACCACGGTTTGAATTTTCCAGTCGCCCCGCCCGTACCTGGAGCTCTGCTCTGGAATCCCTTTCTTGGAGAGACCCATGAGCCAGACAACACGACTCCACCCTTCCCACAAAATGACCCCAAACTCTTGGGAGCTGGGACAAATCGCCAGAGAGGGATACTCGTCCACAGTAACTGAGGCCACCACTCCAATCCACGGGTATCCCGGACACAACATCCAGAGACAAAAGCCTGAAGGAACGCCTCCCACTCGCCCTTGTTTCAGAGGCCCAGGAGCTCCCTCTCGGGCTGTACATCCGGCCTGCCATACCCTAGGCGCCACTCATAAGCTGAGTTTGTGTATTCCGACTTCTGTGCCCACAGCCTGGACCCACACAACATCCAGGCTAGGGCCTCTGGACCAAACAGCGTAAGATTGTGCCTGCCCTCTCCAAGGAAAGTGTGCCCAATCCATTGACCACAACCCTACAGGTTAGGGAAAAGCTCCAAGGTCCCTGAGGCCATCAATAGTATAGGCCACCCTGGACTAAGAGGGGCTCTCTGACACCAGCGGAGCAACTATCTCCACTTTGACTCTCAGACAGTGTCCCCAGAGACAGAAGGTTGAAACGGACAGGCCCCCAGGTCCTAATCTGAACCTTAGCTTTGGTTTCCATGTTTCCGTTCTCAGAGGACTGTTTTCGTAGACCAGCACATGGGGCTTTTCTGAGGCACCAAACCAAACCTCTCTCAACTCCACATGGGCAGCTTTCTTACTGGGATGTATCAAACACTTCAGGTAGGAGAGTTCCGCAGGGCCACTGAACAACCAGCACATTCCAAGGTCTCCATGGACGCAAACGCACATTATAACGCATCCTCAGGAGAGGCCATTTCAACTCAGCCCCCTGGGTCGCGTGTTCCAGAGGCAGCAGATCAAACATATCTTGTCGCTAATAGCCAATGGGAATGCGAGGCATGCTGTACAGGGATCCATCCTTCGAACCCTGCTCTCCAGTCCTTCCATATGGTATGTCCTGGAGCCATGCAACAGGACTCGAATGTCCCGCAGAAGGAAACCTTGTGGTTTGGGGCAACCTCCAAACTCAGCGTGGGAAAACTTCCTTGGCCTCATGAGGCCCCCACTTCATGAAGGTGCCATCATGGACACATACTCCAGCCTCAGCCAACGTCTGATCCTCAGCCTGACTTCAGATGCAGGAGATTTTGATTCAGCCTCTGCAGAGTGGGCCTGCTCTGCCCTTGGCTCCAATCCTCACACTAGCTTGTGTTTTCAGACCTCCGTCCTCACACTCCTGGACCACAAACCCTCCCTACTGGGAATTCTGGGGCCACAATGAAGCACTGTGCCTGCCTCCCAGGAGAAAAACCTTGTCTATGGCGCTGCCCAGAAACCCCAAATGAGGATCAAACTGCTTGGCCCTCGGCAACACCCCAATTGCATAGGCGACCTTAAACAGTGATGCTCTGTCGCAAATAGACTGAGCCCAGACCTTCCAACAGACACCGACACAGCTGGCTACACACCCAGCACATTGGACCCGCCACTTCCTTAGGCCACCATCCATTCCCAACCTGGGTTTTCAGTCATCGGAACCTAGACCTTATCTCCAATCCCTGCACAGGGGGGAACCTGATGCACAAGTCAGAACCCCTCCTTCCCCATGGCAAGAAACCTTGCTGCTGGCAGTGAGTCAAACCTTCATTGTAGGAGAAAACGGCATGGCCCATGAGGCCACGCCCAAGCGTGAGGGCCGCCTTGGGCACAAACACACATTGTGACCCTCAGCGTGAGTACCTTATTCAAGTAACGCCTTTCAGTGACTGGACCAAGAGCCCGCATATGTGGCTTGCCATGCCCATAGGCACCCAGGACTAACTAGATGATGTGTATTCCAGTTGAGGGAACCCATTGCTGTGCTCTAGAGTCCCTCTCCTGGGGGGTCCCCTGTGGCAGAAAACAGTACTCTTCATTCCCACAGAATGAACACAAACACTTGGGAGCTTGGACAATCCCCCGAGAGGAAGGCTCTTCCTCGGCCTCTGAGACAACCCCTACCCTGACCGGACACTGTAAACGCAACACCCAGAGACAAAATCCTGAGTGACTGCCTCCCACTTGCCCTACTTTGATTTCCAGAGGATCTCCCCTCACGGACTAGAGATCAGGCCTGCCATTACATTGGCCCCTAGCTGAGCCAAGTTTGCTTTTTCAGACATCTGTCCCCACAGCCCTGGCAAACACAGCCTCTAGGCTGGGTCCTCTGGAGCCATACCACAGGACCGTGCCTGCTCTCTCCTGGGAAACTGTGTCCATTCCTTTGGCCACACACCTCCAGAATATGAGAAACCTCAAGTCCTCCGTGGACATCCCACTACTGGGAGCCTCACTGGACTCACAGGGGCATTCGGACAAAAGCTGAGCAGCTACATCCATGAATGCATGCACACAGATGTTAACAGAGTTAGAAGGTTGAGCCGGACAGGCCTTTAGGCCGTAGTCTCAACTCTTGCTTTGGTTTCCAGGTGTCACTCCTCAGAGGCTTTGGTTCGAAGAACAGGGTATGGGGCTTTCCTGAGGCACGGAACAGAACTCCTCTCGTCTCCACATGGGAAGTTGCCTTGTTGGATCCATGTCAAACACCTCATGTTGGAGAATCCTGCAGAGTCCCTGAGCCACCTCCACATTCCAAGGTCTCCCAGGCCACAAGCCACAGTAGGACTCATCTTCAGGAGAGTCCATTTCAACTCTCCCCTCTGGGTAGCTCACACAGGAGCCCGCAGATTGAGCCTGCCTTGTCCTGACTAAAGAGTGGCGTTCCCAGGCATCCATGCTTAGACACCTGCTCTCGAGTCTTTCCATATGGGGCCTCTTGGAACCATCCAATAGGACTCGACTGTCGTGCAGAAGGTAATTTTCTGTTTTGGAGCAGTTCACAAATCCCATCGTAGGCAAAACTTTCTGGCCTCATGAAGCCCCCACACCCTTCAGGAAGAGGCCATGCTGGACAAAAACTCTAGCCTGAGGCACGTCTCATAGATGACATGACCTCAGTGCAGGAGATCTCGATTCAGCCTCTGCAGAGTGGGCCTGCCGTGCCCTCGGTCCCAAACCTCACGCTAGCTTGTGTTTTCAGACTTCCTTCCTCACACTCCTGGCAAACAAGCCCTCTGGACTAGGAACTCCAGAACCAAAACCCAGCCCAGTGTCTGCCCAACGGAAGAAAAACGTTTCCCTGTGGGGCTCTCCAGAAAACCCAGATGAGGATCAACCTGCTCGGGCCTCGACGGTACCCGAACTGGATAGGCTGCTTTGGGCACTCATGCTCTGCCTGACACAGCCTGAAGCCAGACGTCCAGACAGACAAGGAGACAGCTGGCCGCACACCCAGCACTTCGGACACGCCATGGTCTTATGCCGTCACCTCATCCTAACCTTGGTTTTCAGATATCTGAACCTAGACATTATATCAATTCTCCACACAGCTGGGTATAGCAAGCACAAAACAGAACTCCTCCTTCCCCATGGCTGTCAAGCTTGCTCTTGGCTTGCAGTCACACCTTCAGGGTGGGAGAAACCTTCATGGCCCCTGATGCCACGCCCAAACTTGAGTGCTGCTTGGGCACAAATTCACACTGTGACCCTCAGCATGAGCCCCATGTCAAAGAAAGGCCTATCAGGGCCTGGACCAAGAGCCCACATATGGGGCTTGCCAAGCCCCTATGCACCCAATCCTCACCACGGTTTGAATTTTCCAGTCGCCCCGCCCGTACCTGGAGCTCTGCTCTGGAATCCCTTTCTTGGAGAGACCCATGAGCCAGACAACACGACTCCACCCTTCCCACAAAATGACCCCAAACTCTTGGGAGCTGGGACAAATCCCCAGAGAGGGATACTCGTCCACAGTACCTGAGGCCACCGCTCCAATCCACGGCTATCCCGGACACAACATCCAGAGACAAAAGCCTGAAGGAACGCCTCCCACTCGCCCTTGTTTCAGAGGCCCAGGAGCTCCCTCTCGGGCTGTACATCCGGCCTGCCATACCCTAGGCGCCACTCATAAGCTGAGTTTGTGTATTCAGACTTCTGTGCCCACAGCCTGGACCCACACAACATCCAGGCTAGGGCCTCTGGACCAAACAGCGAAAGATTGTGCCTGCCCTCTCCAAGGCAAGTGTGCCCAATCCATTGACCACAACCATACAGGTAAGGGAAAAGCTCCAAGGTCCCTGAGGCCATCAATAGTATAGGCCACCCTGGACTAAGAGGGGCTCTCTGACACCAGCGGAGCAACTATCTCCAGTTAGACTCTCAGACAGTGTCCCCAGAGACAGAAGGTTGAAATGGACAGGCCCCCAGGCCCTAATCTGAACCTTAGCTTTGGTTTCCATGTTTCCGTTCTCAGAGGACTGTTTTCGTAGACCAGCACATGGGGCTTTTCTGAGGCAGCAAACCAAACCTCTCTCATCTCCACATGGGCAGCTTTCTTACTGGGATGTATCAAACACTTCAGGTAGGAGAGTTCCGCAGGGCCACTGAACAACCAGCACATTCCAAGGTCTCCATGGACCCAAACGCACATTATGACGCATCCTCAGGAGAGGCCATTTTATCTCAGCCCCCTCGGTCGCGTGTTCCAGAGGCAGCAGATCAAACATATCTTGTCGCTAATAGCCAATGGGAATTCGAGGCATGCAGTACAGGGATCCATCCTTCGAACCCTGCTCTCCAGTCCTTCCATATGGTATGTCCTGGAGCCATGCAACAGGACTCGAATGTCCCGCAGAAGGAAACCTTGTGGTTTGGGGCAACCACCAAACTCAGCGTGAGAAAACTTCCTTGGCCTCATGAGGCCCCCACTTTATGAAGCTGCCATCATGGACACATACTCCAGCCTCAGCCAACGTCTGATCCTCAGCCTGACTTCAGATGCAGGAGATTTTGATTCAGCCTCTGCAGAGTGGGCCTGCTCTGCCCTTGGCTCCAATCCTCACACTAGCTTGTGTTTTCAGAATTCCGTCCTCACACTCCTGGCCCACAAACCCTCCCTACTGGGAATTCTGGGGCCACAATGAAGCACTGTGCCTGCCTCCCAGGAGAAAACATTGTCTATGGCGCTGCCCAGAAACCCCAAATGAGGATCAACTGCTTGGCCCTCGGCAACACCCCAATTGCATAGGCGACCTTAAACAGTGATGCTCTGTCGCAAATAGCCTGAGCCCAGACCTTCCAACAGACACGGACACAGCTGGCTGCACACCCAGCACATTGGACCCGCCACTGCCTTAGGCCACCATCCATTCCCAACCTGGGTTTTCAGTCATCGGAACCTAGACCTTATCTCCAATCCCTGCACAGGGGGGAACCTGATGCACAAGTCAGAACCCCTCCTACACCATGGCAAGAAACCTTGCTGCTGGCAGTGAGTCAAACCTCCAGTGTAGGAGAAAACGGCATGGCCCATGAGGTCACGCCCAAGCGTGAGGGCCGCCTTGGGCACAAACACACATTGTGACCCTCAGCGTGAGTACCTTATTCAAGTAACGCCTCTCAGTGACTGGACCAGGAGCCCGCATATGTGGCTTGCCATGCCCATAGGCACCCAGGACTAACTAGATGGTGTGTATTCCAGTTGAGCGAACCCACTGCTGTGCTCTAGAGTCCCTCTCCTGGGGTGTCCCCTGTGGCAGATAACAGTACTCTTCATTCCCACAGAATGAACACAAACACTTGGGAGCTTGGACAATCCCCCGAGAGGAAGGCTCTTCCTCGGCCTCTGAGACAACCCCTACCCTGACCGGACACTGTAAACGCAACACCCAGAGACAAAATCCTGAGTGACTGCCTCCCACTTGCCCTACTTTGATTTCCAGAGGATCTCCCCTCACGGACTAGAGATCAGGCCTGCCATTACATTGGCCCCTAGCTGAGCCAAGTTTGCTTTTTTAGACATCTGTCCCCACAGCCCTGGCAAACACAGCCTCTAGGCTGGGTCCTCTGGAGCCATACCACAGGACCGTGCCTGCTCTCTCCTGGCAAACTGTGTCCATTCCTTTGGCCACACCTCCAGAATATGAGAAACCTCAAGGCCTCCGAGGACATCCCACTACTGGGAGCCTCACTGGACTCACAGGGGCATTCGGACACAAGCTGAGCAGCTACATCCATGAATGCATGCACACAGATGTCAACAGAGATAGAAGGTTGAGCCGGATAGGCCTTTAGGCCGTAGTCTCAACTCTTGCTTTGTTTTCCAGGTGTCACTCCTCAGAGGCTTTGGTTCGAAGAACAGGGTATGGGGCTTTCCTGAGGCACGGAACAGAACTCCTCTCGTCTCCACATGGGAAGTTTCCTTGTTGGAGCCGTGTCAAACACCTCATGTTGGAGAATCCTGCAGAGTCCCTGAGCCACCTCCACATTCCAAGGTCAACCAGGACACCAAGCCACAGTAGGACTCATCTTCAGGAGAGTCCATTTCAACTCTCCCCTCTGGGTAGCTCACCCAGGAGCCCGCAGATTGAGCCTGCCTTGTCCTGACTAAAGAGTGGGAATATGAGGTGGCGTTCCCAGGCATCCATGCTTAGACACCTGCTCTCGAGTCTTTCCATATGGGGCCTCTTGGAACCATCCAATAGGACTCGACTGTCGTGCAGAAGGTAACCTTCAGTTTTGGAGCAGTTCACAAATCCCATCGTAGCCAAAACTTTCTGGCCTCATGAAGCCCCCACACCCTTCAGGAAGAGGCCATGCTGGACAAGAACTCTAGCCTGAGGCACGTCTCATAGTTGACATGACCTCAGTGCAGGAGATCTCGATTCAGCCTCTGCAGAGTGGGCCTGCCGTGCCCTCGGTCCCAAACCTCACGCTAGCTTGTGTTTTCAGACTTCCTTCCTCACACTCCTGGCAAACAAGCCCTCCGGACTAGGAACTCCGGAACCAAAACCCAGCCCAGTGTCTGCCCAACGGAAGAAAAACGTTTCCCTGTGGGGCTCTCCAGAAAACCCAGATGAGGATCAACCTGCTCGGGCCTCGACGGTACCCGAACTGGATAGGCTGCTCTGGGCACTCATGCTCTGCCTGACACAGCCTGAAGCCAGACGTCCAGACAGACAAGGAGACAGCTGGCCGCACACCCAGCACTTCGGACACGCCATGGTCTTATGCCGTCACCTCATCCTAACCTTGGTTTTCAGATATCTGAACCTAGACATTATATCAATTCTCCACACAGCTGGGTATAGCAAGCACAAAACAGAACTCCTCCTTCCCCATGGCTGTCAAGCTTGCTCTTGGCATGGAGTCACACCTTCAGGGTGGGAGAAACCTTCATGGCCCCTGAAGCCACGCCCAAACTTGAGTGCTGCTTGGGCACAAATTCACACTGTGACCCTCAGCATGAGCCCCATGTCAAAGAAAGGCCTGTCAGGGCCTGGACCAAGAGCCCACATATGGGGCTTGCCAAGCCCCTATGCACCCAATCCTCACCACGGTTTGAATTTTCCAGTCGCCCCGCCCGTACCTGGAGCTCTGCTCTGGAATCCCTTTCTTGGAGAGACCCATGAGCCAGACAACACGACTCCACCCTTCCCACAAAATGACCCCAAACTCTTGGGAGCTGGGACAAATCCCCAGAGAGGGATACTCGTCCACAGTACCTGAGGCCACCGCTCCAATCCACGGCTATCCCGGACACAACATCCAGAGACAAAAGCCTGAAGGAACGCCTCCCACTCGCCCTTGTTTCAGAGGCCCAGGAGCTCCCTCTCGGGCTGTACATCCGGTCTGCCATACCCTAGGCGCCACTCATAAGCTGAGTTTGTGTATTCAGACTTCTGTGCCCACAGCCTGGACCCACACAACATCCAGGCTAGGGACTCTGGACCAAACAGCGAAAGATTGTGCCTGCCCTCTCCAAGGCAAGTGTGCCCAATCCATTGACCACAACCCTACAGGTTAGGGAAAAGCTCCAAGGTCCCTGAGGCCATCAATAGTATAGGCCACCCTGGACTAAGAGGGGCTCTCTGACACCAGCGGAGCAACTATCTCCAGTTAGACTCTCAGACAGTGTCCCCAGAGACAGAACGTTGAAATGGACAGGCCTCCAGGCCCTAATCTGAACCTTAGCTTTGGTTTCCATGTTTCCGTTCTCAGAGGACTGTTTTCGTAGACCAGCACATGGGGCTTTTCTGAGGCACCAAACCAAACATCTCTCATCTCCACATGGGCAGCTTTCTTACTGGGATGTATCAAACACTTCAGGTAGGAGAGTTCCGCAGGGCCACTGAACAACCAGCACATTCCAAGGTCTCCATGGATCCAAACGCACATTATGACGCATCCTCAGGAGAGGCCATTTTATCTCAGCCCCCTCGGTCGCGTGTTCCAGAGGCAGCAGATCAAACATATCTTGTCGCTAATAGCCAATGGGAATGCGAGGCATGCAGTACAGGGATCCATCCTTCGAACCCTGCTCTCCAGTCCTTCCATATGGTATGTCCTGGAGCCATGCAACAGGACTCGAATGTCCCGCAGAAGGAAACCTTGTGGTTTGGGGCAACCACCAAACTCAGCGTGAGAAAACTTCCTTGGCCTCTGAGGACCCCACTTCATGAAGGTGCCATCATGGACACATACTCCAGCCTCAGCCAACGTCTGATCCTCAGCCTGACTTCAGATGCAGGAGATTTTGATTCAGCCTCTGCAGAGTGGGCCTGCTCTGCCCTTGGCTCCAATCCTCACACTAGCTTGTGTTTTCAGACTTCCGTCCTCACACTCCTGGCCCACAAACCCTCCCTACTGGGAATTCTGGGGCCACAATGAAGCACTGTGCCTGCCTCCCAGGAGAAAAACATTGTCTATGGCGCTGCCCAGAAACCCCAAATGAGGATCAACTGCTTGGCCCTCGGCAACACCCCAATTGCATAGGCGACCTTAAACAGTGATGCTCTGTCGCAAATAGCCTGAGCCCAGACCTTCCAACAGACACCGACACAGCTGGCTGCACACCCAGCACATTGGACCCGCCACTGCCTTAGGCCACCATCCATTCCCAACCTGGGTTTTCAGTCATCGGAACCTAGACCTTATCTCCAATCCCTGCACAGGGGGGAACCTGATGCACAAGTCAGAACCCCTCCTTCACCATGGCAAGAAACCTTGCTGCTGGCAGTGAGTCAAACCTCCAGTGTAGGAGAAAACGGCATGGCCCATGAGGCCACGCCCAAGCGTGAGGGCCGCCTTGGGCACAAACACACATTGTGACCCTCAGCGTGAGTACCTTATTCAAGTAACGCCTCTCAGTGACTGGACCAGGAGCCCGCATATGTGGCTTGCCATGCCCATAGGCACCCAGGACTAACTAGATGGTATGTATTCCAGTTGAGGGAACCCACTGCTGTGCTCTAGAGTCCCTCTCCTGGGGTGTCCCCTGTGGCAGAAAACAGTACTCTTCATTCCCACAGAATGAACACAAACACTTGGGAGCTTGGACAATCCCCTGAGAGGAAGGCTCTTCCTCGGCCTCTGAGACAACCCCTACCCTGACCGGACACTGTAAACGCAACACCCAGAGACAAAATCCTGAGTGACTGCCTCCCACTTGCCCTACTTTGATTTCCAGAGGATCTCCCCTCACGGACTAGAGATCAGGCCTGCCATTACATTGGCCCCTGCTGAGCCAAGTTTGCTTTTTTAGACATCTGTCCCCACAGCCCTGGCAAACACAGCCTCTAGGCTGGGTCCTCTGGAGCCATACCACAGGACCGTGCCTGCTCTCTCCTGGCAAACTGTGTCCATTCCTTTGGCCACACCTCCAGAATATGAGAAACCTCAAGGCCTCCGAGGACATCCCACTACTGGGAGCCTCACTGGACTCACAGGGGCATTCGGACACAAGCTGAGCAGCTACATCCATGAATGCATGCACACAGATGTCAACAGAGATAGAAGGTTGAGCCGGATAGGCCTTTAGGCCGTAGTCTCAACTCTTGCTTTGGTTTCCAGGTGTCACTCCTCAGAGGCTTTGGTTCGAAGAACAGGGTATGGGGCTTTCCTGAGGCACGGAACAGAACTCCTCTCGTCTCCACATGGGAAGTTTCCTTGTTGGAGCCGTGTCAAACACCTCATGTTGGAGAATCCTGCAGAGTCCCTGAGCCACCTCCACATTCCAAGGTCTCCCAGGCCACCAAGCCACAGTAGGACTCATCTTCAGGAGAGTCCATTTCAACTCTCCCCTCGGGGTAGCTCACCCAGGAGCCCGCAGATTGAACCTGCCTTGTCCTGACTAAAGAGTGGGAATATGAGGTGGCGTTCCCAGGCATCCATGCTTAGACACCTGCTCTCGAGTCTTTCCATATGGGGCCTCTTGGAACCATCCAATAGGACTCGACTGTCGTGCAGAAGGTAACCTTCAGTTTTGGAGCAGTTCACAAATCCCATCGTAGCCAAAACTTTCTGGCCTCATGAAGCCCCCACACCCTTCAGGAAGAGGCCATGCTGGACAAGAACTCTAGCCTGAGGCACGTCTCATAGTTGACATGACCTCAGTGCAGGAGATCTCGATTCAGCCTCTGCAGAGTGGGCCTGCCGTGCCCTCGGTCCGAAACCTCACGCTAGCTTGTGTTTTCTGACTTCCTTCCTCACACTCCTGGCAAACAAGCCCTCCGGACTAGGAACTCCGGAACCAAAACCCAGCCCAGTGTCTGCCCAACGGAAGAAAAACGTTTCCCTGTGGGGCTCTCCAGAAAACCCAGATGAGGATCAACCTGTTCGGGCCTCGACGGTACCCGAACTGGATAGGCTGCTCTGGGCACTCATGCTCTGCCTGACACAGCCTGAAGCCAGACGTCCAGACAGACAAGGAGACAGCTGGCCGCACACCCAGCACTTCGGACACGCCATGGTCTTATGCCGTCACCTCATCCTAACCTTGGTATTCCGATATCTGAACCTAGACATTATATCAATTCTCCACACAGCTGGGTATAGCAAGCACAAAACAGAACTCCTCCTTCCCCATGGCTGTCAAGCTTGCTCTTGGCATGGAGTCACACCTTCAGGGTGGGAGAAACCTTCATGGCCCCTGAAGCCACGCCCAAACTTGAGTGCTGCTTGGGCACAAATTCACACTGTGACCCTCAGCATGAGCCCCATGTCAAAGAAAGGCCTGTCAGGGCCTGGACCAAGAGCCCACATATGGGGCTTGCCAAGCCCCTATGCACCCAATCCTCACCACGGTTTGAATTTTCCAGTCGCCCCGCCCGTACCTGGAGCTCTGCTCTGGAATCCCTTTCTTGGAGAGACCCATGAGCCAGACAACACGACTCCACCCTTCCCACAAAATGACCCCAAACTCTTGGGAGCTGGGACAAATCCCCAGAGAGGGATACTCGTCCACAGTACCTGAGGCCACCGCTCCAATCCACGGCTATCCCGGACACAACATCCAGAGACAAAAGCCTGAAGGAACGCCTCCCACTCGCCCTTGTTTCAGAGGCCCAGGAGCTCCCTCTCGGGCTGTACATCCGGCCTGCCATACCCTAGGCGCCACTCATAAGCTGAGTTTGTGTATTCAGACTTCTGTGCCCACAGCCTGGACCCACACAACATCCAGGCTAGGGCCTCTGGACCAAACAGCGAAAGATTGTGCCTGCCCTCTCCAAGGCAAGTGTGCCCAATCCATTGACCACAACCCTACAGGTTAGGGAAAAGCTCCAAGGTCCCTGAGGCCATCAATAGTATAGGCCACCCTGGACTAAGAGGGGCTCTCTGACACCAGCGGAGCAACTATCTCCAGTTAGACTCTCAGACAGTGTCCCCAGAGACAGAAGGTTGAAATGGACAGGCCCCTAGGCCCTAATCTGAACCTTAGCTTTGGTTTCCATGTTTCCGTTCTCAGAGGACTGTTTTCGTAGACCAGCACATGGGGCTTTTCTGAGGCACCAAACCAAACATCTCTCATCTCCACATGGGCAGCTTTCTTACTGGGATGTATCAAACACTTCAGGTAGGAGAGTTCCGCAGGGCCACTGAACAACCAGCACATTCCAAGGTCTCCATGGACCCAAACGCACATTATGACGCATCCTCAGGAGAGGCCATTTTATCTCAGCCCCCTCGGTCGCGTGTTCCAGAGGCAGCAGATCAAACATATCTTGTCGCTAATAGCCAATGGGAATGCGAGGCATGCAGTACAGGGATCCATCCTTCGAACCCTGCTCTCCAGTCCTTCCATATGGTATGTCCTGGAGCCATGCAACAGGACTCGAATGTCCCGCAGAAGGAAACCTTGTGGTTTGGGGCAACCACCAAACTCAGCGTGAGAAAACTTCCTTGGCCTCTGAGGACCCCACTTCATGAAGGTGCCATCATGGACACATACTCCAGCCTCAGCCAACGTCTGATCCTCAGCCTGACTTCAGATGCAGGAGATTTTGATTCAGCCTCTGCAGAGTGGGCCTGCTCTGCCCTTGGCTCCAATCCTCACACTAGCTTGTGTTTTCAGAATTCCGTCCTCACACTCCTGGCCCACAAACCCTCCCTACTGGGAATTCTGGGGCCACAATGAAGCACTGTGCCTGCCTCCCAGGAGAAAAACATTGTCTATGGCGCTGCCCAGAAACCCCAAATGAGGATCAACTGCTTGGCCTTCGGCAACACCCCAATTGCATGGGCGACCTTAAACAGTGATGCTCTGTCGCAAATAGCCTGAGCCCAGACCTTCCAACAGACACCGACACAGCTGGCTGCACACCCAGCACATTGGACCCGCCACTGCCTTAGGCCACCATCCATTCCCAACCTGGGTTTTCAGTCATCGGAACCTAGACCTTATCTCCAATCCCTGCACAGGGGGGAACCTGATGCACAAGTCAGAACCCCTCCTTCACCATGGCAAGAAACCTTGCTGCTGGCAGTGAGTCAAACCTCCAGTGTAGGAGAAAACGGCATGGCCCATGAGGCCACGCCCAAGCGTGAGGGCCGCCTTGGGCACAAACACACATTGTGACCCTCAGCGTGAGTACCTTATTCAAGTAACGCCTCTCAGTGACTGGACCAGGAGCCCGCATATGTGGCTTGCCATGCCCATAGGCACCCAGGACTAACTAGATGGTGTGTATTCCAGTTGAGGGAACCCACTGCTGTGCTCTAGAGTCCCTCTCCTGGGGTGTCCCCTGTGGCAGAAAACAGTACTCTTCATTCCCACAGAATGAACACAAACATTTGGGAGCTTGGACAATCCCCCGAGAGGAAGGCTCTTCCTCGGCCTCTGAGACAACCCCTACCCTGACCAGACACTGTAAACGCAACACCCAGAGACAAAATCCTGAGTGACTGCCTCCCACTTGCCCTACTTTGATTTCCAGAGGATCTCCCCTCACGGACTAGAGATCAGGCCTGCCATTACATTGGCCCCTAGCTGAGCCAAGTTTGCTTTTTTAGACTTCTGTCCCCACAGCCCTGGCAAACACAGCCTCTAGGCTGGGTCCTCTGGAGCCATACCACAGGACCGTGCCTGCTCTCTCCTGGCAAACTGTGTCCATTCCTTTGGCCACACACCTCCAGAATATGAGAAACCTCAAGGCCTCCGAGGACATCCCACTACTGGGAGCCTCACTGGACTCACAGGGGCATTCGGACACAAGCTGAGCAGCTACATCCATGAATGCATGCACACAGATGTCAACAGAGATAGAAGGTTGAGCCGGACAGGCCTTTAGGCCGTGTTCTCAACTCTTGCTTTGGTTTCCAGGTGTCACTCCTCAGAGGCTTTGGTTCAAAGAACAGGGTATGGGGCTTTCCTGAGGCACGGAACAGAACTCCTCTCGTCTCCACATGGGAAGTTTCCTTGTTGGAGCCATGTCAAACACCTCATGTTGGAGAATCCTGCAGAGTCCCTGAGCCACCTCCACATTCCAAGGTCAACCAGGACACCAAGCCACAGTAGGACTCATCTTCAGGAGAGTCCATTTCAACTCTCCCCTCTGGGTAGCTCACCCAGGAGCCCGCAGATTGAGCCTGCCTTGTCCTGACTAAAGAGTGGGAATATGAGGTGGCGTTCCCAGGCATCCATGCTTAGACACCTGCTCTCGAGTCTTTCCATATGGGGCCTCTTGGAACCATCCAATAGGACTCGACTGTCGTGCAGAAGGTAACCTTCAGTTTTGGAGCAGTTCACAAATCCCATCGTAGCCAAAACGTTCTGGCCTCATGAAGCCCCCACACCCTTCAGGAAGAGGCCATGCTGGACAAGAACTCTAGCCTGAGGCACGTCTCATAGTTGACATGACCTCAGTGCAGGAGATCTCGATTCAGCCTCTGCAGAGTGGGCCTGCCGTGCCCTCGGTCCCAAACCTCACGCTAGCTTGTGTTTTCAGACTTCCTTCCTCACACTCCTGGCAAACAAGCCCTCCGGACTAGGAACTCCGGAACCAAAACCCAGCCCAGTGTCTGCCCAACGGAAGAAAAACGTTTCCCTGTGGGGCTCTCCAGAAAACCCAGATGAGGATCAACCTGTTCGGGCCTCGACGGTACCCGAACTGGATAGGCTGCTCTGGGCACTCATGCTCTGCCTGACACAGCCTGAAGCCACACGTCCAGACAGACAAGGAGACAGCTGGCCGCACACCCAGCACTTCGGACACGCCATGGTCTTATGCCGTCACCTCATCCTAACCTTGGTATTCCGATATCTGAACCTAGACATTATATCAATTCTCCACACAGCTGGGTATAGCAAGCACAAAACAGAACTCCTCCTTCCCCATGGCTGTCAAGCTTGCTCTTGGCTTGCAGTCACACCTTCAGGGTGGGAGAAACCTTCATGGCCCCTGATGCCACGCCCAAACTTGAGTGCTGCTTGGGCACAAATTCACACTGTGACCCTCAGCATGAGCCCCATGTCAAAGAAAGGCCTATCAGGGCCTGGACCAAGAGCCCACATATGGGGCTTGCCAAGCCCCTATGCACCCAATCCTCACCACGGTTTGAATTTTCCAGTCGCCCCGCCCGTACCTGGAGCTCTGCTCTGGAATCCCTTTCTTGGAGAGACCCATGAGCCAGACAACACGACTCCACCCTTCCCACAAAATGACCCCAAACTCTTGGGAGCTGGGACAAATCCCCAGAGAGGGATACTCGTCCACAGTACCTGAGGCCACCGCTCCAATCCACGGCTATCCCGGACACAACATCCAGAGACAAAAGCCTGAAGGAACGCCTCCCACTCGCCCTTGTTTCAGAGGCCCAGGAGCTCCCTCTCGGGCTGTACATCCGGCCTGCCATACCCTAGGCGCCACTCATAAGCTGAGTTGGTGTATTCCGACTTCTGTGCCCACAGCCTGGACCCACACAACATCCAGGCTAGGGCCTCTGGACCAAACAGCGAAAGATTGTGCCTGCCCTCTCCAAGGCAAGTGTGCCCAATCCATTGACCACAACCCTACAGGTTAGGGAAAAGCTCCAAGGTCCCTGAGGCCATCAATAGTATAGGCCACCCTGGACTAAGAGGGGCTCTCTGACACCAGCGGAGCAACTATCTCCACTTAGACTCTCAGACAGTGTCCCCAGAGACAGAAGGTTGAAATGGACAGGCCCCCAGGCCCTAATCTGAACCTTAGCTTTGGTTTCCATGTTTCCGTTCTCAGAGGACTGTTTTCGTAGACCAGCACATGGGGCTTTTCTGAGGCAGCAAACCAAACCTCTCTCATCTCCACATGGGCAGCTTTCTTACTGGGATGTATCAAACACTTCAGGTAGGAGATTTCCGCAGGGCCACTGAACAACCAGCACATTCCAAGGTCTCCATGGACCCAAACGCACATTATGACGCATCCTCAGGAGAGGCCATTTCAACTCAGCCCCCTGGGTCGCGTGTTCCAGAGGCAGCAGATCAAACGTATCTTGTCGCTAATAGCCAATGGGAATGCGAGGCATGCTGTACAGGGATCCATCCTTCGAACCCTGCTCTCCAGTCCTTCCATATGGTATGTCCTGGAGCCATGCAACAGGACTCGAATGTCCCGCAGAAGGAAACCTTGTGGTTTGGGGCAACCTCCAAACTCAGCGTGGGCAAATTTCCTGGGCCTCATGAGGCACCCACTTCATGAAGGTGCCATCATGGACACATACTCCAGGCTCAGCCAACGTCTGATCCTCAGCCTGACTTCAGATGCAGGAGATTTTGATTCAGCCTCTGCAGAGTGGGCCTGCTCTGCCCTTGGCTCCAATCCTCACACTAGCTTGTGTTTTCAGACTTCCGTCCTCACACTCCTGGCCCACAAACCCTCCCTACTGGGAATTCTGGGGCCACAATGAAGCACTCTGCCTGCCTCCCAGGAGAAAAACATTGTCTATGGCGCTGCCCAGAAACCCCAAATGAGGATCAAACAGCTTGGCCCTCGGCAACACCCCAATTGCATAGGCTACCTTAAACAGTGATGCTCTGTCGCAAATAGCCTGAGCCCAGACCTTCCAACAGACACCGACACAGCTGGCTGCACACCCAGCACATTGGACCCGCCACTGCCTTAGGCCACCATCCATTCCCAACCTGGGTTTTCAGTCATCGGAACCTAGACCTTATCTCCAATCCCTGCACAGGGGGGAACCTGATGCACAAGTCAGAACCCCTCCTTCCCCATGGCAAGAAACCTTGCTGCTGGCAGTGAGTCAAACCTCCAGTGTAGGAAAAACGACATGTCCCATGAGGCCACGCCCAAGCGTGAGGGCCGCCTTGGGCACAAACACACATTGTGACCCTCAGCGTGAGTACCTTATTCAAGTAACGCCTCTCAGTGACTGGACCAAGAGCCCGCATATGTGGCTTGCCATGCCCATAGGCACCCAGGACTAACTAGATGGTGTGTATTCCAGTTGAGGGAACCCACTGCTGTGCTCTAGAGTCCCTCTCCTGGGGGGTCCCCTGTGGCAGAAAACAGTACTCTTCATTCCCACAGAATGAACACCAACACTTGGGAGCTTGGACAATCCCCCGAGAGGAAGGCTCTTCCTCGGCCTCTGAGACAACCCCTACCCTGACCGGACACTGTAAACGCAACACCCAGAGACAAAATCCTGAGTGACTGCCTCCGACTTGCCCTACTTTGATTTCCAGAGGATCTCCCCTCACGGACTAGAGATCAGGCCTGCCATTACATTGGCCCCTAGCTGAGCCAAGTTTGCTTTTTCAGACATCTGTCCCCACAGCCCTGGCAAACACAGCCTCTAGGCTGGGTCCTCTGGAGCCATACCACAGGACCGTGCCTGCTCTCTCCTGGCAAACTGTGTCCATTCCTTTGGCCACACACCTCCAGAATATGAGAAACCTCAAGGCCTCCGAGGACATCCCACTACTGGGAGCCTCACTGGACTCACAGGGGCATTCGGACACAAGCTGAGCAGCTACATCCATGAATGCATGCATACAGATGTCAACAGAGATAGAAGGTTGAGCCGGACAGGCCTTTAGGCCGTAGTCTCAACTCTTGCTTTGGTTTCCAGGTGTCACTCCTCAGAGGCTTTGGTTCGAAGAACAGGGTATGGGGCTTTCCTGAGGCACGGAACAGAACTCCTCTCGTCTCCACATGGGAAGTTTCCTTGTTGGAGCCGTGTCAAACACCTCATGTTGGAGAATCCTGCAGAGTCCCTGAGCCACCTCCACATTCCAAGGTCAACCAGGACACCAAGCCACAGTAGGACTCATCTTCAGGAGAGTCCATTTCAACTCTCCCCTCTGGGTAGCTCACCCAGGAGCCCGCAGATTGAGCCTGCCTTGTCCTGACTAAAGAGTGGGAATATGAGGTGGCGTTCCCAGGCATCCATGCTTAGACACCTGCTCTCGAGTCTTTCCATATGGGGCCTCTTGGAACCATCCAATAGGACTCGACTGTCGTGCAGAAGGTAACCTTCAGTTTTGGAGCAGTTCACAAATCCCATCGTAGCCAAAACGTTCTGGCCTCATGAAGCCCCCACACCCTTCAGGAAGAGGCCATGCTGGACAAGAACTCTAGCCTGAGGCACGTCTCATAGTTGACATGACCTCAGTGCAGGAGATCTCGATTCAGCCTCTGCAGAGTGGGCCTGCCGTGCCCTCGGTCCCAAACCTCACGCTAGCTTGTGTTTTCTGACTTCCTTCCTCACACTCCTGGCAAACAAGCCCTCCGGACTAGGAACTCCGGAACCAAAACCCAGCCCAGTGTCTGCCCAACGGAAGAAAAACGTTTCCCTGTGGGGCTCTCCAGAAAACCCAGATGAGGATCAACCTGTTCGGGCCTCGACGGTACCCGAACTGGATAGGCTGCTCTGGGCACTCATGCTCTGCCTGACACAGCCTGAAGCCACACGTCCAGACAGACAAGGAGACAGCTGGCCGCACACCCAGCACTTCGGACACGCCATGGTCTTATGCCGTCACCTCATCCTAACCTTGGTATTCCGATATCTGAACCTAGACATTATATCAATTCTCCACACAGCTGGGTATAGCAAGCACAAAACAGAACTCCTCCTTCCCCATGGCTGTCAAGCTTGCTCTTGGCTTGCAGTCACACCTTCAGGGTGGGAGAAACCTTCATGGCCCCTGATGCCACGCCCAAACTTGAGTGCTGCTTGGGCACAAATTCACACTGTGACCCTCAGCATGAGCCCCATGTCAAAGAAAGGCCTGTCAGGGCCTGGACCAAGAGCCCACATATGGGGCTTGCCAAGCCCCTATGCACCCAATCCTCACCACGGTTTGAATTTTCCAGTCGCCCCGCCCGTACCTGGAGCTCTGCTCTGGAATCCCTTTCTTGGAGAGACCCATGAGCCAGACAACACGACTCCACCCTTCCCACAAAATGACCCCAAACTCTTGGGAGCTGGGACAAATCCCCAGAGAGGGATACTCGTCCACAGTACCTGAGGCCACCGCTCCAATCCACGGCTATCCCGGACACAACATCCAGAGACAAAAGCCTGAAGGAACGCCTCCCACTCGCCCTTGTTTCAGAGGCCCAGGAGCTCCCTCTCGGGCTGTACATCCGGCCTGCCATACCCTAGGCGCCACTCATAAGCTGAGTTGGTGTATTCCGACTTCTGTGCCCACAGCCTGGACCCACACAACATCCAGGCTAGGGCCTCTGGACCAAACAGCGAAAGATTGTGCCTGCCCTCTCCAAGGCAAGTGTGCCCAATCCATTGACCACAACCCTACAGGTGAGGGAAAAGCTCCAAGGTCCCTGAGGCCATCAATAGTATAGGCCACCCTGGACTAAGAGGGGCTCTCTGACACCAGCGGAGCAACTATCTCCACTTAGACTCTCAGACAGTGTCCCCAGAGACAGAAGGTTGAAATGGACAGGCCCCCAGGCCCTAATCTGAACCTTAGCTTTGGTTTCCATGTTTCCGTTCTCAGAGGACTGTTTTCGTAGACCAGCACATGGGGCTTTTCTGAGGCAGCAAACCAAACCTCTCTCATCTCCACATGGGCAGCTTTCTTACTGGGATGTATCAAACACTTCAGGTAGGAGATTTCCGCAGGGCCACTGAACAACCAGCACATTCCAAGGTCTCCATGGACCCAAACGCACATTATGACGCATCCTCAGGAGAGGCCATTTCAACTCAGCCCCCTGGGTCGCGTGTTCCAGAGGCAGCAGATCAAACGTATCTTGTCGCTAATAGCCAATGGGAATGCGAGGCATGCTGTACAGGGATCCATCCTTCGAACCCTGCTCTCCAGTCCTTCCATATGGTATGTCCTGGAGCCATGCAACAGGACTCGAATGTCCCGCAGAAGGAAACCTTGTGGTTTGGGGCAACCTCCAAACTCAGCGTGGGCAAATTTCCTGGGCCTCATGAGGCACCCACTTCATGAAGGTGCCATCATGGACACATACTCCAGGCTCAGCCAACGTCTGATCCTCAGCCTGACTTCAGATGCAGGAGATTTTGATTCAGCCTCTGCAGAGTGGGCCTGCTCTGCCCTTGGCTCCAATCCTCACACTAGCTTGTGTTTTCAGACTTCCGTCCTCACACTCCTGGCCCACAAACCCTCCCTACTGGGAATTCTGGGGCCACAATGAAGCACTCTGCCTGCCTCCCAGGAGAAAAACATTGTCTATGGCGCTGCCCAGAAACCCCAAATGAGGATCAAACAGCTTGGCCCTCGGCAACACCCCAATTGCATAGGCTACCTTAAACAGTGATGCTCTGTCGCAAATAGCCTGAGCCCAGACCTTCCAACAGACACCGACACAGCTGGCTGCACACCCAGCACATTGGACCCGCCACTGCCTTAGGCCACCATCCATTCCCAACCTGGGTTTTCAGTCATCGGAACCTAGACCTTATCTCCAATCCCTGCACAGGGGGGAACCTGATGCACAAGTCAGAACCCCTCCTTCCCCATGGCAAGAAACCTTGCTGCTGGCAGTGAGTCAAACCTCCAGTGTAGGAAAAACGACATGTCCCATGAGGCCACGCCCAAGCGTGAGGGCCGCCTTGGGCACAAACACACATTGTGACCCTCAGCGTGAGTACCTTATTCAAGTAACGCCTCTCAGTGACTGGACCAAGAGCCCGCATATGTGGCTTGCCATGCCCATAGGCACCCAGGACTAACTAGATGGTGTGTATTCCAGTTGAGGGAACCCACTGCTGTGCTCTAGAGTCCCTCTCCTGGGGGGTCCCCTGTGGCAGAAAACAGTACTCTTCATTCCCACAGAATGAACACCAACACTTGGGAGCTTGGACAATCCCCCGAGAGGAAGGCTCTTCCTCGGCCTCTGAGACAACCCCTACCCTGACCGGACACTGTAAACGCAACACCCAGAGACAAAATCCTGAGTGACTGCCTCCGACTTGCCCTACTTTGATTTCCAGAGGATCTCCCCTCACGGACTAGAGATCAGGCCTGCCATTACATTGGCCCCTAGCTGAGCCAAGTTTGCTTTTTCAGACATCTGTCCCCACAGCCCTGGCAAACACAGCCTCTAGGCTGGGTCCTCTGGAGCCATACCACAGGACCGTGCCTGCTCTCTCCTGGCAAACTGTGTCCATTCCTTTGGCCACACACCTCCAGAATATGAGAAACCTCAAGGCCTCCGAGGACATCCCACTACTGGGAGCCTCACTGGACTCACAGGGGCATTCGGACACAAGCTGAGCAGCTACATCCATGAATGCATGCACACAGATGTCAACAGAGATAGAAGGTTGAGCCGGACAGGCCTTTAGGCCGTAGTCTCAACTCTTGCTTTGGTTTCCAGGTGTCACTCCTCAGAGGCTTTGGTTCGAAGAACAGGGTATGGGGCTTTCATGAGGCACGGAACAGAACTCCTCTCGTCTCCACATGGGAAGTTTCCTTGTTGGAGCCGTGTCAAACACCTCATGTTGGAGAATCCTGCAGAGTCCCTGAGCCACCTCCACATTCCAAGGTCAACCAGGACACCAAGCCACAGTAGGACTCATCTTCAGGAGAGTCCATTTCAACTCTCCCCTCTGGGTAGCTCACCCAGGAGCCCGCAGATTGAGCCTGCCTTGTCCTGACTAAAGAGTGGGAATATGAGGTGGCGTTCCCAGGCATCCATGCTTAGACACCTGCTCTCGAGTCTTTCCATATGGGGCCTCTTGGAACCATCCAATAGGACTCGACTGTCGTGCAGAAGGTAACCTTCAGTTTTGGAGCAGTTCACAAATCCCATCGTAGCCAAAACGTTCTGGCCTCATGAAGCCCCCACACCCTTCAGGAAGAGGCCATGCTGGACAAGAACTCTAGCCTGAGGCACGTCTCATAGTTGACATGACCTCAGTGCAGGAGATCTCGATTCAGCCTCTGCAGAGTGGGCCTGCCGTGCCCTCGGTCCCAAACCTCACGCTAGCTTGTGTTTTCTGACTTCCTTCCTCACACTCCTGGCAAACAAGCCCTCCGGACTAGGAACTCCGGAACCAAAACCCAGCCCACTGTCTGCCCAACGGAAGAAAAACGTTTCCCTGTGGGGCTCTCCAGAAAACCCAGATGAGGATCAACCTGTTCGGGCCTCGACGGTACCCGAACTGGATAGGCTGCTCTGGGCACTCATGCTCTGCCTGACACAGCCTGAAGCCACACGTCCAGACAGACAAGGAGACAGCTGGCCGCACACCCAGCACTTCGGACACGCCATGGTCTTATGCCGTCACCTCATCCTAACCTTGGTATTCCGATATCTGAACCTAGACATTATATCAATTCTCCACACAGCTGGGTATAGCAAGCACAAAACAGAACTCCTCCTTCCCCATGGCTGTCAAGCTTGCTCTTGGCTTGCAGTCACACCTTCAGGGTGGGAGAAACCTTCATGGCCCCTGATGCCACGCCCAAACTTGAGTGCTGCTTGGGCACAAATTCACACTGTGACCCTCAGCATGAGCCCCATGTCAAAGAAAGGCCTGTCAGGGCCTGGACCAAGAGCCCACATATGGGGCTTGCCAAGCCCCTATGCACCCAATCCTCACCACGGTTTGAATTTTCCAGTCGCCCCGCCCGTACCTGGAGCTCTGCTCTGGAATCCCTTTCTTGGAGAGACCCATGAGCCAGACAACACGACTCCACCCTTCCCACAAAATGACCCCAAACTCTTGGGAGCTGGGACAAATCCCCAGAGAGGGATACTCGTCCACAGTACCTGAGGCCACCGCTCCAATCCACGGCTATCCCGGACACAACATCCAGAGACAAAAGCCTGAAGGAACGCCTCCCACTCGCCCTTGTTTCAGAGGCCCAGGAGCTCCCTCTCGGGCTGTACATCCGGCCTGCCATACCCTAGGCGCCACTCATAAGCTGAGTTGGTGTATTCCGACTTCTGTGCCCACAGCCTGGACCCACACAACATCCAGGCTAGGGCCTCTGGACCAAACAGCGAAAGATTGTGCCTGCCCTCTCCAAGGCAAGTGTGCCCAATCCATTGACCACAACCCTACAGGTGAGGGAAAAGCTCCAAGGTCCCTGAGGCCATCAATAGTATAGGCCACCCTGGACTAAGAGGGGCTCTCTGACACCAGCGGAGCAACTATCTCCACTTAGACTCTCAGACAGTGTCCCCAGAGACAGAAGGTTGAAATGGACAGGCCCCCAGGCCCTAATCTGAACCTTAGCTTTGGTTTCCATGTTTCCGTTCTCAGAGGACTGTTTTCGTAGACCAGCACATGGGGCTTTTCTGAGGCAGCAAACCAAACCTCTCTCATCTCCACATGGGCAGCTTTCTTACTGGGATGTATCAAACACTTCAGGTAGGAGATTTCCGCAGGGCCACTGAACAACCAGCACATTCCAAGGTCTCCATGGACCCAAACGCACATTATGACGCATCCTCAGGAGAGGCCATTTCAACTCAGCCCCCTGGGTCGCGTGTTCCAGAGGCAGCAGATCAAACGTATCTTGTCGCTAATAGCCAATGGGAATGCGAGGCATGCTGTACAGGGATCCATCCTTCGAACCCTGCTCTCCAGTCCTTCCATATGGTATGTCCTGGAGCCATGCAACAGGACTCGAATGTCCCGCAGAAGGAAACCTTGTGGTTTGGGGCAACCTCCAAACTCAGCGTGGGCAAATTTCCTGGGCCTCATGAGGCACCCACTTCATGAAGGTGCCATCATGGACACATACTCCAGGCTCAGCCAACGTCTGATCCTCAGCCTGACTTCAGATGCAGGAGATTTTGATTCAGCCTCTGCAGAGTGGGCCTGCTCTGCCCTTGGCTCCAATCCTCACACTAGCTTGTGTTTTCAGACTTCCGTCCTCACACTCCTGGCCCACAAACCCTCCCTACTGGGAATTCTGGGGCCACAATGAAGCACTGTGCCTGCCTCCCAGGAGAAAAACATTGTCTATGGCGCTGCCCAGAAACCCCAAATGAGGATCAAACAGCTTGGCCCTCGGCAACACCCCAATTGCATAGGCTACCTTAAACAGTGATGCTCTGTCTCAAATAGCCTGAGCCCAGACCTTCCAACAGACACCGACACAGCTGGCTGCACACCCAGCACATTGGACCCGCCACTGCCTTAGGCCACCATCCATTCCCAACCTGGGTTTTCAGTCATCGGAACCTAGACCTTATCTCCAATCCCTGCACAGGGGGGAACCTGATGCACAAGTCAGAAACCCTCCTTCCCCATGGCAAGAAACCTTGCTGCTGGCAGTGAGTCAAACCGCCAGTGTAGGAGAAAACGGCATGGCCCATGAGGCCACGCCCAAGCGTGAGGGCCGCCTTGGGCACAAACACACATTGTGACCCTCAGCGTGAGTACCTTATTCAAGTAACGCCTCTCAGTGACTGGACCAAGAGCCCGCATATGTGGCTTGCCATGCCCATAGGCACCCAGGACTAACTAGATGGTGTGTATTCCAGTTGAGGGAACCCACTGCTGTGCTCTAGAGTCCCTCTCCTGGGGGGTCCCCTGTGGCAGAAAACAGTACTCTTCATTCCCACAGAATGAACACCAACACTTGGGAGCTTGGACAATCCCCCGAGAGGAAGGCTCTTCCTCGGCCTCTGAGACAACCCCTACCCTGACCGGACACTGTAAACGCAACACCCAGAGACAAAACCCTGAGTGACTGCCTCCGACTTGCCCTACTTTGATTTCCAGAGGATCTCCACTCACGGACTAGAGATCAGGCCTGCCATTACATTGGCCCCTAGCTGAGCCAACATTGCTTTTTCAGACATCTGTCCCCACAGCCCTGGCAAACACAGCCTCTAGGCTGGGTCCTCTGGAGCCATACCACAGGACCGTGCCTGCTCTCTCCTGGCAAACTGTGTCCATTCCTTTGGCCACACACCTCCAGAATATGAGAAACCTCAAGGCCTCCGAGGACATCCCACTACTGGGAGCCTCACTGGACTCACAGGGGCATTCGGACACAAGCTGAGCAGCTACATCCATGAATGCATGCACACAGATGTCAACAGAGATAGAAGGTTGAGCCGGACAGGCCTTTAGGCCGTAGTCTCAACTCTTGCTTTGGTTTCCAGGTGTCACTCCTCAGAGGTTTTGGTTCGAAGAACAGGTTATGGGGCTTTCCTGAGGCACGGAACAGAACTCCTCTCGTCTCCACATGGGAAGTTTCCTTGTTGGAGCCGTGTCAAACACCTCATGTTGGAGAATCCTGCAGAGTCCCTGAGCCACCTCCACATTCCAAGGTCTCCCAGGCCACCAAGCCACAGTAGGACTCATCTTCAGGAGAGTCCATTTCAACTCTCCCCTCTGGGTAGCTCACCCAGGAGCCCGCAGATTGAGCCTGCCTTGTCCTGACTAAAGAGTGGGAATATGAGGTGGCGTTCCCAGGCATCCATGCTTAGACACCTGCTCTCGAGTCTTTCCATATGGGGCCTCTTGGAACCATCCAATAGGACTCGACTGTCGTGCAGAAGGTAACCTTCAGTTTTGGAGCAGTTCACAAATCCCATCGTAGCCAAAACGTTCTGGCCTCATGAAGCCCCCACACACTTCAGGAAGAGGCCATGCTGGACAAGAACTCTAGCCTGAGGCACGTCTCATAGTTGACATGACCTCAGTGCAGGAGATCTCGATTCAGCCTCTGCAGAGTGGGCCTGCCGTGCCCTCGGTCCCAAACCTCACGCTAGCTTGTGTTTTCTGACTTCCTTCCTCACACTCCTGGCAAACAAGCCCTCCGGACTAGGAACTCCGGAACCAAAACCCAGCCCACTGTCTGCCCAACGGAAGAAAAACGTTTCCCTGTGGGGCTCTCCAGAAAACCCAGATGAGGATCAACCTGTTCGGGCCTCGACGGTACCCGAACTGGATAGGCTGCTCTGGGCACTCATGCTTTGCCTGACACAGCCTGAAGCCACACGTCCAGACAGACAAGGAGACAGCTGGCCGCACACCCAGCACTTCGGACACGCCATGGTCTTATGCCGTCACCTCATCCTAACCTTGGTATTCCGATATCTGAACCTAGACATTATATCAATTCTCCACACAGCTGGGTATAGCAAGCACAAAACAGAACTCCTCCTTCCCCATGGCTGTCAAGCTTGCTCTTGGCTTGCAGTCACACCTTCAGGGTGGGAGAAACCTTCATTGCCCCTGATGCCACGCCCAAACTTGAGTGCTGCTTGGGCACAAATTCACACTGTGACCCTCAGCATGAGCCCCATGTCAAAGAAAGGCCTGTCAGGGCCTGGACCAAGAGCCCACATATGGGGCTTGCCAAGCCCCTATGCACCCAATCCTCACCACGGTTTGAATTTTCCAGTCGCCCCGCCCGTACCTGGAGCTCTGCTCTGGAATCCCTTTCTTGGAGAGACCCATGAGCCAGACAACACGACTCCACCCTTCCCACAAAATGACCCCAAACTCTTGGGAGCTGGGACAAATCCCCAGAGAGGGATACTCGTCCACAGTACCTGAGGCCACCGCTCCAATCCACGGCTATCCCGGACACAACATCCAGAGACAAAAGCCTGAAGGAACGCCTCCCACTCGCCCTTGTTTCAGAGGCCCAGGAGCTCCCTCTCGGGCTGTACATCCGGCCTGCCATACCCTAGGCGCCACTCATAAGCTGAGTTGGTGTATTCCGACTTCTGTGCCCACAGCCTGGACCCACACAACATCCAGGCTAGGGCCTCTGGACCAAACAGCGAAAGATTGTGCCTGCCCTCTCCAAGGCAAGTGTGCCCAATCCATTGACCACAACCCTACAGGTTACGGAAAAGCACCAAGGTCCCTGAGGCCATCAATAGTATAGGCCACCCTGGACTAAGAGGGGCTCTCTGACACCAGCGGAGCAACTATCTCCACTTAGACTCTCAGACAGTGTCCCCAGAGACAGAAGGTTGAAATGGACAGGCCCCCAGGCCCTAATCTGAACCTTAGCTTTGGTTTCCATGTTTCCGTTCTCAGAGGACTGTTTTCGTAGACCAGCACATGGGGCTTTTCTGAGGCAGCAAACCAAAACTCTCTCATCTCCACATGGGCAGCTTTCTTACTGGGATGTATCAAACACGTTAGGTAGAAGATTTCCGCAGGGCCACTGAACAACCAGCACATTCCAAGGTCTCCATGGACCCAAACGCACATTATGACACATCCTCAGGAGAGGATATTTCAACTCAGCCCCCTGGGTCGCGTGTTCCAGAGGCAGCAGATCAAACGTATCTTGTCGCTACTAGCCAATGGGAATGCGAGGCATGCTGTACAGGGATCCATCCTTCGAACCCTGCTCTCCAGTCCTTCCATATGGTATGTCCTGGAGCCATGCAACAGGACTCGAATGTCCCGCAGAAGGAAACCTTGTGGTTTGGGGCAACCTCCAAACTCAGCGTGGGAAAACTTCCTTGGCCTCATGAGGCCCCCACTTCATGAAGGTGCCATCATGGACACATACTCCAGCCTCATCCAACGTCTGATCCTCAGCCTGACTTCAGATGCAGGAGATTTTGATTCAGCCTCTGCAGAGTGGGCCTGCTCTTTCCTTGGCTCCATTCCTCACACTAGCTTGTGTTTTCAGACTTCCGTCCTCACACTCCTGGCCCACAAACCCTCCCTACTGGGAATTCTGGGGCCACAATGAAGCACTGTGCCTGCCTCCCAGGAGAAAAACCTTGTCTATGGCGCTGCCCAGAAACCCCAAATGAGGATCAAACTGCTTGGCCCTCGGCAACACCCCAATTGCATAGGCTACCTTAAACAGTGATGCTTGTCGCAAATAGCCTGAGCCCAGACCTTCCAACAGACACCGACACAGCTGGCTGCACACCCAGCACATTGGACCCGCCACTGCCTTAGGCCACCATCCATTCCCAACCTGGGTTTTCAGTCATCGGAACCTAGACCTTATCTCCAATCCCTGCACAGGGGGGAACCTGATGCACAAGTCAGAACCCCTCCTTCCCCATGGCAAGAAAGCTTGCTGCTGGCAGTGAGTCAAACCTTCGGTGTAGGGGAAAACGTCATGGCCCATGAGGCCACGCCCAAGCGTGAGGGCCGCCTTGGGCACAAACACACATTGTGACCCTCAGCGTGAGTACCTTATTCAAGTAACGCCTCTCAGTGACTGGACCAAGAGCCCGCATATGTGGCTTGCCATGCCCATAGGCACCCAGGACTAACTAGATGGTGTGTATTCCAGTTGAGGGAACCCACTGCTGTGCTCTAGAGTCCCTCTCCTGGGGGGTCCACTGTGGCAGAAAACAGTACTCTTCATTCCCACAGAATGAACACAAACACTTGGGAGCTTGGACAATCCCCCGAGAGGAAGGCTCTTCCTCAGCCTCTGAGACAACCCCTACCCTGACCGGACACTGTAAACGCAACACCCAGAGACAAAATCCTGAGTGACTGCCTCCGACTTGCCCTACTTTGATTTCCAGAGGATCTCCCCTCACGGACTAGAGATCAGGCCTGCCATTGCATTGGCCCCTAGCTGAGCCAAGTTTGCTTTTTCAGACATCTGTCCCCACAGCCCTGGCAAACACAGCCTCTAGGCTGGGTCCTCTGGAGCCATACCACAGGACCGTGCCTGCTCTCTCCTGGCAAACTGTGTCCATTCCTTTGGCCACACACCTCCAGAATATGAGAAACCTCAAGGCCTCCGAGGACATCCCACTACTGGGAGCCTCACTGGACTCACAGGGGCATTCGGACACAAGCTGAGCAGCTACATCCATGAATGCATGCACACAGATGTCAACAGAGATAGAAGGTTGAGCCGGACAGGCCTTTAGGCCGTAGTCTCAACTCTTGCTTTGGTTTCCAGGTGTCACTCCTCAGAGGCTGTGGTTCGAAGAACAGGGTATGGGGCTTTCCTGAAGCACGGAACAGAACTCCTCTCGTCTCCACATGGGACGTTTCCTTGTTGGAGCCGTGTCAAACACCTCATGTTGGAGAATCCTGCAGAGTCCCTGAGCCACCTCCACATTCCAAGGTCTCCCAGGCCACCAAGCCACAGTAGGACTCATCTTCAGGAGAGACCATTTCAACTCTCCCTCCTGGGTAGCTCACCCAGGAGCCCGCAGATTGAGCCTGCCTTGTCCTGACTAAAGAGTGGGAATATGAGGTGGCGTTCCCAGGCATCCAAGCTTAGACACCTGCTCTCGAGTCTTTCCATATGGGGCCTCTTGGAACCATCCAATAGGACTCGACTGTCGTGCAGAAGGTAACCTTCAGTTTTGGAGCAGTTCACAAATCCCATCGTAGGCAAAACTTTCTGGCCTCATGAAGCCCCCACACACTTCAGGAAGAGTCCATGCTGGACAAGAACTCTAGCCTGAGGCACGTCTCATAGTTGACATGACCTCAGTGCAGGAGATCTCGATTCAGCCTCTGCAGAGTGGGCCTGCCGTGCCCTCGGTCCCAAACCTCGGGCTAGCTTGTGTTTTCAGACTTCCTTCCTCACACTCCTGGCAAACAAGCCCTCCGGACTAGGAACTCCAGAACCAAAACCCAGCCCAGGGTCTGCCCAACGGAAGAAAAACGTTTCCCTGTGGGGCTCTCCAGAAAACCCAGATGAGCATCAACCTGCTCGGGCCTCGACGGTACCCGAACTGGATATGCTGCTCTGGGCACTCATGCTCTGCCTGACACAGCCTGAAGCCAGACGTCCAAACAGACAAGGAGACAGCTGGCCGTACACCCAGCACTTCGGAAACGCCATGGTCTTATGCCGTCACCTCATCCTTACCTTGGTTTTCAGATATCTGAACCTAGACATTATATCAATTCTCCACACAGCTGGGTATAGCAAGCACAAAACAGAACTCCTCCTTCCCCATGGCTGTCAAGCTTGCTCTTGGCTTGCAGTCACACCTTCAGGGTGGGAGAAACCTTCATGGCCCCTGATGCCACGCCCAAACTTGAGTGCTGCTTGGGCACAAATTCACACTGTGACCCTCAGCATGAGCCCCATGTCAAAGAAAGGCCTGTCAGGGCCTGGACCAAGAGCCCACATATGGGGCTTGCCAAGCCCCTATGCACCCAATCCTCACCACGGTTTGAATTTTCCAGTCGCCCCGCCCGTACCTGGAGCTCTGCTCTGGAATCCCTTTCTTGGAGAGACCCATGAGCCAGACAACACGACTCCACCCTTCCCACAAAATGACCCCAAACTCTTGGGAGCTGGGACAAATCCCCAGAGAGGGATACTCGTCCACAGTACCTGAGGCCACCGCTCCAATCCACGGCTATCCCGGACACAACATCCAGAGACAAAAGCCTGAAGGAACGCCTCCCACTCGCCCTTGTTTCAGAGGCCCAGGAGCTCCCTCTCGGGCTGTACATCCGGCCTGCAATACACTAGGCGCCACTCATAAGCTGAGTTTGTGTATTCAGACATCTGTGCCCACAGCCTGGACCCACACAACCTCCAGGCTAGGGCCTCTGGACCAAACTGCGAAAGATTGTGCCTGCCCTCTCCAAGGAAAGTGTGCCCAATCCATTGACCACAACCCTACAGGTTACGGAAAAGCTCCAAGGTCCCTGAGGCCATCAATAGTATAGGCCACCCTGGACTAAGAGGGGCTCTCTGACACCAGCGGAGCAACTATCTCCACTTAGACTCTCAGAGAGTGTCCCCAGAGACAGAAGGTTGAAATGGACAGGCCCCCAGGCCCTAATCTGAACCTTAGCTTTGGTTTCCATGTTTCCGTTCTCAGAGGACTGTTTTCGTAGACCAGCACATGGGGCTTTTCTGAGGCACCAAACCAAACCTCTCTCATCTCCACGTGGGCAGCTTTCTTCCTGGGATGTATCAAACACTTCAGGTAGGAGAGTTCCGCAGGGCCACTGAACAACCAGCACATTCCAAGGTCTCCATGGACCCAAACGCACATTATGACGCATCCTCAGGAGAGGCCATTTCAACTCAGCCCCCTGGGTCGCGTGTTCCAGAGGCAGCAGATCAAACATATCTTGTCGCTAATAGCCAATGGGAATGCGAGGCATGCTGTACAGGGATCCATCCTTCGAACCCTGCTCTCCAGTCCTTCCATATGGTATGTCCTGGAGCCATGCAACAGGACTCGAATGTCCCGCAGAAGGAAACCTTGTGGTTTGGGGCAACCTCCAAACTCAGCGTGGGAAAACTTCCTTGGCCTCATGAGGCCCCCACTTCATGAAGGTGCCATCATGGACACATACTCCAGCCTCAGCCAACGTCTGATCCTTAGCCTGACCTCAGATGCAGGAGATTTTGATTCAGCCTCTGCAGAGTGGGCCTGCTCTGCCCTTGGCTCCAATCCTCACACTAGCTTGTGTTTTCAGACTTCCGTCCTCACACTCCTGGCCCACAAACCCTCCCTACTGGGAATTCTGGGTCCACAATGAAGCACTGTGCCTGCCTCCCAGGAGAAAAACCTTGTCTATGGCGCTGCCCAGAAACCCCAAATGAGGATCAAACTGCTTGGCCCTCGGCAACACCCCAATTGCATAGGCTACCTTAAACAGTGATGCTCTGTCGCAAATAGCCTGAGCCCAGACCTTCCAACAGACACCGACACAGCTGGCTGCACACCCAGCACATTGGACCCGCCACTGCCTTAGGCCACCATCCATTCCCAACCTGGGTTTTCAGTCATCGGAACCTAGACCTTATCTCCAATCCCTGCACAGGGGGGAACCTGATGCACAAGTCAGAACCCCTCCTTCCCCATGGCAAGAAACCTTGCTGCTGGCAGTGAGTCAAACCTTCGGTGTAGGGGAAATTGTCATGGCCCATGAGGCCACGCCCAAGCGTGAGGGCCGCCTTGGGCACAAACACACATTGTGACCCTCAGCGTGAGTACCTTATTCAAGTAACGCCTCTCAGTGACTGGACCAAGAGCCCGCATATGTGGCTTGCCATGCCCATAGGCACCCAGGACTAACTAGATGGTGTGTATTCCAGTTGAGGGAACCCACTGCTGTGCTCTAGAGTCCCTCTCCTGGGGGGTCCCCTGTGGCAGAAAACAGTACTCTTCATTCCCACAGAATGAACACAAACACTTGGGAGCTTGGACAATCCCCCGAGAGGAAGGCTCTTCCTCGGCCTCTGAGACAACCCCTACCCTGACCGGACACTGTAAACGCAACACCCAGAGACAAAATCCTTAGTGACTGCCTCCGACTTGCCCTACTTTGATTTCCAGAGGATCTCCCCTCACGGACTAGAGATCAGGCCTGCCATTGCATTGGCCCTTAGCTGAGCCAAGTTTGCTTTTTCAGACATCTGTCCCCACAGCCCTGGCAAACACAGCCTCTAGGCTGGGTCCTCTGGAGCCATACCACAGGACCGTGCCTGCTCTCTCCTGGCAAACTGTGTCCATTCCTTTGGCCACACACCTCCAGAATATGAGAAACCTCAAGGCCTCTGAGGACATCCCACTACTGGGAGCCTCACTGGACTCACAGGGGCATTCGGACACAAGCTGAGCAGCTACATCCATGAATGCATGCACACAGATGTCAACAGAGATAGAAGGTTGAGCCGGACAGGCCTTTAAGCCTTAGTCTCAAATCTTGCTTTGGTTTCCAGGTGTCACTCCTCAGAGGCTGTGGTTCGAAGAACAGGGTATGGGGCTTTCCTGAAGCACGGAACAGAACTCCTCTCGTCTCCACATGGGACGTTTCCTTGTTGGAGCCGTGTCAAACACCTCATGTTGGAGAATCCTGCAGAGTCCCTGAGCCACCTCCACATTCCAAGGTCTCCCAGGCCACCAAGCCACAGTAGGACTCATCTTCAGGAGAGACCATTTCAACTCTCCCTCCTGGGTAGCTCACCCAGGAGCCCGCAGATTGAGCCTGCCTTGTCCTGACTAAAGAGTGGGAATATGAGGTGGCGTTCCCAGGCATCCAAGCTTAGACACCTGCTCTCGAGTCTTTCCATATGGGGCCTCTTGGAACCATCCAATAGGACTCGACTGTCGTGCAGAAGGTAACCTTCAGTTTTGGAGCAGTTCACAAATCCCATCGTAGGCAAAACTTTCTGGCCTCATGAAGCCCCCACACACTTCAGGAAGAGTCCATGCTGGACAAGAACTCTAGCCTGAGGCACGTCTCATAGTTGACATGACCTCAGTGCAGGAGATCTCGATTCAGCCTCTGCAGAGTGGGCCTGCCGTGCCCTCGGTCCCAAACCTCGGGCTAGCTTGTGTTTTCAGACTTCCTTCCTCACACTCCTGGCAAACAAGCCCTCCGGACTAGGAACTCCAGAACCAAAACCCAGCCCAGGGTCTGCCCAACGGAAGAAAAACGTTTCCCTGTGGGGCTCTCCAGAAAACCCAGATGAGCATCAACCTGCTCGGGCCTCGACGGTACCCGAACTGGATAGGCTGCTCTGGGCACTCATGCTCTGCCTGACACAGCCTGAAGCCAGACGTCCAAACAGACAAGGAGACAGCTGGCCGTACACCCAGCACTTCGGAAACGCCATGGTCTTATGCCGTCACCTCATCCTTACCTTGGTTTTCAGATATCTGAACCTAGACATTATATCAATTCTCCACACAGCTGGGTATAGCAAGCACAAAACAGAACTCCTCCTTCCCCATGGCTGTCAAGCTTGCTCTTGGCATGGAGTCACACCTTCAGGGTGGGAGAAACCTTCATGGCCCCTGATGCCACGCCCAAACTTGAGTGCTGCTTGGGCACAAATTCACACTGTGACCCTCAGCATGAGCCCCATGTCAAAGAAAGGCCTGTCAGGGCCTGGACCAAGAGCCCACATATGGGGCTTGCCAAGCCCCTATGCACCCAATCCTCACCACGGTTTGAATTTTCCAGTCGCCCCGCCCGTACCTGGAGCTCTGCTCTGGAATCCCTTTCTTGGAGAGACCCATGAGCCAGACAACACGACTCCACCCTTCCCACAAAATGACCCCAAACTCTTGGGAGCTGGGACAAATCCCCAGAGAGGGATACTCGTCCACAGTACCTGAGGCCACCGCTCCAATCCACGGCTATCCCGGACACAACATCCAGAGACAAAAGCCTGAAGGAACGCCTCCCACTCGCCCTTGTTTCAGAGGCCCAGGAGCTCCCTCTCGGGCTGTACATCCGGCCGGCCAAACCCTAGGCGCCACTCATAAGCTGAGTTTGTGTATTCAGACATCTGTGCCCACAGCCTGGACCCACACAACATCCAGGCTAGGGCCTCTGGACCAAACTGCGAAAGATTGTGCCTGCCCTCTCCAAGGAAAGTGTGCCCAATCCATTGACCACAACCCTACAGGTTACGGAAAAGCTCCAAGGTCCCTGAGGCCATCAATAGTATAGGCCACCCTGGACTAAGAGGGGCTCTCTGACACCAGCGGAGCAACTATCTCCACTTAGACTCTCAGAGAGTGTCCCCAGAGACAGAAGGTTGAAATGGACAGGCCCCCAGGCCCTAATCTGAACCTTAGCTTTGGTTTCCATGTTTCCGTTCTCAGAGGACTGTTTTCGTAGACCAGCACATGGGGCTTTTCTGAGGCACCAAACCAAACCTCTCTCATCTCCACATGGGCACCTTTCTTACTGGGATGTATCAAACACTTCAGGTAGGAGAGTTCCGCAGGGCCACTGAACAACCAGCACATTCCAAGGTCTCCATGGACCCAAACGCACATTATGACGCATCCTCAGGAGAGGCCATTTCAACTCAGCCCCCTGGGTCGCGTGTTCCAGAGGCAGCAGATCAAACATATCTTGTCGCTAATAGCCAATGGGAATGCGAGGCATGCTGTACAGGGATCCATCCTTCGAACCCTGCTCTCCAGTCCTTCCATATGGTATGTCCTGGAGCCATGCAACAGGACTCGAATGTCCCGCAGAAGGAAACCTTGTGGTTTGGGGCAACCTCCAAACTCAGCGTGGGAAAACTTCCTTGGCCTCATGAGGCCCCCACTTCATGAAGGTGCCATCATGGACACATACTCCAGCCTCAGCCAACGTCTGATCCTCAGCCTGACCTCAGATGCAGGAGATTTTGATTCAGCCTCTGCAGAGTGGGCCTGCTCTGCCCTTGGCTCCAATCCTCACACTAGCTTGTGTTTTCAGACTTCCGTCCTCACACTCCTGGCCCACAAACCCTCCCTACTGGGAATTCTGGGGCCACAATGAAGCACTGTGCCTGCCTCCCAGGAGAAAAACCTTGTCTATGGCGCTGCCCAGAAACCCCAAATGAGGCTCAAACTGCTTGGCCCTCGGCAACACCCCAATTGCATAGGCTACCTTAAACAGTGATGCTCTGTCGCAAATAGCCTGAGCCCAGACCTTCCAACAGACACCGACACAGCTGGCTGCACACCCAGCACATTGGACCCGCCACTGCCTTAGGCCACCATCCATTCCCAACCTGGGTTTTCAGTCATCGGAACCTAGACCTTATCTCCAATCCCTGCACAGGGGGGAACCTGATGCACAAGTCAGAACCCCTCCTTCCCCATGGCAAGAAACATTGCTGCTGGCAGTGAGTCAAACCTTCGGTGTAGGAGAAAACGGCATGTCCCATGAGGCCACGCCCAAGCGTGAGGGCCGCAATGGGCACAAACACACATTGTGACCCTCAGCGTGAGTACCTTATTCAAGTAACGCCTCTCAGTGACTGGACCAAGAGCCCGCATATGTGGCTTGCCATGCCCATAGGCACCCAGGACTAACTAGATGGTGTGTATTCCAGTTGAGGGAACCCACTGCTGTGCTCTAGAGTCCCTCTCCTGGGGGGTCCCCTGTGGCAGAAAACAGTACTCTTCATTCCCACAGAATGAACACCAACACTTGGGAGCTTGGACAATCCCCCGAGAGGAAGGCTCTTACTCGGCCTCTGAGACATCCCCTACCCTGACCGGACACTGTAAACGCAACACCCAGAGAAAAAATCCTGAGTGACTGCCTCCCACTTGCCCTACTTTGATTTCCAGAGGATCTCCCCTCACGGACTAGAGATCAGGCCTGCCATTACATTGGCCCCTAGCTGAGCCAAGTTTGCTTTTTCAGACATCTGTCCCCACAGCCCTGGCAAACACAGCCTCTAGGCTGGGTCCTCTGGAGCCATACCACAGGACCGTGCCTGCTCTCTCCTGGCAAACTGTGTCCATTCCTTTGGCCACACACCTCCAGAATATGAGAAACCTCAAGGCCTCCGAGGACATCCCACTACTGGGAGCCTCACTGGACTCACAGGGGCATTCGGACACAAGCTGAGCAGCTACATCCATGAATGCATGCACACAGATGTCAACAGAGATAGAAGGTTGAGCCGGACAGGCCTTTAGGCCGTAGTCTCAACTCTTGCTTTGGTTTCCAGGTGTCACTCCTCAGAGGCTGTGGTTCGAAGAACAGGGTATGGGGCTTTCCTGAGGCACGGAAGAGAACTCCTCTCGTCTCCACATGGGAAGTTTCCTTGTTGGAGCCGTGTCAAACACCTCATGTTGGAGAATCCTGCAGAGTCCCTGAGCCACCTCCACATTCCAAGGTCTCCCAGGCCACCAAGCCACAGTAGGACTCATCTTCAGGAGAGTCCATTTCAACTCTCCCCTCTGGGTAGCTCACCCAGGAGCCCGCAGATTGAGCCTGCCTTGTCCTGACTAAAGAGTGGGAATATGAGGTGGCGTTCCCAGGCATCCATGCTTAGACACCTGCTCTCGAGTCTTTCCATATGGGGCCTCTTGGAACCATCCAATAGGACTCGACTGTCGTGCAGAAGGTAACCTTCAGTTTTGGAGCAGTTCACAAATCCCATCGTAGCCAAAACTTTCTGGCCTCATGAAGCCCCCACACCCTTCAGGAAGAGGCCATGCTGGACAAGAACTCTCGCCTGAGGCACGTCTCATAGTTGACATGACCTCAGTGCAGGAGATCTCGATTCAACCTCTGCAGAGTGGGCCTGCCGTGCCCTCGGTCCCAAACCTCACGCTAGCTTGTGTTTTCAGACTTCCTTCCTCACACTCCTGGCAAACAAGCCCTCCGGACGAGGAACTCCAGAAACAAAACCCAGCCCAGTGTCTGCCCAACGGAAGAAAAACGTTTCCCTGTGGGTCTCTCCAGAAAACCCAGATGAGGATCAACCTGCTCGGGCCTCGACGGTACCCGAAATGGATAGGCTGCTCTGGGCACTCGTGCTCTGCCTGACACAGCCTGAAGCCAGACGTCCAGACAGACAAGGAGACAGCTGGCCGCACACCCAGAACTTCGGACACGCCATGGACTTATGCCGTCACCTCATCCTAACCTTGGTTTTCAGATATCTGAACCAAGACATTATATCAATTCTCCACACAGCTGGGTATAGCAAGCACAAAACAGAACTCCTCCTTCCCCATGGCTTTCAAGCTTGCTCTTGGCATGCAGTCACACCTTCAGGGTGGGAGAAACCTTCATGGCCCCTGATGCCACGCCCAAACTTGAGTGCTGCTTGGGCACAAATTCACACTGTGACCCTCAGCATGAGCCCCATGTCAAAGAAAGGCCTGTCAGGGCCTGGACCAAGAGCCCACATATGGGGCTTGCCAAGCCCCTATGCACCCAATCCTCACCACGGTTTGAATTTTCCAGTCGCCCCGCCCGTACCTGGAGCTCTGCTCTGGAATCCCTTTTTTGGAGAGACCCATGAGCCAGACAACACGACTCCACCCTTCCCACAAAATGACCCCAAACTCTTGGGAGCTGGGACAAATCCCCAGAGAGGGATACTCGTCCACAGTACCTGAGGCCACCGCTCCAATCCACGGCTATCCCGGACACAACATCCAGAGACAAAAGCCTGAAGGAACGCCTCCCACTCGCCCTTGTTTCAGAGGCCCAGGAGCTCCCTCTCGGGCTGTACATCCGGCCTGCAATACATTAGGCGCCTCTCATAAGCTGAGTTTGTGTATTCATACTTCTGTGCCCACAGCCTGGACCCACACAACATCCAGGCTAGGGCCTCTGGACCAAACAGCGAAAGATTGTGCCTGCCCTCTCCAAGGCAAGTGTGCCCAATCCATTGACCACAACCATACAGGTTAGGGAAAAGCTCCAAGGTCCCTGAGGCCATCAATAGTATAGGCCACCCTGGACTAAGAGGGGCTCTCTGACACCAGCGGAGCAACTATCTCCACTTAGACTCTCAGAGAGTGTCCCCAGAGACAGAAGGTTGAAATGGACAGGCCCCCAGGCCCTAATCTGAACCTTAGCTTTGGTTTCCATGTTTCCGTTCTAAGAGGACTGTTTTCATAGACCAGCACATGGGGCTTTTCTGAGGCACCAAACCAAACCTCTCTCATCTCCACATGGGCAGCTTTCTTACTGGGATGTATCAAACACTTCAGGTAGGAGAGTTCCGCAGGTCCACTGAACAACCAGCACATTCCAAGGTCTCCATGGACCCAAACGCACATTATGACGCATCCTCAGGAGAGGCCATTTCAACTCTGCCCCCTGGGTCGCGTGTTCCAGAGGCAGCAGATCAAACATATCTTGTCGCTAATAGCCAATGGGAATGCGAGGCATCCTGTACAGGGATCCATCCTTCGAACCCTGCTCTCCAGTCCTTCCATATGGTATGTCCTGGAGCCATGCAACAGGACTCGAATGTCCCGCAGAAGGAAACCTTGTGGTTTGGGGCAACCTCCAAACTCAGCGTGGGAAAACTTCCTTGGCCTCATGAGGCCCCCACTTCATGAAGGTGCCATCATGGACACATACTCCAGCCTCAGCCAACGTCTGATCCTCAGCCTGACTTCAGATGCAGGAGATTTTGATTCAGCCTCTGCAGAGTGGGCCTGCTCTGCCCTTGGCTCCAATCCTCACACTAGCTTGTGTTTTCAGACTTCCGTCCTCACACTCCTGGCCCACAAACCCTCCCTACTGGGAATTCTGGGTCCACAATGAAGCACTGTGCCTGCCTCCCAGGAGAAAAACCTTGTCTATGGCGCTGCCCAGATACCACAAATGAGGATCAAACTGCTTTGCCCTCGGCAACACCCCAATTGCATAGGCTACCTTAAACAGTGATGCTCTGTCGCAAATAGCCTGAGCCCAGACCTTCCAACAGACACGGACACAGCTGGCTGCACACCCAGCACATTGGACCCGCCACTGCCTTAGGCCACCATCCATTCCCAACCTGGGTTTTCAGTCATCGGAACCTAGACCTTATCTCCAATCCCTGCACAGGGGGGAACCTGATGCACAAGTCAGAACCCCTCCTTCCCCATGGCAAGAAACCTTGCTGCTGGCAGTGAGTCAAACCTTCAGTGTAGGAGAAAACGGCATGGCCCATGAGGCCACGCCCAAGCGTGAGGGCCGCCTTGGGCACAAACACACATTGTGACCCTCAGCGTGAGTACCTTATTCAAGTAACGCCTCTCAGTGACTGGACCAAGAGCCCGCATATGTGGCTTGCCATGCCCATAGGCACCCAGGACTAACTAGATGGTGTGTATTCCAGTTGAAGGAACCCACTGCTGTGCTCTAGAGTCCCTCTCCTGGGGGGTCCCCTGTGGCAGAAAACAGTACTCTTCATTCCCACAGAATGAACACAAATACTTGGGAGCTTGGACAATCCCCCGAGAGGAAGGCTCTCCTCGGCCTCTGAGACAACCCCTACCCTGACCGGACACTGTAAACGCAACACCCAGAGACAAAATCCTCAGTGACTGCCTCCCACTTGCCCTACTTTGATTTCCAGAGGATCTCCCCTCACGGACTAGAGATCAGGCCTGCCATTACATTGGCCCCTAGCTGAACCAAGTTTGCTTTTTCAGACATCTGTCCCCACAGCCCTGGCAAACACAGCCTCTAGGCTGGGTCCTCTGGATCCATACCACAGGACCGTGCCTGCTCTCTCCTGGGAAACTGTGTCCATTCCTTTGGCCACACACCTCCAGAATATGAGAAACCTCAAGGCCTCCGAGGACATCCCACTACTGGGAGCCTCACTGGACTCACAGGGGCATTCGGACACAGGCTGAGCAGCTACATCCATGAATGCATGCACACAGATGTCAACAGAGATAGAAGGTTGAGCCGGACAGGCCTTTAGGCCGTAGTTTCAACTCTTGCTTTGGTTTCCAGGTGTCACTCCTCAGAGGCTGTGGTTCGAAGAACAGGGTATGGGGCTTTCCTGAGGCACGGAACAGAACTCCTCTCGTCTCCACATGGGAAGTTTCCTTGTTGGAGCCGTGTCAAACACCTCATGTTGGAGAATCCTGCAGAGTCCCTGAGCCACCTCCACATTCCAAGGTCTCCCAGGCCACCAAGCCACAGTAGGACTCATCTTCAGGAGAGTCCATTTCAACTCTCCCCTCTGGGTAGCTCACCCAGGAGCCCGCAGATTGAGCCTGCCTTGTCCTGACTAAAGAGTGGGAATATGAGGTGGCGTTCCCAGGCATCCATGCTTAGACACCTGCTCTCGAGTCTTTCCATATGGGGCCTCTTGGAACCATCCAATAGGACTCGACTGTCGTGCAGAAGGTAACATTCAGTTTTCGAGCAGTTCACAAATCCCATCGTAGCCAAAACTTTCTGGCCTCATGAAGCCCCCACACCCTTCAGGAAGAGGCCATGCTGGACAAGAACTCTAGCCTGAGGCACGTCTCATAGTTGACATGACCTCAGTGCAGGAGATCTCGATTCAGCCTCTGCAGAGTGGGCCTGCCGTGCCCTCGGTCCCAAACCTCACGCTAGCTTGTGTTTTCAGACTTCCTTCCTCACACTCCTGGCAAACAAGCCCTCCGGACTAGGAACTCCAGAACCAAAACCCAGCCCAGTGTCTGCCCAACGGAAGAAAAACGTTTCCCTGTGGGGCTCTCCAGAAAACCCAGATGAGGATCAACCTGCTCGGGCCTCGACGGTACCCGAACTGGATAGGCTGCTCTGGGCACTCGTGCTCTGCCTGACACAGCCTGAAGCCAGACGTCCACACAGACAAGGATACAGCTGGCCGCACACCCAGCACTTCGGACACGACATGGTCTTATGCCGTCACCTCATCCTAACCTTGGTTTTCAGATATCTGAACCTAGACATTATATCAATTCTCCACACAGCTGGGTATAGCAAGCACAAAACAGAACTCCTCCTTCCCCATGGCTGTCAAGCTTGCTCTTGGCATGGAGTCACACCTTCAGGGTGGGAGAAACCTTCATGGCCCCTGATGGCACGCCGAAACTTGAGTGCTGCTTGGGCACAAATTCACACTGTGACCCTCAGCATGAGCCCCATGCCAAAGAAAGGCCTGTCAGGGCCTGGACCAAGAGCCCACATATGGGGCTTGCCAAGCCCCTATGCACCCAATCCTCACCACGGTTTGAATTTTCCAGTCGTCCCGCACGTACCTGGAGCTCTGCTCTGGAATCCCTTTCTTGGAGAGACCCATGAGCCAGACAACACCACTCCACCCTTCCCACAAAATGACCCCAAACTCTTGGGAGCTGGGACAAATACCCAGAGAGGGATACTCGTCCACAGTACCTGAGGCCACCGCTCCAATCCACGGCTATCCCGGACACAACATCCAGAGAAAAAAGCCTGAAGGAACGCCTCCCACTCGCCCTTGTTTCAGAGGCCCAGGAGCTCCCTCTCGGGCTGTACATCCGGCCTGCCATACCCTAGGCGCCACTCATAAGCTGAGTTTGTGTATTCAGACTTCTGTGCCCACAGCCTGGACCCACACAACATCCAGGCTAGGGCCTCTGGACCAAACAGCGAGAGATTGTGCCTGCCCTCTCCAAGGAAAGTGTGCCCAATCCATTGACCACAACCCTACAGGTTAGGGAAAAGCTCCAAGGTCCCTGAGGCCATCAATAGTATAGGCCACCCTGGACTAAGAGGGGCTCTCTGACACCAGCGGAGCAACTATCTCCACTTAGACTCTCAGACAGTGTCCCCAGAGACAGAAGGTTGAAATGGACAGGCCCCCAGGCCCTAATCTGAACCTTAGCTTTGGTTTCCATGTTTCCGTTCTCAGAGGACTGTTTTCGTAGACCAGCAACTGGGGCTTTTCTGAGGCACCAAACCAAACATCTCTCATCTCCACATGGGCAGCTTTCTTACTGGGATGTATCAAACACTTCAGGTAGGAGAGTTCCGCAGGGCCACTGAACAACCAGCACATTCCAAGGTCTCCATGGACCCAAACGCACATTATGACGCATCCTCAGGAGAGGCCATTTCAACTCAGCCCCCTGGGTCGCGTGTTCCAGAGGCAGCAGATCAAACATATCTTGTCGCTAATAGCCAATGGGAATGCGAGGCGTGCTGTACAGGGATCCATCCTTCAAACTCTGTTCTTCAGTCCTTCCATATGGTATGTCCTGGAGCCATGCAACAGGACTCGAATGTCCCGCAGAAGGAAACCTTGTGGTTTGGGGCAACCTCCAAACTCAGCGTGAGAAAACTTCCTTGGCCTCATGAGGCCCCCACTTCATGAAGGTGCCATCATGGACACATACTCCAGCCTCAGCCAACGTCTGATCCTCAGCCTGACTTCAGATGCAGGAGATTTTGATTCAGCCTCTGCAGAGTGGGCCTGCTCTGCCCTTGGCTCCAATCCTCACACTAGCTTGTGTTTTCAGACTTCCGTTCTCACACTCCTGGCCCACAAACCCTCCCTACTGGGAATTCTGGGGCCACAATGAAGCACTGTGCCTGCCTCCCAGGAGAAAAACCTTGTCTATGGCGCTGCCCAGAAACCCCAAATGAGGCTCAAACTGCTTGGCCCTCGGCAACACCCCAATTGCATAGGCTACCTTAAACAGTGATGCTCTGTCGCAAATAGCCTGAGCCCAGACCTTCCAACAGACACCGACACAGCTGGCTGCACACCCAGCACATTGGACCCGCCACTGCCTTAGGCCACCATCCATTCCCAACCTGGGTTTTCAGTCATCGGAACCTAGACCTTATCTCCAATCCCTGCACAGGGGGGAACCTGATGCACAAGTCAGAACCCCTCCTTCCCCATGGCAAGAAACCTTGCTGCTGGCAGTGAGTCAAACCTTCAGTGTAGGAGAAAACGGCATGTCCCATGAGGCCACGCCCAAGCGTGAGGGCCGCCTTGGGCACAAACACACATTGTGACCCTCAGCGTGAGTACCTTATTCAAGTAACGCCTCTCAGTGACTGGACCAAGAGCCCGCATATGTGGCTTGCCATGCCCATAGGCACCCAGGACTAACTAGATGGTGTGTATTCCAGTTGAGCGAACCCACTGCTGTGCTCTAGAGTCCCTCTCCTGGGGGGTCCCCTGTGGCAGAAAACAGTACTCTTCATTCCCACAGAATGAACACAAACACTTGGGAGCTTGGACAATCCCCCGAGAGGAAGGCTCTTCCTCGGCCTCTGAGACAACCCCTACCCTGATCGGACACTGTAAACACAACACCCAGAGACAAAAGCCTGAGTGACTGCCTCCGACTTGCCGTACTTTGATTTCCAGAGGATCTCCCCTCACGGACTGGAGATCAGGCCTGCCATTACATTGGCCCCTAGCTGAGCCAAGTTTGCTTTTTCAGACATCTGTCCCCACAGCCCTGGCAAAAACAGCCTCTAGGCTGGGTCCTCTGGAGCCATACCACAGGACCGTGCCTGCTCGCTCCTGGGAAACTGTGTCCATTCCTTTGGCCACACACCTCCAGAATATGAGAAACCTCAAGGCCTCCGAGGACATCCCACTACTGGGAGCCTCACTGGACTCACAGGGGCATTCGGACACAAGCTGAGCAGCTACATCCATGAATGCATGCACACAGATGTCAACAGAGATAGAAGGTTGAGCCGGACAGGCCTTTAGGCCGTAGTCTCAACTCTTGCTTTGGTTTCCAGGTGTCACTCCTCAGAGGCTTTGGTTCGAAGAACAGGGTATGGGGCTTTCCTGAGGCACGGAACAGAACTCCTCTCGTCTCCACATGGGAAGTTTCCTTGTTGGAGCCGTGTCAAACACCTCAGGTTGGAGAATCCTGCAGAGTCCCTGAGCCACCTCCACATTCCAAGCTCTCCCAGGCCACCAAGCCACAGTAGGACTCATCTTCAGGAGAGTCCATTTCAACTCTCCCCTCTGGGTAGCTCACCCAGGAGCCCGCAGATTGAGCCTGCCTTGTCCTGACTAAAGAGTGGGAATATGAGGTGGCGTTCCCAGGCATCCATGCTTAGACTCCTGCTCTCGAGTCTTTCCATATGGGGCCTATTGGAACCATCCAATAGGACTCGACTGTCGTGCAGAAGGTAACCTTCAGTTTTGGAGCAGTTCACAAATCCCATCGTAGGCAAAACTTTCTGGCCTCATGAAGCCCCCACACCCTTCAGGAAGAGGCCATGCTGGACAAGAACTCTAGCCTGAGGCACGTCTCATAGTTGACATGACGTCAGTGCAGGAGATCTCGATTCAGCCTCTGCAGAGTGGGCCTGCCGTGCCCTCGGTCCCAAACCTCACGCTAGCTTGTGTTTTCAGACTTCCTACCTCACACTCCTGGCAAACAAGCCCTCCGGACGAGGAACTCCAGAACCAAAACCCAGCCCAGTGTCTGCCCAACGGAAGAAAAACGTTTCCCTGTGGGGCTCTCCAGAAAACCCAGATGAGGATCAACCTGCTCGGGCCTCGACGGTACCCGAACTGGATAGGCTGCTCTGGGCACTCGTGCTCTGCCTGACACAGCCTGAAGCCAGACGTCCAGACAGACAAGGAGACAGCTGGCCGCACACCCAGCACTTCGGACACGCCATGGTCTTATGCCGTCACCTCATCCTAACCTTGGTTTTCCGATATCTGAACCTAGACATTATATCAATTCTCCACACAGCTGGGTATAGCAAGCACAAAACAGAACTCCTCCTTCCCCATGGCTGTCAAGCTTGCTCTTGGCATGGAGTTACACCTTCAGGGTGGGAGAAACCTTCATGGCCCCTGATGCCACGCCCAAACTTGAGTGCTGCTTGGGCACAAATTCACACTTTGACCCTCAGCATGAGCCCCATTCCAAAGAAAGGCCTGTCAGGGCCTGGACCAAGAGCCCACATATGGGGCTTGCCAAGCCCCTATGCACCCAATCCTCACCACGGTTTGAATTTTCCAGTCGCCCCGCCCGTACCTGGAGCTCTGCTCTGGAATCCCTTTCTTGGAGAGACCCATGAGCCAGACAACACGACTCCACCCTTCCCACAAAATGACCCCAAAATCTTGGGAGCTGGTACAAATCCGCAAAGAGGGATACTCGTCCACAGTACCTGAGGCCACCGCTCCAATCCACGGCTAATCCGGACACAACATCCAGAGACAAAAGCCTGAAGGAACGCCTCCCACTCGCCCTTGTTTCAGAGGCCCAGGAGCTCCCTCTAGGGCTGTACATCTGGCCGGCCATACCCTAGGCGCCACTCATAAGCTGAGTTTGTGTATTCCGACTTCTGTGCCCACAGCCTGGACCCACACAACATCCAGGCTAGGGCCTCTGGACCCAACAGCGAAAGATTGTGCCTGCCCTCTCCAAGTAAAGCGAGCCCAATCCATTGACCACAACCCTACAGGTTAGGGAAAAGCTCCAAGGTCCCTGAGGCCATCAATAGTATAGGCCACCCTGGACTAAGAGGGGCTCTCTGACACCAGCGGAGCAACTATCTCCACTTAGACTCTCAGAGAGTGTCCCCAGAGACAGAAGGTTGAAATGGACAGGCCCCCAGGCCCTAATCTGAACCTTAGCTTTGGTTTCCATGTTTCCGTTCTAAGAGGACTGTTTTCGTAGACCAGCACATGGGGCTTTTCTGAGGCACCAAACCAAACCTCTCTCATCTCCACATGGGCAGCTTTCTTACTGGGATGTATCAAACACTTCAGGTAGGAGAGTTCCGAGGGCCACTGAACAACCAGCACATTCCAAGGTCTCCATGGACCCAAACGCACATTATGACGCATCCTCAGGAGAGGCCATTTCAACTCTGCCCCCTGGGTCGCTTGTTCCAGAGGCTGCAGATCAAACATATCTTGTCGCTACTAGCCAATGGGAATGCGAGGCATCCTGTACAGGGATCCATCCTTCGAACCCTGCTCTCCAGTCCTTCCATATGGTATGTCCTGGAGCCATGCAACAGGACTCGAATGTCCCGCAGAAGGAAACCTTGTGGTTTGGGGCAACCTCCAAACTCAGCGTGGGAAAACTTCCTTGGCCTCATGAGGCCCCCACTTCATGAAGGTGCCATCATGGACACATACTCCAGCCTCAGCCAACGTCTGATCCTCAGCCTGACTTCAGATGCAGGAGATTTTGATTCAGCCTCTGCAGAGTGGGCCTGCTCTGCCCTTGGCTCCAATCCTCACACTAGCTTGTGTTTTCTGACTTCCGTCCTCACACTCCTGGCCCACAAACCCTCCCTACTGGGAATTCTGGGGCCACAATGAAGCACTGTGCCTGCCTCCCAGGAGAAAAACATTGTCTATGGCGCTGCCCAGAAATCCCAAATGAGGATCAAACTGCTTGGCCCTCGGCAACACCCCAATTGCATAGGCTACCTTAAACAGTGATGCTCTGTCGCAAATAGCCTGAGCCCAGACCTTCCAACAGACACCGACACAGCTGGCTGCACACCCAGCACATTGGACCCGCCACTGCCTTAGGCCACCATCCATTCCCAACCTGGGTTTTCAGTCATCGGAACCTAGACCTTATCTCCAATCCCTGCACAGGGGGGAACCTGATGCACAAGTCAGAACCCCTCCTTCCCCCTGGCAAGAAACCTTGCTGCTGGCAGTGAGTCAAACCTTCGGTGTAGGAGAAAACGGCATGGCCCATGAGGCCACGCCCAAGCGTGAGGGCCGCCTTGGGCACAAACACACATTGTGACCCTCAGCGTGAGTACCTTATTCAAGTAACGCCTCTCAGTGACTGGACCAAGAGCCCGCATATGTGGCTTGCCATGCCCATAGGCACCCAGGACTAACTAGATGGTGTGTATTCCAGTTGAGGGAACCCACTGCTGTGCTCTAGAGTCCCTCTCCTGGGGGGTCCCCTGTGGCAGAAAACAGTACTCTTCATTCCCACAGAATGAACACAAACACTTGGGAGCTTGGACAATCCCCCGAGAGGAAGGCTCTTCCTCGGCCTCTGAGACAACCCCTACCCTGACCGGACACGGTAAACGCAACACCCAGAGACAAAATCCTGAGTGACTGCCTCCCACTTGCCCTACTTTGATTTCCAGAGGATCTCCCCTCACGGACTAGAGATCAGGCCTGCCATTACATTGGCCCTTAGCTGAGCCAAGTCTGCTTTTTCAGACATCTGTCCCCACAGCCCTGGCAAACACAGCCTCTAGGCTGGGTCCTCTGGAGCCATACCACAGGACCGTGCCTGCTCACTCCTGGGAAACTGTGTCCATTCCTTTGGCCACACACCTCCAGAATATGAGAAACCTCAAGGCCTCCGAGGACATCCCACTACTGGGAGCCTCACTGGACTCACAGGGGCATTCGGACACAAGCTGAGCATCTATATCCATGAATGCATGCACACAGATATCAACAGAGATAGAAGGTTGAGCCGGACAGGCCTTTAGGCCGTAGTCTCAACTCTTGCTTTGGTTTCCAGGTGTCACTCCTCAGAGGCTTTGGTTCGAAGGACAGGGAATGGGGCTTTCCTGAGGCACGGAACAGAACTCCTCTCGTCTCCACATGGGAAGTTTCCTTGTTGGAGCCATGTCAAACACCTCATGTTGGAGAATCCTGCAGAGTCCCTGAGCCACCTCCACATTCCAAGCTCTCCCAGGCCACCAAGCCACAGTAGGACTCATCTTCAGGAGAGTCCATTTCAACTCTCCCCTCTGGGTAGCTCACCCAGGAGCCCGCAGATTGAGCCTGCCTTGTCCTGACTAAAGAGTGGGAATATGAGGTGGCGTTCCCAGGCATCCATGCTTAGACACCTGCTCTCGAGTCTTTCCATATGGGGCCTCTTGGAACCATCCAAGAGGACTCGACTGTCGTGCAGAAGGTAACCTTCAGTTTTGGAGCAGTTCACAAATCCCATCGTAGGCAAAACTTTCTGGCCTCATGAAGCCCCCACACCCTTCAGGAAGAGGCCATGCTGGACAAGAACTCTAGCCTGAGGCACGTCTCATAGTTGACATGACCTCAGTGCAGGAGATCTCGATTCAGCCTCTGCAGAGTGGGCCTGCCGTGCCCTCGGTCCCAAACCTCACGCTAGCTTGTGTTTTCAGACTTCCTTCCTCACACTCCTGGCAAACAAGCCCTCCGGACTAGGAACTCCAGAACCAAAACCCAGCCCAGTGTCTGCCCAACGGAAGAAAAACGTTTCCCTGTGGGGCTCTCCAGAAAATCCAGATGAGCATCAACCTGCTCGGGCCTCGACGGTACCCGAACTGGATAGGCTGCTCTGGGCACTCATGCTCTGCCTGACACAGCCTGAAGCCAGACGTCCAGACAGACAAGGAGACAGCTGGCCGCACACACAGCACTTCGGACACGCCATGGTCTTATGCCGTCACCTCATCCTAACCTTGGTTTTCAGAAATCTGTACCTAGACATTATATCAATTCTCCACACAGCTGGGTATACCAAGCACAAAACAGAACTCCTCCTTCCCCATGGCTGTCAAGCTTGCTCTTGGCATGGAGTCACACCTTCAGGGTGGGAGAAACCTTCATGGCCCCAGATGCCACGCCCAAACTTGAGTGCTGCTTGGGCACAAATTCACTCTGTGACCCTCAGCATGAGCCCCATGTCAAAGAAAGTCCTGTCAGGGCCTGGACCAAGAGCCCACATATGGGGCTTGCCAAGCCCCTATGCACCCAATCCTCACCACGGTTTGAATTTTCCAGTCGCCCCGCCCGTACCTGGAGCTCTGCTCTGGAATCCCTTTCTTGGAGAGACCCATGAGCCAGACAACACGACTCCACCCTTCCCACAAAATGACCCCAAACTCTTGGGAGCTGGGACAAATCCCCAGAGAGGGATACTCGTCCACAGTACCTGAGGCCACCTCTCCAATCCACGGCTATCCCGGACAAAACATCCAGAGACAAAAGCCTGAAGGAACGCCTCCCACTCGCACTTGTTTCAGAGGCCCAGGAGCTCCCTCTCGGGCTGTACATCCGGCCGGCCATACCCTAGGCGCCACTCATAAGCTGAGTTTGTGTATTCAGACTTCTGTGCCCACAGCCTGGATCCACACAACATTCAGGCTAGGGCCTCTGGATCAAACAGCGAAAGATTGTGCCTGCCCTCTCCAAGGAAAGTGTGCCCAATCCATTGACCACAACCCTACAGGTTAGGGAAAAGCTCCAAGGTCCCTGAGGCCATCAATAGTATAGGCCACCCTGGACTAAGAGGGGCTCTCTGACACCAGCGGAGCAACTATCTCCACTTAGAGTCTCAGACAGTGTCCCCAGAGACAGAAAGTTGAAATGGACAGGCCCCCAGGCCCTAATCTGAACCTTAGCTTTGGTTTCCATGTTTCCGTTCTCAGAGGACTGTTTTCGTAGACCAGCACATGGGGCTTTTCTGAGGCACCAAACCAAACCTCTCTCATCTCCACATGGGCAGCTTTCTTACTGGGATGTATCAAACACTTCAGGTAGGAGAGTTCCGCAGGGCCACTGAACAACCAGCACATTCCAAGGTCTAAATGGACACAAACGCACATTATGACGCATCCTCAGGAGAGGCCATTTCAACTCAGCCCCCTGGGTCGCGTGTTCCAGAGGCAGCAGATCAAACATATCTTGTCGCTACGAGCCAATGGGAATGCGAGGCGTGCTGTACAGGGATCCATCCTTCGAACCCTGCTCTCCAGTCCTTCCATATGGTATGTCCTGGAGCCATGCAACAGGACTCGAATGTCCCGCAGAAGGAAACCTTGTGGTTTGGGGCACCTCCAAACTCAGCGTGGGAAAACTTCCTTGGCCTCATGAGGCCCCCACTTCATGAAGGTGCCATCATGGACACATACTCCAGCCTCAGCCAACGTCTGATCCTCAGCCTGACTTCAGATGCAGGAGATTTTGATTCAGCCTCTGCAGAGTGGGCCTGCTCTGCCCTTGGCTCCATTCCTCACACTAGCTTGTGTTTTCAGACTTCCGTCCTCACACTCCTGGCCCACAAACCCTCCCTTCTGGGAATTCTGGGGCCACAATGAAGCACTGTGCCTGCCTCCCAGGAGAAAAACATTGTCTATGGCGCTGCCCAGATACCACAAATGAGGATCAAACTGCTTTGCCCTCGGCAACACCCCAATTGCATAGGCTACCTTAAACAGTGATGCTCTGTCGCAAATAGCCTGAGCCCAGACCTTCCAACAGACACCGACACAGCTGGCTGCACACCCAGCACATTGGACCCGCCACTGCCTTAGGCCACCATCCATTCCCAACCTGGGTTTTCAGTCATCGGAACCTAGACCTTATCTCCAATCCCTGCACAGGGGGGAACCTGATGCACAAGTCAGAACCCCTCCTTCCCCATGGCAAGAAACCTTGCTGCTGGCAGTGAGTCAAACCTTCGGTGTAGGGGAAAACGGCATGTCCCATGAGGCCACGCCCAAGCGTGAGGGCCGCCTTGGGCACAAACACACATTGTGACCCTCAGCGTGAGTACCTTATTCAAGTAACGCCTCTCAGTGACTGGACCAAGAGCCCGCATATGTGGCTTGCCATGCCCATAGGCACCCAGGACTAACTAGATGGTGTGTATTCCAGTTGAGGGAACCCACTGCTGTGCTCTAGAGTCCCTCTCCTAGGGGGTCCACTGTGGCAGAAAACAGTACTCTTCATTCCCACAGAATGAACACAAACACTTGGGAGCTTGGACAATCCCCCGAGAGGAAGGCTCTTCCTCGGCCTCTGAGACAACCCCTACCCTGACCGGACACTGTAAACGCAACACCCAGAGACAAAAACCTTAGTGACTGCCTCCGACTTGCCCTACTTTGATTTCCAGAGGATCTCCCCTCACGGACTAGAGATCAGGCCTGCCATTACATTGGCCCCTAGCTGAGCCAAGTTTGCTTTTTCAGACATCTGTCCCCACAGCCCTGGCAAACACAGCCTCTAGGCTGGGTCCTCTGGAGCCATACCACAGGACCGTGCCTGCTCTCTCCTGGGAAACTGTGTCCATTCCTTTGGCCACACACCTCCAGAATATGAGAAACCTCAAGGCCTCCGAGGACATCCCACTACTGGGAGCCTCACTGGACTCACAGGGGCATTCGGACACAAGCTGAGCAGCTACATCCATGAATGCATGCACACAGATGTCAACAGAGATAGAAGGTTGAGCCGGACAGGCCTTTAGGCCGTAGTCTCAACTCTTGCTTTGGTTTCCAGGTGTCACTCCTCAGAGGCTGTGGTTCGAAGAACAGGGTATGGGGCTTTCCTGAGGCACGGAACAGAACTCCTCTCGTCTCCACATGGGACGTTTCCTTGTTGGAGCCGTGTCAAACACCTCATGTTGGAGAATCCTGCAGAGTCCCTGAGCCACCTCCACATTCCAAGGTCTCCCAGGCCACCAAGCCACAGTAGGACTCATCTTCAGGAGAGACCATTTCAACTCTCCCTCCTGGGTAGCTCACCCAGGAGCCCGCAGATTGAGCCTGCCTTGTCCTGACTAAAGAGTGGGAATATGAGGTGGCGTTCCCAGGCATCCATGCTTAGACACCTGCTCTCGAGTCTTTCCATATGGGGCCTCTTGGAACCATCCAATAGGACTCGACTGTCGTGCAGAAGGTAACCTTCAGTTTTGGAGCAGTTCACAAATCCCATCGTAGCCAAAACTTTCTGGCCTCATGAAGCCCCCACACACTTCAGGAAGAGTCCATGCTGGACAAGAACTCTAGCCTGAGGCACGTCTCATAGTTGACATGACCTCAGTGCAGGAGATCTCGATTCAGCCTCTGCAGAGTGGGCCTGCCGTGCCCTCGGTCCCAAACCTCGGGCTAGCTTGTGTTTTCAGACTTCCTTCCTAACACTCCTGGCAAACAAGCCCTCCGGACTAGGAACTCCAGAACCAAAACCCAGCCCAGTGTCTGCCCAACGGAAGAAAAACGTTTCCCTGTGGGGCTCTCCAGAAAACCCAGATGAGCATCAACCTGCTCGGGCCTCGACGGTACCCGAACTGGATAGGCTGCTCTGGGCACTCATGCTCTGCCTGACACAGCCTGAAGCCAGACGTCCAGACAGACAAGGAGACAGCTGGCCGCACACCCAGCACTTCGGACACGCCATGGACTTATGCCGTCACCTCATCCTAACCTTGGTTTTCAGATATCTGAACCAAGACATTATATCAATTCTCCACACAGCTGGGTATAGCAAGCACAAAACAGAACTCCTCCTTCCCCATGGCTTTCAAGCTTGCTCTTGGCATGCAGTCACACCTTCAGGGTGGGAGAAACCTTCATGGCCCCTGATGCCACGCCCAAACTTGAGTGCTGCTTGGGCACAAATTCACACTGTGACCCTCAGCATGAGCCCCATGTCAAAGAAAGGCCTGTCAGGGCCTGGACCAAGAGCCCACATATGGGGCTTGCCAAGCCCCTATGCACCCAATCCTCACCACGGTTTGAATTTTCCAGTCGCCCCGCCCGTACCTGGAGCTCTGCTCTGGAATCCCTTTTTTGGAGAGACCCATGAGCCAGACAACACGACTCCACCCTTCCCACAAAATGACCCCAAACTCTTGGGAGCTGGGACAAATCCCCAGAGAGGGATACTCGTCCACAGTACCTGAGGCCACCGCTCCAATCCACGGCTATCCCGGACACAACATCCAGAGACAAAAGCCTGAAGGAACGCCTCCCACTCGCCCTTGTTTCAGAGGCCCAGGAGCTCCCTCTCGGGCTGTACATCCGGCCTGCCATACCCTAGGCGCCACTCATAAGCTGAGTTGGTGTATTCCGACTTCTGTGCCCACAGCCTGGACCCACACAACATCCAGGCTAGGGCCTCTGGACCAAACAGCGAAAGATTGTGCCTGCCCTCTCCAAGGAAAGTGTGCCCAATCCATTGACCACAACCCTACAGGTTAGGGAAAAGCTCCAAGGTCCCTGAGGCCATCAATAGTATAGGCCACCCTGGACTAAGAGGGGCTCTCTGACACCAGCGGAGCAACTATCTCCACTTAGACTCTCAGACAGTGTCCCCAGAGACAGAAGGTTGAAATGGACAGGCCCCCAGGCCCTAATCTGAACCTTAGCTTTGGTTTCCATGTTTCCGTTCTAAGAGGACTGTTTTCGTAGACCAGCACATGGGGCTTTTCTGAGGCACCAAACCAAACCTCTCTCATCTCCACATGGGCAGCTTTCTTACTGGGATGTATCAAACACTTCAGGTAGGAGAGTTCCGCAGGGCCACTGAACAACCAGCACATTCCAAGGTCTCCATGGACCCAAACGCACATTATGACGCATCCTCAGGAGAGGCCATTTCAACTCAGCCCCCTGGGTCGCGTGTTCCAGAGGCAGCAGATCAAACATATCTTGTCGCTACTAGCCAATGGGAATGCGAGGCATGCTGTACAGGGATCCATCCTTCGAACCCTGCTCTCCAGTCCTTCCATATGGTATGTCCTGGAGCCATGCAACAGGACTCGAATGTCCCGCAGAAGGAAACCTTGTGGTTTGGGGCAACCTCCAAACTCAGCGTGGGAAAACTTCCTTGGCCTCATGAGGCCCCCACTTCATGAAGGTGCCATCATGGACACATACTCCAGCCTCAGCCAACGTCTGATCCTCAGCCTGACTTCAGATGCAGGAGATTTTGATTCAGCCTCTGCAGAGTGGGCCTGCTCTGCCCTTGGCTCCAATCCTCACACTAGCTTGTGTTTTCAGACTTCCGTCCTCACACTCCTGGCCCACAAACCCTCCCTACTGGGAATTCTGGGGCCACAATGAAGCACTGTGCCTGCCTCCCAGGAGAAAAACCTTGTCTATGGCGCTGCCCAGAAACCCCAAATGAGGATCAAACTGCTTGGCCCTCGGCAACACCCCAATTGCAAAGGCTACCTTAAACAGTGATGCTCTGTCGCAAATAGCCTGAGCCCAGACCTTCCAACAGACACCGACACAGCTGGCTGCACACCCAGCACATTGGACCCGCCACTGCCTTAGGCCACCATCCATTCCCAACCTGGGTTTTCAGTCATCGGAACCTAGACCTTATCTCCAATCCCTGCACAGGGGGGAACCTGATGCACAAGTCAGAACCCCTCCTTCCCCATGGCAAGAAACCTTGCTGCTGGCAGTGAGTCAAACCTTCAGTGTAGGAGAAAACGGCATGGCCCATGAGGCCACGCCCAAGCGTGAGGGCCGCCTTGGGCACAAACACACATTGTGACCCTCAGCGTGAGTACCTTATTCAAGTAACGCCTCTCAGTGACTGGACCAAGAGCCCGCATATGTGGCTTGCCATGCCCATAGGCACCCAGGACTAACTAGATGGTGTGTATTCCAGTTGAGGGAACCCACTGCTGTGCTCTAGAGTCCCTCTCCTGGGGGGTCCCCTGTGGCAGAAAACAGTACTCTTCATTCCCACAGAATGAACACAAATACTTGGGAGCTTGGACAATCCCCCGAGAGGAAGGCTCTTCCTCGGCCTCTGAGACAACCCCTACCCTGACCGGACACTGTAAACGCAACACCCAGAGACAAAATCCTGAGTGACTGCCTCCCACTTGCCCTACTTTGATTTCCAGAGGATCTCCCCTCACGGACTAGAGATCAGGCCTGCCATTACATTGGCCCCTAGCTGAACCAAGTTTGCTTTTTCAGACATCTGTCCCCACAGCCCTGGCAAACAGAGCCTCTAGGCTGGGTCCTCTGGAGCCATACCACAGGACCGTGCCTGCTCTCTCCTGGGAAACTGTGTCCATTCCTTTGGCCACACACCTCCAGAATATGAGAAACCTCAAGGCCTCCGAGGACATCCCACTACTGGGAGCCTCACTGGACTCACAGGGGCATTCGGACACAAGCTGAGCAGCTACATCCATGAATGCATGCACACAGATGTCAACAGAGATAGAAGGTTGAGCCGGACAGGCCTTTAGGCCGTAGTCTCAACTCTTGCTTTGGTTTCCAGGTGTCACTCCTCAGAGGCTGTGGTTCGAAGAACAGGGTATGGGGCTTTCCTGAGGCACGGAAGAGAACTCCTCTCGTCTCCACATGGGAAGTTTCCTTGTTGGAGCCGTGTCAAACACCTCATGTTGGAGAATCCTGCAGAGTCCCTGAGCCACCTCCACATTCCAAGTTCTCCCAGGCCACCAAGCCACAGTAGGACTCATCTTCAGGAGAGTCCATTTCAACTCTCCCCTCTGGGTAGCTCACCCAGGAGCCCGCAGATTGAGCCTGCCTTGTCCTGACTAAAGAGTGGGAATATGAGGTGGCGTTCCCAGGCATCCATGCTTAGACACCTGCTCTCGAGTCTTTCCATATGGGGCCTCTTGGAACCATCCAATAGGACTCGACTGTCGTGCAGAAGGTAACCTTCAGTTTTCGAGCAGTTCACAAATCCCATCGTAGCCAAAACTTTCTGGCCTCATGAAGCCCCCACACCCTTCAAGAAGACGCCATGCTGGACAAGAACTCTAGCCTGAGGCACGTCTCATAGTTGACATGACGTCAGTGCAGGAGATCTCGATTCAGCCTCTGCAGAGTGGGCCTGCCGTGCCCTCGGTCCCAAACCTCACGCTAGCTTGTGTTTTCAGACTTCCTTCCTCACACTCCTGGCAAACAAGCCCTCCGGACGAGGAACTCCAGAACCAAAACCCAGCCCAGTGTCTGCCCAACGGAAGAAAAACGTTTCCCTGTGGGGCTCTCCAGAAAACCCAGATGAGGATCAACCTGCTCGGGCCTCGACGGTACCCGAACTGGATAGGCTGCTCTGGGCACTCGTGCTCTGCCTGACACAGCCTGAAGCCAGACGTCCAGACAGACAAGGATACAGCTGGCCGCACACCCAGCACTTCGGACACGCCATGGTCTTATGCCGTCACCTCATCCTAACCTTGGTTTCATACATGGCCCCTTAGCCACCAGCACATAGTAAGATTTCCGTGGTAACAAAACTGCATTGTGACCCAACTTTATTAGAATCCAGGCCTTGGTACTTTGCCCTAGAGCAACCAGAAAGAACCTGCCATGTTCCTTAGGTGCAATGGTCAATGTAGGTGTGCTTTCCAGTATCCACGTGCGAGTACTATGCTACCCAAACTTTGCACATGGGGGAACCTGGTGTAAACAAACCAGACCTCCCCTGTCCAGTAGAAGGAAACCTTATGTTTGGATCAACTCACAGGCCTCAGCGTGTAAACTGCTCCATGGCCTCTTGATGCCACCACTCCATTGGTCGGTCATCATAGACACAAACTCCAGTCTAAGCAAACATCTGACATTCACCCTTATCCCGGTGCTGGATGTCTTGAATAAACCACTGCACATTGGAACTGCCTTCCACTTGGCACTGAATTGAACCATAGCTTGTGTTTACAATTCCATCCTCACCTGACTGGTCCCTAAGCCCTCTTGATAGGGAAATCTGGGGCCACAACGCAGCATTCTGCCTTCCCCATCGAATGAAGAAATGCCTGGTGAGTCTGCCCTGAAAACCCACATGAGGATCAATCAGGTCGGCCCTCGAGTCAACACCGATTTATAGGCTGCCATGGCCACTAGTGCCGTGTCTGACAGAGCCTGAGCTCGACTGAGTTTCAGCCACTAAAGAGCAGGCCCCATATCTAGCATTTGGGATTGCCATGGCCAAAGTATGTCATCTCTACCCATCCTTGATATTCAGGCACCTGTCCCCAGACCTTGGCAGGGATCCCTGCCAATTAGGGAACTTGAAGCACAATAGAGAACTCTTCTTTCCCCATGGCAATAAACCTGGCTTTTGGGATGGGTGTTCTACCCTCAAAGGGGGAGCCAGTTACAACATCAATGACACCACACACACACTCCTGAGGACTACCCTTGGCACAAACAGGCATTGTGACCCTCACCCTGAGCATGCTTTCAAAAAATCCCTCTCAGGTTCACCGCAATGATCCCTCATTTCAGGCCTGGTATGCCTGTAGGTTCAAATCATAAAACTTGGTGGGATTTTCGAGGTGCCCAGACCCAGAGACCATCTCTGGAATTTTTGTTTTGGTGCACCCTTCAGATGGAAAACAGCACTCATCCCTTCCCCAAAAATGTCACCAAATTATGAGGAGCCACCAGGATCCATAGAGAGGCAATGTCTCCCATGGACCCATGAGAACACACCTGCATTCCGAGGCCATCCTGGACACACAATCCGGAGAGAAAAGCCTGTGCTACTGCCTTCCATTCACCCTAATTACAGTTCCAGATGAGCTGCTCTCAAGGTATATGCATTGGGCCTGTGATCACCTCGCCACTCACCCTAATTCGAATTTGTGTTTGCAGACTTATCTACCAAAACCATGGCACACATGCCCTCCAGGATGGGGTCTCTGGATCCACACTGCAGGACTGTCCCTGCCATCCACAAGGAAACTGTTTCCATCACAGTTGCCCAAACTGTCTAGATTAGGAGAAACCTACAAGGCCTCTGGGCCTACCCCAATTTCGGCGGCCGCTCTGAACACAAATGCACAGTCTGAAATACCCTGATCCCCTACATCCAGGAACACAGCCAAGTCAATGGTCCTGAGTCAGAATAATGAACCTAACATGCCCCTAGGACGTCATTGGAACCATTGATTCGGTTTTCAGACATGTGTCCTCAGAGGCCTGTTCTAGAATGCGAACTTATGATACAACATGTGGTGGCTGGGCCACACAACAGAACATCTCCTGTCCCCAGAAGGAAACCGTGCCCTACAATCTGTGCAAAATCCCAGAGTAGTAGATTCCTGCACAACTACTAAGCCACCAGCACATTCTAAGATCTACCTGGTAACAAACCAGCTGTGTGGCCCATCTGCAAGAGATTCCATGTCAAATCAAGGACTTGGTACTTTGCTACAGAGACACCAGAATAAAGCTGCCATGTTCTTCAGTTGCAATGGTCAATGAAGTTGAACATTCCAGGCATCCATGCGGTAGAGCTCTGCTACCCAAACTTTCCACATGGGGGACCCTGGAGCAAATAAACCACACTCCACCTGTCCAGTAGAATGAAACCTTGCTATTTGGAGCAGCTCATGAGTCTCAACGTGAAAATCCCTACATGGCTTCTTGACGCCACCCCTCCATTTGTCAGTCATCATAGACACAAACTCCAGTGTGAGCAAATATCCGACGTCCTCCCTTACTAAGGTGCTGGATATCTCGAAAAAGCTGCTGGACACAGGAACTGCCTTCCGCTTGGCAGTGAATTGAACTGTAGCTTGTGTTTACAATTCCTTCCTCACCCGACTGGTCCCCAAGCCTTCTTGATAGCGAATTATGGAGACACAACACAGCATTCTGCCTTCCCGATAGAAACAAGTGCCTGGTGAGTCTGGCCAGAAACCCCACATGAGGATCAATCTGCTCGGCGCTATATCGGAGGGACCCTGATTTATAGGTTGCCCTGGCCACTAGTGCTGTGTCTGACAGAGCCTGAGCCCAGACCTAGTGTCAGTCACCAGAGTTTGAGCCCCACATCTAGTATTTGGGAATGCCGTGGCTCAAGTATTTCATCTCTACCCATCCTTGGTATTCAGGCACCTGTCCCCAGACCTTTGCTGGAATCCCTGATAATGGGGCATCCTGAAGCACAATAGAGAACTCCTCCTTCTTCATATCAGGAAACTTGGCTGTTAGGATGGGTGTTCAACCCTGAAAGGGGGAGTCATTTACAAGTCCAGTGAGACCACACAAACGCCTCAGGGATGCCCTGGAGGCAAACAGGCCTTGTGACCCTCAGCCTGAGCATGCTTTCAAACAATCCTTCTCTGTTGCACCACCATGAACCCGCATTGCAGGCCTAATATGCCCTAAGCCCAAATCCTAGGACTTGTTGTGATGTCCCAGATGCCATGAACCAGAGCCCGTCTCTGGAATCCCTGTTTTGGGGCACCCATAAGGTGGAAAACATCACTCTCCCCTTCCCCGAAAAAGCCACCAAACTATGGAGAGCCACCAGGATCCATAGAGAGGAAAAGACTCCCATGGACCCATGAGACCACACCTGCATTCCAAGGCCATCCTGGACACACAATCCAGAGAGAAAAGCCTGTGCTACTGCCTTCCAGTCTCCCTAATTATAGTTCATGACGAGCTTCCCTCCAGGTCTACGCATTGGGCCTGTGATCACCTCGCCACTCACCCTAATTTGTATTTGTGTTTGCAGACTTCTCTCCCAAAACCATGGCTCACATGCCCACCAGAATGTTATCTCTGGAGCCACACCACAGAACTCTGGCTGCCAACCCCAAGGACACTGTGCATATCAGATTTGCCCAAACCTTCCAGATTAGGAGAAACCTGTGTGGCCCCTGAGCCCCCACCAATATTGCCGGCCACTCGGGATGGAAATGCGCAGTCTGAAACACCCTTATCACCTACATCCAGGGAAATAGCCAAGTCAATGATCGTGAGATAGACGGTTGAACCTAAAATGCCCCTAGGCTCTCAATGGAACCCCATTAGGTTTTCAGGCATCTGTCCTCAGGGGCCTGTTCTAAAATACCAATCTATGACACATCATGTTTTCTCTGAGCCACACGACAGAACATCCCCTGTCCCCAGAAGAATACCATGCTCTTCGACCTGTGCCAAACCCTCAGGGTAGGAGAATCCTGCATGGCACCTTAGCAACCAGCACATTCTAAGTTCTCCCTGGTAACAAACAAGCATTGTGACCCATCTGCAAGAGATCCCATGTCAACTCAAGGCCTTGGCACTTTGTCCCAAAGCCACCAGAACGAATCTGCCATGTTCCTTACCTGCAGTTGTCAATGGAGGTGTGCTTTCCTGGCATCCATGCCGGAGAGCTCTTCTTCACAAACTTTCCACATGGGGAAACCTAGAGTAAACAAACCAGACTTCACCTACACTGTACAAAGAAATGTTACTTTTTGCAGCAGTTCACAGGCCTCAGCATGTGAACTCCTCCATGGCCTCTTTATACCACCCCTCCACTTGTCGGTCATCATAGACAAAAACTCTAGTGTGAGCAAGCATCTGACATCCACCCTTATTCCAGTGCTGGATGTCTCGAGTAAACTGCTACAAATTGGAACTGCCTTCTGCTTGGCACTGAATTGAACCATAGCTTTTGTTTACAATTCCACCCAAAACTGACTGGTCCCCAAGCTCTCGTGATTGGGAAATCTGGAGCCACAACACAGCATTCTGCCTTCCCTATTGAATGAACAAATGCCTGGGAATCTTCCCAAGAAACTCCACATGAGGATCAATCTGCTCCGCCCTCGAATCTACTCTGATATAAAGGCTGCCATGGCCACTAGCGCTGTGTCTGACAGAGCCTGAGCCCCGACCGAGTTTTAGGCCTCATATCTAGCATTTGGGATTGCTATGGCCCAAGTACGTCATCTCCACCCATCCTTGATATTCAGGCACCTATCTCGAGACCTTGCTGGAAACCCTGCCAATGGGGCAACCTGAAGCACAGAGGAACCTGACGGAAGAGAACTCATCCTTCCTCATGGCAGGACATTTGGCTGTTGGGTTGGGTGTCCAACTCTCTAAGAGGGAGCCAGATATATGACCAATGAGACCACTCCCACTCCTGAGGGCCGCCATGGGAGCAAACAGGCATTGTGAGACTCAGCCTGAGCAAGCTTTCAAACAATCCCTCTCAGTTGCACCATCATGATCCCGCATTGCAGGCCTCATACACCCCTAGGTGCAAATCCTAACCCTTGGTGGGAAGTCCCAGATGCCCAGAAAAAGAGCCTGTATCTGGAATCCCTGTTTTGGGGCACCCATAAGATGGAAAACAACACTCTTCCCTCCCCCAAAAAAGCCACCAAACTATGAGCTGCACAGATCCATAGAGAAGAAAAGTTTCCCATGGACCCATGAGACTATACCTGCATTCCGAGGCCATCCTGGACACACAATATAGAGAGAAAAGCCTGTGCTACTGCCTTCCAGTCACCCTAATTACAACTCCTGACAAGCTGCACTCCAGATCTACTCATTGGGCCTGTGATCACCTTTCCACTAACCATAACCCACATTTGTGTTTGCAGACTTCTCTCCCAAAACCATGGCTCATATGCCCTCCAGGACAGGGTCTCTGGATCCACAACACATGACTAGGCCTGCCATCCCCAAGGAAACTGTGCCCGTCAAACCTGCCCAAACCTTCCAGTTTAGGAGAAACACGCAAGAGCCCTAAGCCCAACCCAATATTGTTGGCAGCACTGGACACAAATGCCAGTCTGAAACGCCCTGATCACCTACATCCAAGCAGACAGCCATTTCAATGTTCCTGGGTCAGAAGATTGTACCTGACATGCTCCTAGGACGTCATTGGAACACTAGATTAGGTTTTCAGGCATCTGTCCTCAGGGTCCTGTTCTGAAATACCAACTTAGGATACAACATGTGGTCCCTGAGCCACACAATAGAATATCTCCTGTCCCCAGTAGGAAACCATGCCCTTCGACCTGTGCCAAACCCTCAAGATTGGAGAATCCTGCACAGCACCTTAGACACCAGCACAAACTCTAGTTTGTGCGTTGACCCATACCACAAGCTTTCCATCTGCTGGACAGTCGAGTCCTGTTGAATGGCTCCAGGATGTCCCATACGGAAAGACTGGAGAGCAGGATTCGAAGGATGGATGCCTGTACAGCATACCTCACATTCCCATTGGCTCTTTGTGACAAGACATGTTTGAACTACTGGCTCTGGGGCGAGCTAACTAGGGGGCTGAATTGAAATGGACTCTCCTGCGGATGGGTCATAATGTGGGTTTGTGTGCATGGAGACCTTGGAATATTTTGGCAGCTCAGGGGCCATGAAGTATTCGCCTAACCGAAGGGTGTAATATTGCTCCAATTAAAAAGAGATCCCTATGTCGAGATGAGACAGGTTCTCTTTGGTGCCTCAGAAAAGCCCCAGATACTGGTCTTCAAACCAGTTCTCTGAGTAGAGACACCTGGAAACCAAAGCTAGGGTTCAGATTAGAGCCTAGATGCCTGTCCGTTTCAATCTTCTGTCTCTGGGGACACTGTCTGAGTATCTAAGTGGAGATAGTTGCTCAGCTGGTGTCAGAGTGCCCCTCTTAGTCCATGGCCGAGGCATGGCCTTGGAGACCTTATTGGATTCTCCTAATCTCTAGGGTTGTGGCCAATGGATTGGGTACAGTTTTCTTGGAGAGGACTGGCACAGTCCTTCAGTGTGTCTCCATAGGCCCTAGCCTGGAGGGTGTGTGGGTCCGGGCTGTGGGCACAGAAGTATGAAAACACAAACTCGGCTTGGGTGCGGAGCCGAGAGCATTGCAGGATGGACCCACAGACCGTGAGAGGAGATCCTCAGCTTATGAAAGAAGGGCAAATGGGAGGCAGTCACGCAAGCTTTTGTCTTTGGATGTTTTGTCTCCCATAGCCGTGGAATGTAGGGGTGACCTCAGGGGCTATGGAAGAGTCACCCTCTCTGAGAAGTTGGTCCAGCTCTTAAGATTTTGGGGACATTTTGTGGGAAGGGTGGAGTCCTGCTGTCTGGCTCAGGTGTTCTTCCAGGAGAGGGACTCCAGATCACAGTCCTGGGTTCGAGCAAATGGAATACTCGAGCTCTTGTGAAGATTGGGATCATAGGGGCTTGGCAAGCCCCATATGCGGGCTCTTAGTCCAGGTCCTGAGAGACCTTACTTCGACATGGGGCCCATGCTGATGGTCCCAATGCGAGTTTGTACCCAAGGAGGCACTCAAGTTTAGACTTGGCCTCAGGGGCCATGAAGGTTTCTCCTACACTGAAGGTATGACTCCATGCCAACAGCAAGCTTTCCAGCCATGGGGAAGGAGAAGATCTGATTTGTGCTTCAGTTACCCACGTTTGCCAGGATTTGATATAATATCTAGGGTCAGATGTCTGAAAACCCAGGTTGGGAAGAGATGACAGCATAAGGCCATGGCCTGTCTGATGTGCTTAGTGTGCAGCCAGCTGTTTCCTTGTCTGTCGGGACGTCAGGCTGTGTCAGACAGAGCAATACTGACCAGGGTAGCTTTTCCAGTTAGGGTGCGGTCGAGGCCAGAGCAGATTGGTTCTCATTTGTGGTTTCTGGAGAGCCCCATAGGGCAACGTTTTTCTTCTGGTGGGCAGGCAGAAAACTGTGTTGTGGTTCTGGAATTCCCAGTCTGGAGGGCTTGTTTGCCAGGAGTGTGAAGAGGGAAGTCTGAAAACACAAGCTAGCGTTAGGTTTGGGGCATGGCAGGCCCACTCTGCAGAGACTGAATCAAGATCTCCTGCATCTGAGGTCAGGGCGAGTATCAGACGTTGCCTCAGGTTGGAGTTTGTGTCCATTATGGCCCCTTCCTGAAGGGGGTGGGGGCGTCATGAGGCCAGGGAGGTTTCCCAACGCTGGGAGTTATGAGCTGCCCCAAACATCAAGGTTTCCTCTGTAGGACAGTCGAGTACTATGAGATGGTTCTAGGATGACCCCTACAGAAAGACTCGAGAGAAGGGGTCTAAGCATGAATGTCTGCAAATGCCACCTCACATTCCCACTGGCTGCTTGGGGCAAGGCAGGCTCAATCTGCAGGCTCTTGGGCGGGTTTCTCAGAGGGCTGAGTTGAAATGGACTCTCCTGAGGATGAGTCATACTGTGGGTTGGTGGCCATGGAGACCTTGGAATGTGGCGGTGGCTCAGGGACTCTGCAGGTTTCTCCAAACCGAAGGGTTTGACACAGCTCCAACAATGAAGCTTCCCATGTGTAGACGATAGTTGTTCTGTTTGGTGTCTCAGGAAAGCCCCAGATGCTGGTCTTCAAACCCAGGCCTCTGAGGAGTGACACCTGGAAACCAAAGCAAGAGTTCAGATTAGGGCCCAGGGGCCTGTCTGGTTCAATCTACTGTCTCTGCCGACATCTGTCTGTGTTTCTGCATGGAGGTAGTTGCTCAGCTAGTGTCAGGATGCCTTTGTCCAGAGAGGCTTATAGTAGTGGGATGTCCTCGGGGGCCTTGAGGTTTCTCCTATTCTGTGGGGTTATGGGCAATGGAATGGGCATAGTCTCCTTGGAGAGAGCAGGACAGTCCTGTGGTGTGGCTCCAGAGGCCCCAGCCTGGCGGCTGTGTGGGCCAGGGCTGTGGGGACAGACATCCAAAAACACAAACTCGGCTGAGGTTTGGGGCTGAGGTTATGGCAGGAGTGATCTACAGTCCGTGAGGGGAGCTCATTGTGATTAGAAAGTAAGGCGAGTGAGAGGCGGTCGTTCAAGCTTATGTCTCTGGATGTTGTATTCATGATGGTCATTTAATGTAAGCATGGTCTCATGGGCCATGGAAGTCTCCCTCTCTGGTGATTTGTCCGGCTCCCAAGAGATTGGGGTCATTTTGTGGGAAGGGAGGAGTCCTGTTTTCTGCCTCATATGTTCCCACAATAGAGGGATTCTAGAGCAGAGCACTGGGTACATACAACTGGAATACCCACCCTCTGGTTAGGCCTGGGGTCCTATGGGCATGGCAAGCCCATATGCAGATTCTTGGTCCAGCCACTGAGAGACGTTACTTGAATAGTGGACTCATGCTGAGGGTCACAATGTGTGTTTGTGCCCAAGGTGGTCCTCAATATTGGGCGGGACTTCATTGAGCTTGCAGGTTTCTCCTACAGTGAACCTTGGACATGCCAACCTCAGGGTTTCTTGCCATGGGGAAGGAGGAGTTTTGATTTCTGCATCACGTTCACCTCTGGGCACTAATTGGAGATAAGGTCTAGGTTCTGAAGCCTGAAAACCGAGGTTTGGAAGAGATGACGACCTAAGGCCATGGCGGGTCCGATGTGTTCAGTTTGGGGCCAGCTTTCTAGGTGTCGTTCAGGAGGTCTGCACTCAGGCTGTGCCAGACAGGGCATTCGTGCCCAGATACGCTGTATAATTGGGGTACAGTTGAGTGGCATGCAGAAGATAATTATTTGGGGTTTCTCCGTAGCCCCATAGGGCAAAGTCTTTCTTCTGGAGGGCAGGCAGAGTGCTGCATTCTGGCTCCGAAACTGCCAAACTGGAGTCCTTGGGGCCAGGAATGCAAGGATGTAAGTCTGAGAACTGAAGCTTTGCTTTGGTTTCAGGGCGAGGACATGGCAGGCACACTCTGCAGAGCTGAATTGAGATTTCATGCATCTGAGGTCAGGGTGAGGTTCATATGTTGGCTCAGGTTGGAGTTTCTGTCCATGATGGCCCCTTCATGAAGGGGGGTCATCACACCGCCATTGGTGTTTTCCCATGATGGCAGTAGTGAAATGCTCCAAACCACAAGGATTTTCTGCGGGTCAGTTGAAACCTGTTGGATGGCTCCAGGGCATCCCATATGGAACAATTGCAGAGCAGGGTTCTAAGGATGGATGTCTGGGCATCCGGCCTTGCATTCCAATTGTCTCCTAGCGAAATGGCACGTTTGATTGCTGCCTATGATGTAGCAGCCGAGGGGGCTGAGTTGAAATGCATTCTCCTGAGGATCGGTCATAATGTGGGATTGTGTCCATGGAGACCTTGGAATGGGGCAGTGGCACCAGGGCTCTGAAGGATGCTCCTAACCAGAGGTTTTGACACAGCTCCAAGAAGCATTTTTCCCATGGGGAAACAAGATTTGTTCTCATTGGTGCTTCAGTAACCCCCAATATGCTGGTATTGGAAACCAGAACTCTGAGGAGAGATGCCTGGAAACCAAGGCAATGGATCTGATTAGGGCCTGGGGCCTGTCTGGTTTAATCTTCTTCTCTCGGTTCATCTGTCTATGGGATTGAGTGGAGGTAGTTCCTCAGCTGGTGTCAGATTGCCCCTATTTGTCCTGGGCAGTCTACACTATTGGGATGGCCACTTTGACTTTGGAGGTTTCTCCTAATTTGCAAGTTTGTGGCCAATGAAATGGGCAGAATTCCTTTGGGGAGGGAAGGCACAATCCTGAGGTGTGGCTCTAGGGGCTCAAGCATGGAGGGTGTGTGGGTCAGAGCTGTGGGGACAGAAGTCTGAAAACAGAAACTCGTCTTAGGTTTGGGGACATAGGTATGGGAGGCCCGATCTACAGACCTTGAGGAGAACTCTTCAGGATATGAACAAAGAGTGAGTGTGAGGCACTTGCTCAGGCTTTTGACTCTGGATTTTGTGTCACTGATGGCCGTGGAATGTAGGGGCGTCCTCATGGACCATGGGTGAGAGTTCCTCTATGGGGATTTGGATGATCCCAATATTTTGGGGTCATTCCGTGGGATGGGAGGAGTCCATTCTGTTTTTTTTTTGTTTTGTTTTGTTTTGTTTTTTTTTACCTCAGGTGTGCCACTAAAGAAGGATTCCAGAGCAGAACCCTGGGAAGGGGCGACTGGACAACCCGAACTCTGTATAAGATTGGGGGCCTAAGGGCATGGCAATCCCCATATGGGGTACCTTGGTCCAGCCACTGAGAGGTCTTACTTGAGTACAGTGCTCACACTGAGGGTCACAATGCATGTTTGTGCCCAATGTAGGCATCAAGCATGGGCGGGGACTCATGGGCCATGCTTGATTCTCCTACACTGAACTTTGGACAACATACGAACCACAAGGTTTCTTTCCATGGGGAAGGAGGAATTCTGATTTCTGCATCATGTTCACCCCTGGGCAGTGACTGGAGATAAGATCTAAGTTCTGAATCCAGAAAATCGAGGTTGGGATGAGATGATAACCTAAGGTCATTGAGGGTCCGATGTGCTCAGTGTGCGGTCAGCTTTCTGGGTGTTGTTCAGGAGGTATGGATTCAGGCTGTGTCAGACAGTGCATTAGTGCCCAGGTTAGACTGTATAATTTGGGTACAGTTGAGTTCCATGTAGGTTCATCCTCATTTATTGTGTCAGGGAAGCTCACTGGGGCAGGCAGAGTGCAGCATTGTGGGTCCAGAATTGCCAAACTTAAGGGCGTCGGGACCAGGAGTATGAGGACGTAAGTCTGAGATCATAAGCTAGACTTAAGTTTCAGGGCGAGGGCACGGCAGGCACCCTCTGCAGATCCGAATCAAAATCTCATTCATCTGAAGTCAGGACGAGGATCAGACTTAGGCGCAGGTTGGAGTTTCTGTCCATGATGGCCCCTTCATCAAAGGGGTGGAATCTCGAGGCCATGGAGGTTTTCCCACGTTGGGAGTTGTGGGATGCTCCAAACTGCAAGGATTCCTTCTGCGGGAAAATTGAGAACTGTTGGATGGCTCCAGGACATCCCATATGGAATGACTCCAGAGCCGGGTTCTAAGGATGGATGCCTGAGCAGACTGCCTCTTACACCAATTGTCTCCCTGCCACAAGACAGGTACGATCTGATGGCTATGCAGGAGCAATCGTGGGAGCTGAGTTGAAATGGACTCTCCTGAAGATGGGTCTTAATGTGTGTTTGTGTCCATGAGGACGTTGGAATGGGGTGGTGGCCCCAGGGCTCTAAAGGATTCTAACCGGAGATTTTGAAACAACTCGAAACAGCAAGTTTTCCATGCGGAGACAAGATTTGTTCTAATTGGTGCCTCAGGAAACCCACATATGCTGGTATTAGAACCAGGCTTCTGAGGAGAGATACATAGAAACCACAGCAATGCATCCAATTAGGTCCTAGGAGCCTCTCTGGTTCAATCTTCTTCTCTGTCGACATCTGTCTATTTTATGAAATGGAGGTAGTTGCTCAGCTGGTGTCAGACCGCTCCTGTTTGTCCGGGCGGCCTACACTATAGGGATGGCCTCGGGGACTTTAGAGGTTTCTCCTAAATTGTATGATTATGGACAATGGCATGGGCAGAATTCCTGTGGAGTGGGCAGGCACAGACCTGATGTGTGGCTCCAAGAGCCCAGCCTTGAGGGTGTGTGGGCAAGGACTTTGGGGACAGATGTCTTAAAACACAAACTCAGCTTAGGTTTGGGGACGTAGGTATGGCAGGCCCGATTTACAGACTATGAGGAGAACTTTTTGGGATATGAATAAAGGGTGAAAGTGTGACACTTGTCAGGCTTTTGCCCCTGGATTTTGTGTCAAAGATGGCCGTGGAATGTCGAGGAGTCCTCATGGGCCATGGAAGAGTGTTTCTCTCTGTGGATTTGGCCAGATCCCAATTGTTTTGGGTTAATCTGTGGGATTCAGTTTTGTTAACTAAGGTGTCCCACCAAAAGAGGGATTCCAGAGCAGAGCCCTGGACAACAAGAAATCTAACTAAAAATACGGGCCTAGGGGCATGGCAAGCCCAATATGCCTTCTAATGGTCCAGCCACTGAGAGACCTTCATTGAGGACAGAACTCATGCTGAGGGTCACAATGCGTGTTTATGCCCTCGTGGTACTCAAGCATGGGTGGGGACTCATGGTGCATGCTTGTTTCTCCTACACTGAATGATAGTCAACATGTCAACCACATGAGTTCTTGCCATGGGGAAGTATTAATTCTGATTTCTGCATGTCATTCACCCCTGGGTAGTGATTGGACATAAGGTCCAGGTTGTGAAGTCTGAAAACCGAGGTTGGGAAGAGATGACAACCTAAGGCCATGTCGGGTCCGATATGCTCAGCGTGGAGCCAGCTGTCTGGGTGTTGGTCGGGAGGTCCAAGCTTGGGCTGTGTCAGACAGGGCCTTAGTGCCCAGGGTAGATTGTATAATTGGGGTACAACTGAGTGCCGTGCAGGTTGATCTTTATTTGAAATTTCTGGGTAGCCCCAAGGGCAATGTTTTTCTTCTGGAGGACAGGCAGAGTGCTGCATTGTGGCTCCGGAATTTCCAAAGTGGATGCCTTGTGGACGGGGAGTGTGAGGACGGAAGTCTGAGAACACATGTTAGGCATAGGTTCTGGGCGAGGGCACGGCAGGCACCCTCTGCAGATCTGAATCGGGATATCATGAATCTTAAGTCAGGGCGAGGTTCAAACCTAGGCTTAGGTTTGAATTTCTGTCCATTCTGGCCACTTTATGAAGGGGACATCATCTCCAGTCCATGGAGGTTTACCCACGATGGGAGTTGTGAGATGCTCCAAACAACAAGGATTCCTTCTGATCAACAATTGAGACCTTTTGTATCACTCCAGTACATACCATACAGAATGACACCAGAGCAGGGATCTTAGGATGGATGCATGGGAAGCCCGCCTCACATTGCAGTTGTCTCCTAGCAAATAGACAGGTTTGATATGCTGGCTCTGTCAGAGCAACCAAGGGGGCTGAGTTGAAATGGACTCTCCTGAGGATGGATGCTAATGTGGGTTTGTGTCCATGGAGACCTTGGAATGGGGCGTTGGTGCATGGGCCCTGAAGGATTCTCCTAACCGGAGGTTTTGAGACATCTCCAAAGGACAAGTTTCCCATGTGGAGACGAGATTTGTTCTGATTGGTGCCTCAGGAAACCCCCATATACTGTTATTGGAATATAGGCCTCTGAAGAGAGATAACTGGAAACCAAAGCAATGGCTCCGTTTAGAGCCTAGGGGCCTGTCCGGTTGAATCTTCTTCTCTGTGTACATCCATCTAAGGTATTAGTGGAGTTAGATGCTCAGCTGGTGTCAGATGGCCCTTGTTTGTCCCAGGCGGCCTACACTATTGTGAAGGCCTTGGGGACTTTGGAGGTTTCTCCTAATTTTATGATTATGGACAATGGAATGGGCAGAATTCCCGTGGAGAGGGAAGGCACAGTTTTGATGCGGCTCCAGGGGCCCCAGCCTGCAGGGTGGGTGCCTCAGGACTGTGGAGACAGAAGTCTAAAACACAAACTCAGTTTAGGTTTAGGGACGTAGGTATGGCAGGCCCGATCTACAGACCGTGAGGAGAATTCTTCCAGATATGAAGAAAGAGAGATTGTGAGGCACTTGTTCAGGCTTTTGTTTCTGGATTTTGTGTCAACGATGGGCGTGGAATGTCCAGGAGGCCTCATGGGCCATGGACGAGTCTTCCACTCTGTGGATTTGGCCCGATTCCAATTGTTTTGGGTCAAACTGTGGGATGGGAGGAGTCCTTTCAGTTTTGTTACCTCAGGTGTCCCACCAAAAGAGGGATTCCAAAGCCGAGCCCTGGGGAGGGGAGACTGGACAACCAGAAATCTGGTTAAAAATTGGGGCCTAGGGGCATGAGAAGCCCAATATGCTGTCTTTTGGTCCAGCCACTGAGAGGCCTTACTTGAGAACTGGGCTCACGTTGAGGGTCAGAATGCATGTTTGTGAACGACTTGGTCCTCAAGCATCTGCAGGGCCTCATGGGCCACACTGGTTTCAACTACATTTTACGTTGGACAACATGCCAACCACAAGGTTTCTTGCCATGGGGAAGGAGTTCTGATTCCTGCATCATGTTCAACCCTGGGTGGTGACTGGAGATAAGGTTTAGGTTCTGAAGCCTGAAAACCGAGGTTGGAAAGAGATGATGACCTAAGGCCATGGCGGGTCTGATGTGCTCAGTGTGTGGCTAGCTGGGTGGGTGCGAGCCAGGAGGTTCAGTCTCAGGCTGTGCCAGAAAGGGCAGTAGTGCCCAGGGCAGCCTGTATAATTGGGGTCCAGTCAAGTGGCATGCAGGTTGATCCTCATTTGGGGAATCTGGGTAGACCCAGAGGGCAAAGTTTTTCTTCCGGAAAGCAGGCAGAGTGCTGCCTTGTAGTTCTGGAATTGCCAAACTGGAGGGCTTGTGGGCCAGGAATGTGAGGATGGAAGTTGAGAACACAAACTAGACTTACGTTTCTGGGCAAGGGCACGGCAGACACACTCTGCAGAGCTGAATCAAGATGTCCTGCATTTGAAGTCAGGGCGAGGATCAGATGATCGATCAGGTTGGAGCTTCTGTCCCTGATGGCCCCTTCATGAAGCACAGGGGGCGGGATCACGAGGCCATGGAGGTTTGCCCACGATGGGAGTTGTGAGATGCTCCAAACAGTATAGATTCTTCTGCGGGACTATTGAGACCTGTTGGTTGGCTCCAGGACTTCCCATACAGCATAATTCTGAGAATGGTTCTAAGTATGGATGTCTGGGAAGCCTGCCTCTCATTCCAATCATCTCCTAGCGACAAGACGGGTTAGATCTGCTGGATCAGGGGGAGCAACTGAGGGGGCTGAGTTGAAATGGACTCTCCTGTGGATGGGTCCTAATGTGGGTGTGTCTCCATGGAGACCTTGGAATGAGGCGCTGGCACCGGGAACCTGAAATGTCCTTCTAACCAGAGGCTTTGAGAGAGCTCCAACATGCAAGTTTCCCATGTGTAGACGAGATTTGTTCTGATGGGTGCCTCAGGAGAAGCCCTCAGCTGGTATTGGAAACCAGGCTTTTGAGGAGACATGCCTGTAAACCAAAGCTATGGATCCCATTATGGCCTGGGGTCCTGTCTGGTCAATCTTCTTCTCTGGGGACATCCATCTATGGTATGAGTGGAGGTAGATGCTCAGCTGGTGTCAGACGGCCCTTTTTTGTCCCAGACAACCTACACCATTGGTATGGCTTCAGGGAATTTGTAGGTTTCTCCTAATTTGTATGGTTTTGGATAATGGAATGGGCAGAATTCCCATGGATTGGTTAGGCACAGTCTTAATGTGTGGTTCCAGGGGCCCAGCCTGGAGGGTGTGTGGCCCAGGACTTTGAGGACAGAACTCAAAAAACACAAACTCAGCTTAGGTTTGGGAACGTAGGTATGGCACGGCCGAACTACAAATCATGAGAAGAACTCTTCAGGATATGAAGAAAGAGCGAGTCTGAGGCGCTTAGTTAGGCTTTTGTCTCTGGATTTTGTATCAGCGATGGCCGTGGAATGTCGGAGAGGCCTCATGGGCCATGGACGAATCTTCCTCTCTGTGGATTTGGCCCTATCCCAATTCTTTTTCGTGAATCTGTGGGATGGGAGGACTCCTTTAAGGTTTGTTACCTGAGGTGTCCCACCAAAAGAGGAATTCCAAAGCAGAGCCCTGCGCAAGAGTGAAGGGACAACCCGAAATATGGTTAAAAATTAGGGTCTAGGGGCATGGCAAGCCCAATATGCTGTTTCTTCATGCAGCCACTGAGAGGCCTTGCCTGAGGACCGGGCTCAGGCTGAGGGTCACAATGTGTGTTTGAGACCAATGTGGCCCTCAAGCATGGGCTGGGTCTCATGTGCCACACTGGTTTCAACTACACTGAAAGTTGGACAACATGCCAACCACGAGGTTTCATGCCAAGGGAACGAGTTCGGATTTCTGCAACATTTTGAAACCTGGGCAGTGATTGGAGATAAGGTCAAGGTTCTGAAGCCTGAAAACCGAGGTTGGGTAGAGATGACGACCTAAGGCCATGGCAGGTCCGATGTGCTCATTGTGCGGCCAGCTGTCTGGGTGGGGCCAGGAGTTCCAGGCTCAGGCTGTGTCAGAATGGGCAATTGTGCCCACTTCAGCCTATATATTTGGTGTACAGCCAAATGGCGTGCAGGTTAATCCTCATTTGGGGTTTCTGGGTAGCCCCAGAGGGCAATGTTCTTCTTCCAGGGAGCAGGCAGAGTGCCGCATTGTACTTCTGGATTGCCAAACTGGAGGGCTTGTGGGCCAGTAGTCTGAGGACTGAAGTCTGAGAACACAAGCTAGGCTTAGTTTTTATGGGTGAGGACATGGCAGGCACAATCTACAGACCTGAATCGAGATCTCGTGCATCTGAAGTTAGGGTGAGGATCAGACGATCTTCAGGTTGGACTTTCTGTCCCTGATGGCCCCTTCATGAAGGGGGGGAATCACGAGGCCATGGGGGTTTTCGCACGATGGGAGTTGTGAGAAGCTCCAAACTACAAAGATTCTTCTCCAGGACAATTGAGACCTGTTAGTTGGCGCCAGGCCAAGGATTCCAAGCATGGTTCTGAGGATGGATGGCTGGGTACCCCACCTGGCATTCCAATTTTCTCCTAGCTACAAGAAAGGTTAGATCTGCTGGATCTGGGGGAGCAACTGAGGAGGCTGAGTTGAAATTGACTCTCCTGTGGATGTGTCCTAATATGTTTTTGTGTCTATGGAGTCCTTGGAATGAAGCGGTGGCACTGGGTCCCTGATGGGTTCTTCTAAACAGAGACTTTGACACAGCTCCACCGTGCAAGTTTCCCATATGTAGATGAGATTTGTTCTGATGGGTGAGTCAAGAAACAGCCATATGCTGGTATTGAAATCCAGGCCTCTGAGGAGATATGCCTGGAAACCATAGCAATGGATCCGATTAGTGCCTAGTGGTCTGTTCATTCCTTTTTTCCTCTGGGGACATCAGTCTATGGGTCTGAGTGCGGGTAGGTGCTCTGATGTGCTCAGATTGCTCCTGTTTGTCCTGGGAAGCCACCACTATTGGGATGGCCTCAGGAACTTTGGAGGTTTATCCTATTAGTAGGATTGCGGCCATTGGAATGGGTACACACAATTCCCTTGGAGAGGGCAAGTACAGTCCTCAGGTTTGGCTCCAAGGGCCTGAGCCTTTGGGGTGTGTAGGCCACGGCTGTTTGGACAGTTGTCTGAAAACACAACCTCGGCTTATGTTTCGGGTCATAGGTATGTCAGGACTGATCTACAGAACATGAGAAGAACTCTTCGGAATATGAAAAAAGGGTGAGTGTGAGGCTCTTGCTCAAGTTTATCTCTGGATATCGTGTGACTCATGGTCGTGAAATTTCCGGGTGACTTCATGGGAAATGGACGAGTCTTACTCTTTAGAAGGTTGGCCTCGTCCAAAGAGTTTGGTGTGTTTATGCCCTCGTCGCACTTGAGAATGGGCTGGGCCTCAGGGTGAATGCTGGTTTCTCCTACACTGAACGTTGGACAACATGCCAACCACAAGGTTTCTTGCCATGGGTAAGGAGGAGTTCTGATTTCTACATACCATCACCCCTGGGCAGTGATTGGAGAAAAGGTAGGTTCTGAAGCCTGAAAACTGAGGTATGGAAGAGATGATGTCCGAGGGCCATGGCTGGACTGTTGTGCTCAGTGTGTGGTCAGCTGTCTGTGTGTTAGTCAGGAGGACCGGGCTCAGGTGTGTCAGACCGTGCATTAGTGCACAGCTTAGAGTATATAATTTACGTACAGTCAAGTGGAGTGTAGGTTTATCCTCATATGATGTGCCTGGGCAGCTCATGAGGCATTTTTTTTCTAGAGGGCAGGCAGAGTGCTGCACAGTGGGTTCGGAATTGCCAAACTTGAGGTCTTCTGGGCCAGGAGTGTGAGGACGGAAGTCTGAGAACACAAGCTAGACTTGGGTTTCAGGTCGAGGGTACGGCAGGTACCTCGGCAGATCTGAACCAATATCTCATGCATCTGAATTCAGGGCGAGGATCAGACATTGGCTCTGGTTGGAGTTTCTGTACATGATGGCCCATTCATGAAGGGAGTGGAATCTCTAGGCCATGGAGGTTTTCCCACGTTGGGAGTTGTGAGATGGCCCTTCAAAGATTCCTTCTGCGGGACAATTGAGACCTGTTGGACAGCTCCAGGACATCACATATGGAATGACTCGAGAGCACCATTCGAGGATGAATGCCTGGGAAGCCCGCCTCGCATTCCAATTTTCTTCTAGCAACAAGACAGTATAGATCTGATGGCTCAGCAGGTGTTACCGGGGTGGCTGAGTTGAAATGGACTTTCCGGAGGATGGGTCCTAATGTTTGTTTGTGTCCCTGAGGGCCTTGGAATGGGGCGGTGGCACCGGCACCCTGAAGTATTCTCCTAAGCCTTTGACATAGCTCCCATGCACAAGTTTCCTTGTGGAGACGAGATTTGTTCTGATGGGTGCCTCAGGAGAAGCCCTATGCTGGTATTGGAATCCAGGCTTTTGAGGAGACATGCCTGTAAACCAAAGCTATGGATCCCATTATGTCCTAGGGTCCTGCCTGGTTCAATCTTCTTCTCTGGGGACATCCATCTATGGTATGAGTGGAGGTTGATGCTCAGCTGGTGTCAGACGGCCCTTGTTTGTCCGGGACAACCTACACCATTGGGATGGCCTCAGGGACTATGGAGGGTTCTCCTAATTTGAACGGTTTGAGACAATGGCATGGGCAGAATTCCCATGGATTGGGTAGGCACAGTACTAATGTGTGGCTCCAGGGGCTCAGTCTGGAGGGTATGTGGCCCAGGAATTTGAGGACAGAAAATAAAAAACACAAACTCATCTTAGGTTTGGGAACGTAGGTATGGCAAGCCCGACCTACAAACCAGGAGAAGAACTCTTCAGGATATGAAGAAAGAGCGAGTCTGAGGCGCTTGCTCAGGCTTTTGTCTCTGGATTTTGTATCAGCGATGGCCGAGGAATGTCGGGGAGGCCTCCTGGGCCATGGACGGATCTTCCTCTCTGTGGATCTGGTCCGATCACAATTCTTTTTCGTGAATCTGTGGGATGGGAGGACTCCTTTCAGGTTTGTTACCTGAGGTGTCCCACCAAAAGAGGAATTCCAAAGCAGAGCCCTGGGCAAGAGTGAAGGGACAACCCGAACTATGGTTAAAAATTGGGGTCTAGGGGCATAGCAAGCCCAATATGCTGTTTCTTCATGCAGCCACTGAGAGGCCTTGCCTGAGGACCGGGCTCAGGCTGAGGGTCACAATGTGTGTTTGAGACCAATGTGGCCCTCAAGCATGGGCTGGGTCTCATGTGCCACACTGGTTTCAACTACACTGAACGTTGGACAACATGCCAACCACGAGGTTTCTTGCCAAGGGAACGAGTTCTGATTTCTGCAACATTTTCAAACCTGGGCAGTGATTAGAGATAAGGTCTAGGTACTGAAGCCTGAAAACCGAGGTTGGGAAGAGATGACGAACTAAGGCCATGGCGGTTCCAATGTGCCTAGTGTGCGGCCAGCTGTCTGGGTGGGGCCAGGAGGTCCAGCTCAGGCTGTGTCAGAGAAGGCAATGATGCCCAGATCAGCCTATATATTTGGTGTACAGCCAAATGGCGTGCAGGTTGATCTTCATTTGGGGTTTCTAGGTAGCCCCAGAGGGCAATGTTTTTCTTGGAGGGCCCACAGAGTGCTGCATTTTACTTCCGGATTGCCAAACTGGAGGGCTTGTGGGCCGGTAGTCTGAGGACGGAACTCTGAGAACACAAGCTAGGCTTAGGTTTTATGGTGAGGACATGGCAGGCACAATCTACAGACCTGAATCGAGATCTCGTGCACCTGAAGTCAGGTTGAGCATCAGACGATGCCTCAGGTTTGACTTTCTGTCCCTGATGGCCCCTTCATAAAGGGGGGGATTCACGAGGCCGTGGGGGTTTTCCCACCATGGGAGTTGTGAGAAGCTCCAAACTGCAAAGATTCTACTGTGGGACAATTGAGACCAGTTGGTTGGCTCCAGGCCAACGATTCTGAGCAGGGTTCTAAGGATGGATGGCTGGGTAGCCCACCTCGCATTCCAATATTCTCCTAGCTACAAGATAGGCTAGATCTGTTGGATCTCGGGGAGCAACCGAGGAGGCTGAGTTTAAATGGACTCTCCTGTGGATGGGTCCTAATATGTTTTTGTGTCTATGGAGACTGTGGCATTAAGCGGTGGCACTAGGGCCCTGAAGGCTTCTCCTAAACAGAGGTTTGACACAGCTCCACCATGCAAGTTTCCCATGTGTAGAGGAGATTTGTTCTGATGGGTGAGTCAAGAAACAGCCATATTCTGGTATTGAAATCCAGGCCTCTGAGGAGAGATGCCTGGAAACCAAAGCAATGAATCCGATTAGTGCCTAGGGGCCTGTTGGTTTCTTTTTACCTCGGGCGACATCTATCTATGGGTCAGAGTGCAGGTAGTTGCTCAGATGAACTCCGATTGCCCGTGTTTGTCCTTGGAAGCCAACACTATGGGATGGCCTCAGGGAATTTAAAGGTTTATACTTTTAGTTGCGTTGTCGCCATTGGAATGGGCTCACACAATTCCCTTGCGAGGGCAAGAACAGTCCTCAGGTTTGGCTTCAGGGGCCTGAGCCTATAGGGTGTGTAAGCCAGGGCTGTTTGGACAGTTGTCTGAAAACACAAACTCGACTTCTGTTTCGGGTCATAGGTAGGGCATGACTGATCTACAGACCATGAGGAGAACATTTTGGTATATGAAAAAAAAGCGAGTGTGAGGCTATTGCTCATGTTTTTGTCTCTGCATATCATGTCACTCATGGTCGTGAAATTTCCGGGTGACTTCATGGGAAATGGACGAGTCTTACTCTCTGGGTATTTGGCCCCTTCCAAAGAGGTTGGGGTCATTCTGTGGGATGGAAGAAGTCGTTTTTTTTGTTGTTGTTGCTTTGTTTTGTTTCATTTTTTAACCTCCGTTGTCCCACCAAATGAGGAATTCCAGAGTAGAGCTCTGGGGAGGGGTGACTGGACAAACAGAAATCTGGTTAAAAATTGGGGCCTAGGGCTATGTCAAGCCCATTATGACATCTAGTGATCCAGGCTCTGAGAGGACTTACTAGAGGACAGGACTCACCCTGAGGGTCACAATGCATATTTATGCCCTCGTCGCACTGAAGAATAGGCGGGCCTCAGGGTGAATGCTAGTTTCTCCTACAATGAACGTTGGACAACATGCCAACCACAAGGTTTCTTGCCATGTGTAAGGAGAAGTTCTGATTTCTGCATCACACTCACCCCTGGGCAGTGATTGGAGATAAAGTCTAGTTTCTGAGGCCTGAAAACTGAGGTAGGGAAGAGATGATGACCTAAGGCCATGGCGGTTCTGATGTGCTCAGTGTGCGGTCAGCTGTCTGGGTGTTGGTCAGGAAGTCCGGGCTCAGGTTGTGTCAGACAGTGCATTAGTGCCCAGGTTAGACTATATAATTCGGGCAAAGTCGAGTACCGTGTAGGTTTATCTTCATATAAGTTGCCTTGGCAGCTCTTTAGGCAATATTTTTTTTCCAGAAAGCAGGCCATGTGCTGCATTGTGGGACCGGATTTACCAATCATGAGGGCTTTGAGGCCAGGAGAGTGAGGTCGGAATTCTGAGAACAAAAGCTATACTTGGGCTCAGGGCAAGGGCACGGCAGGTACCCCCTGCAGATCTGAACCAATATCTCATCCATTTCAAGTCAGGGAGAGAATTAGACTTTGGCTTAGGTTGGAGTTTCTGTGCCTGACGGCCCCTTCATGAAGGGAGCTGGAATCTCGTGTCCATGGAGTTTTTCCCACGTGGGAGTTGTGGGTTGCCCCCTTCAAGAATTCCTTCTGCGGGACAATTGAGACCTTTGGGCAGCTCCAGGACATCCCATATGGAATGACTCCAGAGCACCGTTCGAGGGAGGATGCCTGGGAAGCCAGCCTCGCATTCCAATTGTCTCCTAGCAACAAGCCAGTTTAGATCTGATGGCTCTGCAGGAGCAACCGGGGTGGCTGACTTGATATGGACTTTCCTGAGGATGGGTCCTAATGTGTCTTTGTGTCCATGGGGCCTTGGAATGGGGCCGTGGCACCAGGACCCTGAAGTATTCTCCTAAGCTTTTGACATAGCTCGATGCACATGTTTCCTTGTGGAGACGAGATTTGTTCTGATTGCTGCCTCAGGAAAACCCCTATGCTGGTATTGGAATCCAGGCTTTTGAGGAGACATGCCTGTAACCAAAGCAATGGATCCGATATGGCCAGGGTCCTGTCTGGTTCAATCTTCTTCTCTGCAGACATCCATCTATGGTATGAGTGGAGGTTGATGCTCAGCTGCTATCAGACCGCGCTTGTTTGTCACGGGCGACCTGCACAATTGGGATGGCCTCAGGGATTTGGAGGGTTCTCCTAATTTTACGGTTTTGGACAATGGAATGGGCAGAGTTCCCATGGATTGGGTAGGCACAGTCCTTATGTGTGGCTCCAGGGACCGCAGCGTGGAGGGTGTGTGGCCCAGGACTTTGAGGACAGAAGTCTGAAAACATAAACTCAGCTTAGGTTTGGAGACGTAGGTATGGCAGGCCCGATCTATAAACCATGAGAAGAACTCTTCAGGATATGAAGAAAGAGCGAGTCTGAGGTGCTTGTTCAGTCTTTTGTCTCTAGATTCGGTATCCGTGATGGCCGTGGATTGTCTGGGAAACCTCATGGGACATTGACGAATCTTCCTCTCTGTGGAATTGGCCCGATCCCAATTCTTTTTTGTCAATCTGTGGAATGGGAGGTCTCCTTTCAGGTTGGTTACCTTAGGTGTCCCGCCAAAAGAGGAATTCCAAAGAAGAGCCCTGTGGAAAAGCGAAGGGACAACCCGAACTATGGGTAAAATTTGGGGCCTAGGGGCATGGCAAGCCCAATATGCTGTCTCTTCATCCAGCCACTGAGAGGCCTTACCTGAGGACTGGGATCAGGCTGAGGGTCACAATGTGTGTTTGTGACCAATGTGGCCCATAAACATGGGCGGGGCCTCATGGGCCACACTGGTTTCAACTACACTGAACATTGGAAAACATGCCAACCACATGGTTTCTAGCCACGGGGAAGGAGTTGTGATTTCTGCATCACTTACAAGCCTGGGCAGTGATTGGAGATAAGGTCTAGGTTCTGAAACTTGAGAATCGAGGTTGGGAAGAGATGGCGACCTAAGGACATGGCTCATCCAGCGTGCTCAGTGTTCGACCAGCTTTCTGGGTGGGGCCAGGAATTCCAGGCTCAGGCTGTGTAGAAAGGGCAATAGTGCCCATGTCAGCCTATATATTTGGGGTACAGTCGAATGGCGTGCAGGTTGATCCTCATTTGGAGTTTCTGGGTAGCCCCACAGGGCAATGTTTTTCTTCCTGAAGGCTGGAAGAGTGCTGCATTATAGTTCTGGTTTGCAAACTGGAGGCTTGTGGGCCAGTAGTCTGAAGACGGAAATCTGAGAACACAAGCTAGGCTTAGGTTTCTGGGTGAGGACAAGGCAGGAACAATCTACAGACCTGAATCGAGATCTCGTGCTTCTGAAGTCAGGGCGAGGATCAGAAGATCGCTCAGGTTGGTGTTTCTGTCCCTGATGGCCCCTTCATGAAGGGGCGGGGGGGTCAAGAGGCCATGGGGGTTTTCCCACGATGTTAGTTGTGAGAAGCTCCAAACTGCAAAGATTCTTGTGCAGGACAATTGAGACATGTTGGTTGGCTCCAGGCCAACGATTCCGAGCAGGGTTCTAAGGATGGATGCCTGGGTAGCCCACCTTGCATTCCAATTGTGTCCTAGCAACAAGACAGGTTATATCTGCTGGATCTGGGCGAGCAATCTGGATCTGAGTTGAAATGGACTCTCCTGTGGATGGATCCTAATATGTTTTTGTGTCTATGGAGACCTTGGAATGAAGCGGTGGCACTGGGGTCCTGAAGGGTTTTTTCAAACAGAGGCTTTGACACAGCTCCAACGTGCAAGTTTCCCATATATAGATGAGATTTTTTATGCCGGATGAGTCAGGAAACAGCCATATGCTGGTATTGAAATCCAGGCCTCTGAGGAGAGATGACTGGATACCACAACAATGAATCCGAATAGTGCCTAGGGGCCTGTTCGTACCTTTTTACCTCTGGGAACATCAGTCTATGCGTCTGAGTGCATGTAGGTGCTCAGATGGGCTCAGATTGCCCGAGTTTGTCCTGGGAAGCCACCACTATTGGGATGGCCTCAGGGAGTTTGCAGGTTTATCCTATTAGTAGGTTGTGGCCATTGGAATGGGCACATACAATTCCCTTGGAGAGGGCAAGTACAGTCCTCAGGTTTGGCTCCAGGGGCCTGAGCCTGTAGGGTGTGTAGGCAGAGCTGTTTGGACAGTCATCTGAAAACACAAACGCGGCTTCTGTTTCAGGTCATAGATATGGCAGGATTGATCTACAGACCATGAGGAGAACTCTTCGGGATATGAATAAGGGGCGAGTGTGAGGCTCGTGCTCAAGTTTTTGTCTCTGGATATCGTGTCACTCATGGTCTTGAAATTCCCTGGTGACTTCATGGGAAATGGACGAGTCTTACACTCTTGGGGTTTGGCCCCGTCCAAAGAGTTTGGGGTCATTCTGTGGGATGGAAGAAGTCCGTTTTGTTGTTGTTGTTGATTTGCCATGTTTTGTTTTTTAACCTCAGGTGTCCCACCAAATGAGTGATTCCAGAGTAGAGCCCTGGGGAGGGCCGAACGGACAACCAGAAATCTGGTTAAAAATCATGGCCTAGGGACATGTCAAGCCCATTATGACATCTAATAGTCGAGCCACTGAGAGGACTTACTAGAGGACAGGACTCACGCTGAGGGTCACAATGCGTGTCTATGCCCACTTCGCAAACAAGAATGGGCAGGGCCTCATGGTGAATCCTGGTTTCTCCTACACTGAACGTTGGACAACATGCCAACCACAAGGTTTCTTGCCATGGGTAAGGAAGAGTTCTGATTTCTGCATCACAGGCACCCCTGGGCAGTGATTGGCGATAAGGTCTAGGTTCTGAAGCCTAAAAACTGAGGTAGGGAAGAGATGATGACCTAAGGCCATGGCATTTCTGATGTGCTCAGTGTGCGGTCAGCTGTCTGGGTGTTGGTCAGGAGGTCCGGGCTCAGGTTGTGTCAGACAGTGCATTAGTGCCCAGGTTAGACTATATAATTTGGGTACAGTCGAGTGCCATGTAGATTTATCCTCATATAAGTTGTCTGGGCAGCTCATTAGGCAAAATTTGTTTTCTAGAGGGCAGGCAGAGTGCTTCATTGTCAGTCCGGAATTGCTAAACTTGAGGGCTTCGTGTAGAGGAGTGTGAGGACGGAAGTCTGAGAACACAAGCTAGACTTGGGATTCAGGTCGAGGACACGGCAGGTACCACTGTAGATCTGAACCAATATCTCATGCATCTGAAGTCATGGCGAGGATCAGACGTTGGCTCAGGTTGGAGTTTCTGTGCATGACGGACCCTTCATGAAGGGAGCGGAATCTCAAGGCCATGGAGTTTTTCCCACGTTGGGAGTTGTGGGATGCCCCCATCAAGGATTCCTTCTGCGGGACAATTGAGACCTGTTGGGCAGCTTCAGGACATCAGGGCACTGTTCGAGGATGGACGCCTGGGAAGCCGGCCTCGCATTCCAAATGTCTCCCAGCAACAAGACAGTTTAGATCTGATGGCTCTGCGGGGGCAACCGGGGTGGCTGACTTGATATGGACTTTCCTGAGGATGGGTCCTAATGTGTGTTTGTGTCCATGAGGGCCTTAAAAAGGGGCGGTGGCACCGGGACCCTGAAGTATTCTCCTAAGCTTTTGACATAGCTCGATGCACAAGGTTCCTTGTGGAGACGAGATTTGTTTTGATGGCTGCCTCAGGAAAACTTCTATGCTGGTATTGGAATCCAGGCTTTTGAGGAGACATGCCTGTAATCCAAAGCAATGTATCCGATTATGGCCTAGGGTCCTGTCTGGTTCAATCTTCTTCTCAGGGGACATCCATTTATGGTATGAGTGGAGGTAGATGCTCAGCAGGTATCAGACCGCCCTTGTTTGTCCCGGGCAACCTGCACTATTGGATGGCCTCAGGGATTTGTAGGGTTCTCCAAATTTTACTGTTTTGGACAATGGCATCGGCAGAATTCCCATGGATTGGGTTGGCACAGTCCTAATATGTGACTCCAGGGGCCCCAGCCTGGAGGGTGTGTGGCCCAGGACTTTGAGGACAGAAGTCTGAAAACACAAACTCAGCTTAGGTTTGGGGACGTAGGTATGGCAGGCCCGATCTATAAACCATGAGAAGAACTCTTCCGGATATGAAGAGAGAGCGAGTCTGAGGCGCTTGCTCAGGCTTTTGTCTCTGGATTTTGTATCAGAGATGGCCGTGGAATGTCGGGGAGGCCTCATGGGCCATGGACGAATTTTCCACTCTGTGGATTTGGCCCAACCCCAATTGTTTTTCATCAATCTGTGGAATGGGAGGACTCCTTTCAGGTTTGTTACCTCAGGTGTCCCGCCAAAAGAGTAATTCCAAAGAAGAGCCCTGGGGAAAAGTGAAGGGAGAACCCGAACTATGGGTAAAATTTGGGGCATAGGGGCATGGCAAGCCCAATATGCTGTCTCTTCATCCAGCCACTGTAAGGCCTAACCTGAGGCCTGGGATCAGGCTGAGAGACACAATGTGTGTTTGTGACCAATGTGGCCCATAAACATGGGCGGGGCCTCATGGGCCACACTGGTTTCAACTACACTGAACGTTGGAAAACATGCCAACCACTAGGTTTCTTGCCAAGGCGAAGGAGAAGTTCTGATTCTTGCATCACGTTCACTCCTGAACAGTGAGTGGAGATAAGGTCTAGGTTCTGAAGGTGAAAACTGAGGTTGGGTAGAGATGATGGCCTAAAGCCATTGTGGGTGTGATATGCTCTGTGTACGGCCAGCTGTCTGGGTGTTGGACTGGAGGTCTGCCCTCAGGCTGTGTCAGACAGGGCTTTAGTGCACAGGCTAGACTGTATAATTGGGGTATGGTCGAGTGGCATGCAAGTTGTTACTAATTTGGCGTTTCTGGTTAGCCCTATAGGGCAACATTTTTCTTCTGGAGGGCAGGCAGAGTGCTGCATGGTGTCTCCAGAATTGCCAAACTGGAGGGGTGTGGCCAGGATTGTGAGGAAGGAAGTCTGAAAACACAAGCTAGCACGAGTTTTGGGGCCAAGAGCATGGCAGGCCCACTCTGCAGAGGCTGAATCGAGATCTCCTGCAGGTGAGGTCAGGGCGAGTATCAGATGTTGCCTCAAGCTGCAGTTTGTGTCCATGACGGCCCTTACATGAAGGGGGTGGGGGCGTCATGAGGCCAGGGAGGTTTCCCTACGCTGGGAGTTGTGAGCTGCTCCAAACTTCAAAGTTTCCTTCTTCAGGACAGTCGAGTACTATTGGATGGTCCCTTGATGCCCCATACAGAAAGACTCGAGAGCAGGGGCCTAAGCATGGATGCCGAGAAACGCCAACTCACCTTCCCATTGCCTGGTCGAGACAAGGCACGCTCAATCTGCGGGCTCTTGGGTGACCTACCCAGAAGGCTGAGTTTAAATGGACTCTCCTGAGGATGAGTCATAATGTGGGTTGGTGGCCATGGATACCTTGGAATATGGCAGTAGATAAGGAACTCTGCAGGATTCTCCAACCCAAAGGGCTTGACACAACTCCAACAAGGAAGCTTCCCATGTGGAGATGAGAGGTCTTCTGTCTGGTGCCTCAGGAAAGCCCCGTATGCTGGTCTTCGAACCCAGGCCTCTGAGGAGTGATACCTGGACACCAAAGCAAGAGTTCATAATAGGGCCTCGGGGCCTGTCTGGTTCAATCTTCTGTCTCTGCGGATATCTGTCTGTGTGTCTGCATGGAGGTAGTAGTTGCTCAGCTTGTGTCATAATGCCCCTATTTGTCCAGTGCGGCTTGCGCTAGTGGGATGTCCTTGGGGACCTTGAGGTTTCTACTAATTTGTAGAGTTGTGGCCAATGGAATGGGCAGTTTCTTAGGAGAGAGCAGGCACAGTTCTGTGGTGTGGCTCCAGAGACCCCAGCCTGGAGGCTGTGTGGGCCATGGCTGTGCAGACAGACATCCAAAAACCCAAACTCAGCTCAGGTTTGGGTCTGAGGTTACAGCAGGCCTGATCTACAGTCCATGAGGGGAGCTCCTCTGGATATGAAAGAAGGGTGAGAGGGAGGCAGTCGCTCAGGCTTTTGTCTCTGGATGTTTTGTCCACAATGGCCGTTTAATGTAGGAGTTGCCTCACGGGTCGTAGAAGTCTCCCTCTCTGGTAATTTGTCCAGCCCCCAAGAGTTTGGGTTCATTCTGTGGGAAGGGAAGTGTCCTGTTTTCTGCTTCATGTGTCCCCCCAGTAGAGGGATTCTAGAGCATAGCAGTAGGTACTGAAAACTGGAATACTCGCCCTCTGGTTAAGCCTGGGTGCCTATGGATATGACAAGCCCCATATGCAGGATCTTGGTCCAGCCACTGAGAGGCGTTACTTTAATACGGGACTCACGCTGCAGGTCACAATGCATGTCTGTGCCCTAGGCGGCCCTCAAGCACTGGCGTGGCCTTTCGGACAATTCAGGTTTTCCCACATTGAACGTTGGACATCATGCCAACCACAAGGTTTCTGGCCATGGGGAAGGAGGAATTCTAATTTCTGCATCACGTTCACCCCTGGGCAGTGATTGGAGATAAGGTCTAGGTTCTGAAGCCTGAAAACCGAGGTTGGGAAGAGATGACGACCTACAGCCATAGCGGGTCCTATGTGTCCAGGTTGGGGCCAGGTGTCTGGGTGTCGTTTGGGATGTCTTGTCTCAGGCTGTGCCAGACAGGGCATTAGTATACAGGGTGGGCTGTATAATTGCTTTACAATCGAGTGGCATGCATTAGAAAATCATTTGGGGTTTCTTATTAGAAGCATAGGGCAAAGTTTTTCTTCTGGAGGGCAGGCAGAGTGCTGCATTGTGGCTTCGGAATTCCCAAACTGGAGGGCTTGTGGGCCAGGAGAGTGAGGACGGAAGTCTGAGAACACAAGCTAGGCTTAGGTTTCGGGGCAAGGACATGGCAGGCACACTCTGCAGAGCTGAATTGAGATCTCATGCGTCTGAAGTCAGGTCGAGGTTCCCACTTTGGCTCAGGTTTGAGTTTCTGTCCATGTTGGCCCCTTCAGGAAGGGGGGGCATTATGAGGCCATGGGGGTTTTCCCACTATTGGAGTTGTGAGATGCTCCAAACCGCAAGGATTCCTTCTGTGGGACAATTAAGATTTGTTGGATGGCTCCAGGACGTCTTATAAGGTATTTTTCCAGAACAGTGTTCGAAGTATGGATGCCTGGGCAGCAAGCCTCACATTCCAATTGTCTCCTAGCAACAAGAAACGTTTGATCTGCTGGCTTGGGGTAGCAACAGAGGAGGCTGAGTTGAAATGGACTTTCCTGAGGATGGTCTTAATGTTGGTTTGAGTCCATGGAGACCTTGGTATGGGGCAGTGGCACCAGGGCCCTGAAGGATTCTCCTAACCAGAGTTTATGACAAAGCTCCAATGAGCAAGTTTTCCATGGGGAGACGAGATTTGTTCTTATTGGTGCCTCAGGAAACCACCATATGCTGGGATTGGAAACGAGGCCTCTGAGGAGAGATGCCTGGTAACCAAAGCAATGGATCTGATTAGGGCCTAGGGGCCTGTCCGGTTCAATATTCTTCTCTGGGGACAGCTGTTGTCTGAGTGGAGGTAGTTGCTCAGCTGGTTTGAGATCAACCCTGTTTGTCCTGGGCGGCCTACACTATTGGGATGGCCTCAGTGACTTTGGAGGTTTTTCCTAATTTGCAAGGTTGTGGCCAATGGAATGGGAAGAATTCCCTTGAAAGGGAAGCACAGTCCTGAGGTGTGGCTCCAGGGACCCAAGTGTGGAGCGTGTGTGGTCCAGGGCTATTTGGACAAAAGTCTGAAAACACAAACTCCACTTAGGTTGTGGGATGTAGGTATGGCCGGCCCGATCTATAGACTGTGAGGAGTACTCTTCGGGATATGAACAAAGGGCGAATGTGAGGTGCTTGCTCATGCTTTTTTTTTTTTTTCTGGAAATGTGTCACCGATTGCCATGGAATGTCGGGGTGTCCTCATGGGCCATCGATGAGGCTCCCTTTCTGGGGATTTGACCCGATCCCAAGAGTTTGGGGTCATTCTGTGGGAAGGGAGGAGGCCTTTCTTGTTTTTTTGTTTATTTTTTTATTATTATTTTTTTTTTACCTAAGGTGGACCACCAAAAGAGGGATTCCAGAGCAGAGTCCTGGGAAGGGGCGACTGGACTACCAGACCTCTGGTTAACATTGGGACCTAAGAACATGGCAAGCCCCATATGTGGGCTCTTGGTCCAGACACTGAGAGGCCTTCCTTGAGGATAGGTCTCACACTGAGTTTCACAATGTGTTTTTGTGCCCAAGGAGCCCCTCAAGTCAGGGCGTGGCCTAATGTACCATGCTGGTTTCTCCTACACTGAACGTTGCACAATATGGCAACCACAAGTTTTCTGGCCATGCGGAAGAAGGAGTTCTAATTTCTGCAACACTTTCACTCCTGGACTGTGATTGGATTTAAGGTCTAGGTTCTGAAGCCTGAAAACTGAGGTTGGGAAGAGATGAAGACCTAAGGCCATGGTGTGTCTGATGTGCTCAGTGTTCGGCCAGCTGTTGAGTGTGGGTTGGGAGGTGCAGGCTCAGGCTATGGAAGACAGGGAATTAGTTCCCAGGCTAGACTGTATCATTGGGGTGCAGTCGAGTTTCGTGCAGGATGGTACTCATTTGTGGTTACTGCGTAGCCCCAGAGGGCAACGTTTTTCTTCTGGAGGGAAGACACAGTGCCACATAGTGGCTCCAGAATTCCCAAACTGGAAGGCTTGTGGGCCAGGAGTGTGAGGAAAAAATTCTGAGAACACAAGCCAGACTTAGATTTCGGGGTGAGGGGTCGGAAGGCACCCTCTGCAGAGATGATTCGAGATCCCGTATACCTGAAGACAGAGCTAGGATCAGACGTTGGCTTACGTCGGAGTTTCTGTCCATGAAGGCCCCTTCATGAAGGGGAGGGTGTCACGAGGACATGGAGGTTTTCCCACGATGGGTATTGTGAGATGCTCCAAACCGCAATGATTCCTTCTGTGGGACAGTCGAGACCTGTTGGATGGCTCTAGGACATCCCATAAGGAAGTTATCCAGAGCAGGGTTTTAAGGATGGATGCCTGGGCAGCCTGCCTCCCATTCCATGTGTCTCATAGCGCCAAGGCATGTTCGATCTGCTGGATCTAGGGGAGCAACCGAGGCGGGTGTGTTGAAATGGGTGAGTTGAGGATGGTTCATAATGTGCATTTGTGTCCATGTAGACCTTGGAATGGGGTGCTTGATCCGGGGCCTTGGGGATGTTCATAACCGGAGGTTTTGATGGGCTCTAAAGAGTACGTTTTCTATGTAGAGAAGAGAATTGTTTTGATGAGTGCCTAAGGAATCTCCCATATGCTGGTATTGGAAACCAGGCCTCTGAGGAGAGATGACTGGAAACAAAAGCAATGAATATGATTAGGGCCTAGGTGCCTGTCCGGTTCAATCTCTTTCCTGAGGATATGTTTCTACGGATCTGAGGGGATGTAGTTGCTCAGCTTGTGTCAGATCGCCCCTGTTTGTCCTGGGCAACCCATAATATTTGGATGGCCTCGGGACTTTGGAGTTTCTCCTAATCTATAGGGTTGTGGCCAATGGAATGGGCAGAAATCGCCTGGAGAGGTCAGGCACAGTTCTGAGTTTGGCTCTAGGGGCCCAGCCTTGAGGCTGTGTGGGCCAGGCCTGTGGGGACAAAAGTCTGAAAACACAAACTCCGCTTAGGAATGGGGACATAGGTATGGCACGCCCAATCTACAGACCGTGATAACACTTCGGGATATGAAAAAGGGTGTGTTTGAGGTGCTTGCTCAGGTTTTGTCTCTGGATTTGTGTCAACAATGTGGGTGGAATGCTGGCGTGGCCTCATGGGTTGTGGACGGCTTTCCTTCTCTGAGGATTTGACCCGATCCCAAGAGTTTGGGTACATTCTGTGGGATGGGAGGAGTCCTTTCTGTTTTTTATTTTATTTTATTTTATTTTATTTTAATTTATTTATTTTATTTTATTTTATATTTTATTTTATGTACCTCAAGTGTCCCAATAAAAGAGGGATTCCAGAGCAGAGTCCTTGGGAGGGACAACTGGATAACCCCACCTCTGTTTAAGTTTGGGGGCCTAGGGGCATGGCAAGTCCAATATGTGGGCTCTTGATTCAGACACTGGGAGGCCTTCCTTGAGGACAGGGCTCATGCTGAGGGTCACAATGCCTATTTGTGCCCAACAAGGCCCTCAAGCATGGGAAGTGCCTCATGGGCCATGCTGGATTCTCCTACACTGAACGTTGGAGAATATGCCAACCACAAGATTTCCAGCCATGGCGAAGGAAGAGTTGTGATTTCTGCATCACGTTCACCCCTGGACAGTGATTGGAGTTTAGGTCTTGGTTCTGAAACCTGAAAACTGAGGTTGGGAAGAGATGAAGACCTAAGGACCTGATGGGTCCAATGAGCTCATTGTGCGGCCAGCTGTTGAGCATAGGTCTGGAGGTGTGGGCTCATGCTGTGTCAGACAAGGCATTAGACAGGGTAGACTGTATATTTGGGGTTCAGTCGAGTGGCGTTCAGTTGATCCTCATTCGGGTTTCTAGGTAGCTCCATAAGGCAACTTTTTTCTTCTGGAGGGCAGGCAGAGTGCTGCATTGTGGCCCCAGTATTGCCAAACTGTAGGGCTCTTGGGCCAGGGGTGTGAGGACGGTAGTCTGAGAACCCAAGCTAGGCTTAGTTTTTGGGGTGAGGGCACAGAAGGCACACTCTGCAGAGCTGAATCAAGATCTCATGCACCTGAAGTCAGGGCGAATATCAGACGTTTGCTCAGGTTGGAGTTTCTGTCCAAGATGGCCCCTTTATAACGTGGAGCGTCTCAAGAGGCCATGTAGATTTTACCACAATGGGAGTTGTGAGATGCTCCAGACTGCAAAGATTCCTTCTGTGGGACACTTGAGACCTGTTGGATGGCTCTAGGATGTCCCATGTTGAACGACTCCAGAGTAGGGTTCTAAGGATGGATGCCTGGGCAGCCCGCCTCCCATTCTAGTTGTCTCCTAGCAACAAGGCAGGTTTGATCTGCAGGCCCTGGGGGAGAAACCAAGGGGGTTGAGTTGACATGGACTCTCCCGAGGATAGATCATAATGTGGTTTTAAGTCCATGGAGACCTTGGAATGGGGCCCTTGATCCGGGGCCCTGAAAGATTCTCCTAAACAGAGGTTTTTATAGAGCTCCAAAGAGTACATTTCCTATGTGGAGACGAGATTTTTCTGATGAGTGCCTCAGTAATCCCCCGTATGCTGGTATTGGAAAACAGGCCACTGAGGAGAGATGCCTGGAAACAAAAGCAATGGATCTGATTAGGGCCTAAGTGCCTGTCCAGTTCAATCTTATTCTATGGGGAAATCTTTCCCTGGGTCTGAGGGGAGGTAGTTTCCTAACTTGTGAAAGATCATCCCTGTTTGTCCTGGGCAGCCAACACTATTGGGATGGCCTCCGGGAGTTTGGAGGATTCTCCTAATCTATAGCGTTGTGGCCAAAGGAAATGGCAGAATTCCCCTGGAAAGGGAAGCCACAGTCCTTAGGTGTGGCTCCAGGGGCCCCAGCTTGGATGGTGTGTGTGCCAGGACTGTGGGGACAGAAGTCTGAAAACACAAACTCAGCTTAGGTTTGGGGATGTATGTATGAAGGCTCGATCTACAGAACGTGAGAATTTTCCGGGCTATGAACAAAGGGCGAGTATGTGGCGCTTGCTCAGGCTTTTGTCTCCGGATTTTGTGTCAACGGTGGCCGTGGAATGTCGGGGTGTCCTCAAGGGCCATGGACAATTCTTTCTCTGGTGATTTGGCCTGATCCCAAGGGGTTGGGATCATTCTGTGGATGGGAAGAGTCCTTTCTGTATTTTTTTTTTTTTACCTCAGATGTTCCACCAAAGAGGGATTCCAGTGTAGAGCCCTGAGTAGGGGTGACTAGACATCTCGAACTCTGGTTGAGATTGGGGGACTAGGGGCTTGGCAATCCCCATATGTGGGCTGTTGTTCCAGTCACTAAGAGGCTTTACATGAGGATAGGGCTCACGCTGAGGGTCACAATGTGTGTTTGTGCAAATTATGGCCTTCAGGGATAGGTGGGGCCTCCTAGTCCATGCTGCTTTCTCCTACAATGAACATTGCACAACATGCCAACCACTAGGTTTCTTGCCAAGGCGAAGGAGAAGTTCTGATTCTTGCATCACGTTCACTCCTGAGCAGTGAGTGGAGATAAGGTCTAGGTTCTGAAGGTGAAAACTGAGGTTGGGTAGAGATGATGGCCTAAAGCCATTGTGGGTGTGATATGCTCTGTGTACGGCCAGCTGTCTGGGTGTTGGACTGGAGGTCTGCCCTCAGGCTGTGTCAGACAGGGCTTTAGTGCACAGGCTAGACTGTATAATTGGGGTATGGTCGAGTGGCATGCAGGTTGTTACTCATTTGGCGTTTCTGGTTAGCCCTATAGGGCAACATTTTTCTTCTGGAGGCCAGGCAGAGTGCTGCATTGTGTCTCCAGAATTTCCAAACTGGAGGGGTGTGGCCAGGATTCTGAGGACGGAAGTCTGAGAACACAAGTTAGGCTTAGGTTTCAGGGCGAGGGCCCAGCAGGCACACTCTCAAGTGCTGAATCGAGATCTCATGCTTCTGAATTCAGGGCGAGGATCAGACTTTGGCTTAGGATGGAGTTTCTGTCCGTGATGGCCCATTTATGAAGGTGTGGGGCATCATGAGGAAATGGTGGTTTTCTCACAGTGTTATTGTGTGATGATTCAAACCACAAGGATTCATTCTGCGAGACAGTCAAGACAGGTTGGTTGGATTCAAGACGTCCAATAAAGAAGTTCTCCAGAGCAGGGTTCTAAGGATGGATGCCTGGGAAGCCCGCCTCCCATTCTAACTGTCTCCTAGTGACAAGGAAGGTTTGATCTGCTGGCTTTTGGTGAGCAGCCGAGGGGGCTGATTTGAAATGGACTCTCCTGAGAATGGATCATAATGTAAGTTTGTGTCCTTGGAGACCTTGGGATTGGGCCATGGTGCCAGCGCCCTGAAGGATCCTCCTAACCTGAGGTATTGACACAGCTCCAAAGAGCAAGTTTCCCATGTGGAGATGAGATCTGTTCTGATTGTTTCCTTAGGAAACCCCCATATTCTGATATTGGAAACCAGGCCTCTGAGGAGAGATACCTAGAAACCAAAGCAATGCATCAGAAGTTTGCTCAGGTTGGAGTTTCTGTCCATGATGGCCCCTTTATAAAGGGGAGCATCTCATGAGGCCATGTAGGTTTTCCCACGATAGGAGTTGTGAGATGCTCCCATCTGCAAGGATTCCTTCTGTGGGACAGTCAAGACCTGTTGGAAGGCTCCAGGACATCCCATATGGAACGGCGCCAGAGCAGGATTCCAAGGATGGATGCCTAGAGAGTCTGCTTTGCATTCCAGTTGTCTCCTAGCGACAAGGCAGGTTTGATATTCTGCCTCTGGGGGAGTAATCGACGGGGCTGCGTTGAAATGTACTCTCCTGCCGAATGGTCATAATGCGGGTATGTGTCCATGGAGACCTTGGAATAGGACGGTTGCTCCGGCTACCTGAAGTTTTCTCCTAACTGGAGGCTTTTACAGAACTCCAAAGGATAAGTTTCCCATGTGAAGACAAGATTTGTTCTGATTGGTATCTCTGGAATCCCCCATATGCTGGTATTGGAAAACAGGCCTCTGAGGAGAGATGCTTAGAAAAAAAAGCAATGGAACCAATTACATTCTAGGGGCCAGTCCAGTTTAATCTTCTTCTCTTGGGTTATCTGTCTATGGGTGAGTTGACGTCGTTGCTCAGCTTGTGAGAGATCGCCCCTCTTTGCCCTGGGTGGCCTACACTATTGGAATGGCCTCTGGGACTTTGGAGGTTTCTCCTTATCTGTAGGGTTGTGGCCAATGGAATGGGAAGAATTTCCTTGGAGAGGGCAGGCACAGTCCTGAGGTGTGGCTCCAGGGGCCTCAGTCTGGAGGGTGTGTGGGACAGGGATGTCAGGATAGAAGTCTGAAAACACAAACTCGGCTTAGGTTTGGGGACGTAGGTATGGCAGGCCCAATCTACAGACTATGAGGAGAATTTTTTGGGCTATGACCTAAGGGTGAGTGTGAACGATTGCTGAAGCTTATGTCTCTGGATTTTGTGTCAATAGTGGCCGTGGAATGTCGGGCTGGCCTAATGGGCCATGGACGAGTCTTTCTCTCTGGACCCCAATCACTTGGGATGGCCCAATCCCAAGTGATTGGGGTCATTCTGTGAGTGGGAGGAGTCCTTTCTGTGTTTATTTACCTCAAATGTCCCACCAAAGAGGGATTCCAGAGCAGAGCCCTGAGTAGGGGTGACTAGATGTCTCTACCTCTGGTTAAGATTGGGTGACTTGGGGCATGGCAGGCCCCATATGCGGGCTCATGGTCCAGCCACTTAGAGGCTTTACTTGAGGACAGGGCTCAAACTGAGGGTCCCAATGTGTGTTTGAGCCCACCGCAGCTCTTAAGCATAGGCAGGGCCTCAGGGACCCTACACTACCCTCAGGGGCCCTACTACTACCCCTGTAGGCCCTACAGGGGTCCTCCACTGAACGTTGGACAAGATGCCAACCACAAGATTCTGGCGAGAGGGAAGGAGGAGTTCTGATTTCTGCATCACGTTCACCCATGGGAAGTGAGTAGAGATAAGGTCTAGGATTCTGTAGCCTGAAAACCGAAGTTGGAAAGAGATGGCGACCTAAGGCCATGGCGGTTCAGATGTTCTCAGTGTACTGCAAGCTGTCTGGGTGTCGGTTGGGAATTCAGGCCTCAGGTTCTGTCAGAAAGGGCATTAGTGCACAGGCTAGACTATATAATTGGTGTACAGTTGAGTGACGTGCAGGTTTATCCTCATTGGAGGTTTCTGGGTAGACCCATAGGGCAATATTTTTCTTCTAGAGGGCAGGCAGAGTGCAGCACTGTGTCATCGGAAATCCCAAAATAGAAGGCGTGTGGTCCAGGAGAGTGAGTACGGAAGTCGGAGAACACTAGCTACGCTTAGGTTTTGGGGTGAGGGCACAGCAGGTACACTCTGAAGAGCTGAATCAAGATCTCGTGCATCTGAAGTCAAGGCGAAGATCAGCTGTTGGCTCAGGTTGGAGTTTCTTTCCATGATCTGCCTTCATGAAGATTGGGGGCATCATGTGACCTTGGAAGCTTTCCATGATATGAGTTGTTAGGTGGTCCATGCACAAGGACTCCTGTGGGACAGTCGAGACCTGTTGGATGGCTCAAGGATGTCCCATAAGGAACGACGCAAGAGCAGGGTTCTAAGGATGGATGGCTGAAGAGCCCAACTCGCATTTCAATTGTCTCCTAGCAACAAGGCAGGTTCAATCTGCTGGCTCTGGAGTAGCAACCGAGGGGGTTTAGTTGAAATGGACTCTCCTGAGGATGGGTCATAATTTGGGATTGTGTCCATGGAGATATTCAAATGGGGCAGTGGCTCCAGTGACCTGAAGTTTTCTCCTAACTGGAGGTTATGACACAGCTCCATAGAGCAAGATTCCCATGTGGAGACGAGATTTTTTCTGATAGGTAGCTCTGGAAACCCCCTTATGCTGGTATTGGAATCCAGGCCTCTGAGGAGAGATGCCTGAAAACAAAAGCAATGGATCCAATTAGGGCCTAGGTGCCTGTCTTGTTTAATATTCTTTTCTATGGATATCTGTCTAAGGTTCTGATTGGAGGTAGTGGCTCAGCTTGTGCCAGAGGGTCCCTGTATGTCCAGGACATCCGACACTATTGGGATGGCCTCAGAGATTTTGGATGATTCTCCTAATCTGTCAGGTTGTGCCAAATGAATGAGCAGAATTCCCTTGGAGAGGGCAGGCACAGTCCTGAGGTGTGGCTCCATGGGGCTCAGCCTTTAGAATGTGTGGGTGAGGACAATGGAGACAGAAATCTGAAAACACAAACTCGGCTTAGGTTTGGGGACATAGGTATGACAGGCCCGATCTACAGACCTTGAGAATTTTGGGGGCTCTGAACAAAGGGCAAGTGTGTGGCGCTTTTTCAGGTTTTTGTCTCCGGATTTTGTGTCAATGGAGGCCGTGGAATGTCAGGCTGGCCTCATCGACCATGGACGAGTATTTCTCTCTGTGGATTTGGCCAGATTCCAAGTGTTTGGGGTCATTCTTTGGATGGTAGGAGTCCTTACTTTTTTTTTTCTTTATCTTGGTTTTTTTTTTTTTTTTTACCTTATGTGTCCCACCAAAGAGGGATTCCAGAAAAGAGCTCTGAATAAGGTTGACTAGACTTCTCAAGCTCTGGCTAGGATTGGGGGAGTAGGGGCATGGCAAGTCCCATATGCAGGCTCTTGGTCCAGCCCCGCAGAGGCTTTACTTGAGGCCAGGGTTCATGCTTAGGGTCCTAATGTGTGTTTGTGCCCATCGCAGCCCTCAAGCGTGTCTGAGGCCTCATGGGCCATGCTGGGTTCTCATATACTGAACGTTGGACAACATGCCAACCACAAGGTTTCTGGTCATGGTGAAGGTGAAGTTCTGATTTCTGCATCACGTACATCACTTAGTTGTGAGTGGAGATAATGTCTAGGTTCTGAAGCCTGAAGACCAAGGTTGGGAAGAGATGATGACCTAAGGCCATGGCATGTTCGATGTGTTCAGTGTGAGGCCAGGTGTCTGGGTGTCGGTCACGAGGTCTGGGGTCAGGCTGTTTCAGACAGGGCATTAGTGCCCAGGCTAGACTGTATAATTGGGGTACAGTCTAGAGAATTGCAGGTTGATCCTCATTTGATGTTTCTGGGTAGACCCCTAGGGCAAAGTCTCTTTTCTGGAGGGCAGGCAGAGTGCTGCATTTTGTCTCCAGAATTCCCAAAGTGGAAGGCTTGTGGGCCAGGAGTGTGAGGATGGAAGTCTGAGAATGCGAGCTGGCTTAGGTTTTGGGGCGAGGGCAAGGCAGGCACACTCTGCAGAGCTGAATTGAGATCTCATGCATCTGAGGTCAGGGCGAGGATCAGACGGGAGTTTCTGTCCATGATGTCCTCTACCTGAAGGTGGAGGCATCACGAGGCCATGGAGGTTTTCCCACGGTGCGAGTGTGTGATGCTGCAAACCACAAGGATTCCTTCTGCAGGACAGTTGAGACCTGTTGAATGGATCAAGGACACCCCATTAGGAATTTCTCCAGAGCAGAGTTCTAACATGGATACCTGGGCAACGAACTCGCATTCCAATTGTCTCCTAGTGACAAAGCAGGTTTGATCTGCTGGCACTGGGTGAGCAACCGCCAGGTTTGTGTTGAAATGGACTCTCCTGAGGATGGGTCATAATGTGGGATTGTGTCCATTGAGACATTGGAATGGGGCGGTGGCTCCAGTGACGTGAAATTTGCTCCTAACTGGAGGTTTTGACACAGTTCCATATAGCATGATTCCCATGTGGCATGCGATTTGTTCTGATTGGTAGCTCCAGAAACCCCCATGTGCTGGTATTGGAATCCAGGCCTCTGAGGAGAGATACATGAAAACAAAAGCAATGAATTCGTTTAGGGCCTAGGTGCCTGTCCTCTTCAATCTTCTTTTCTATGGATATCTATCTACAGGTCTGATTGGAGGTAGTGGCTCAGCTTGTGGCAGATGGTCCCTGTTTGTCCCGGACATCCTACAATATTGGGGTGGCCTCGGGGACTTCGGATGTTTCTCCTAATCTGTCAGGTTGTGCCAAAGGAATGAGCAGAATTCCCATGGAGAGGGCAGGCACAGTCCTGAGGTGTGGCTCCATGGGGCCAAGCCTTGAGGGTGTGTGGGCCAGGACAATGGAGACAGAATTCTGAAAACACAAACTTGGCTTAGGTTTGGGGACATAGGTATGGCAGGCCCGATCTACAGACCGTGAGAATTTTTCAGGCTTTGAACAAAGGGCGAGTGTGTGGCGCTTTTTCAGGCTTTTGTCTCCAGATTTTGTGTCAATGGTGGCCGTGGAATGTCAGGATGGCCTCATCAGCCATGGACGAGTATTTCTCTCTGTGAATTTGGCCCAATTCCAAGTGTTTGCGGTCATTCTTTGGACGGTAGGAGTTCTTTCTCTATTTTTTTTTTAACCTCATGTGTCCCACCAAGGAGGGATTCTAGAGAAGAGATCTGAGTAGGGGTGACTAGACTTCTCAAGCACTGGTTAAGGTTTGGGGAGTAGGGGCATGGTAATCTCCATATGTGGGCTCTTGGTCCAGCCCCGGAGAGGCTTTACTTGAGGCCAGGGTTCATGCTTAGGGTCCTAATGTGTGTTTGTGCCCATCGCAGCCCTCAAGCATGTCTGAGGCCTCATGGGCCATGCTGGTTTCTCCTACACTGCACGTTGGACAACATGCCAACCACAGGGTTTCTGGTCATGGGGAAGGAGGAGTTCTGATTTCTGCATCACGTACACGGCATGGCAGTGAGTAGAGATAAGGTCTAGATTCTGAAGCCTGAAAACCGAGGTTGGTAAGAGATGACGACCTAAGGCCATGGTGGGTCCGATGCACTTAGTGTGCGGCCAGATGTCTGTGTCCATCATGAGGTCTGGGCTCAGGCTGTGTCAGGCAGGGCATTAGTCCCCAGGCTAGACTGTATAATTGGGGTACAGTCGAGTGATGTGAAGGTTGGTCCTCATTTGGGGTTTCTGGTTGGCCCCATAGGGCAAAGATTTTCTTCTGGAGGGCAGGCAGAGTGCTGCATTCTGGCTCCAGAAATGCCAACTTCAGGGCTTGTGGGCCAGGTGTTTTAGGACAGAAGTCTGAGAACACAAGTTCAGCTTAGAATTCGCAGCGGTGACATGGCAGGCACACTCTACAGACCTGAAATGAGATCTCGTGCATCTGAAGTCAGGGCGAGGATCAGATGTTGGCTTAGGTTGGAGTTTCTGTACATGATGTCTCCTTCATGAAGGTGGGGGGGCATCAGGAAACCATGGAAGATTTCCAACTTTGTGAGTGTGTGATGCTCCAAACCACAAGGATTCCGTCAGCGGGACAGTCACGACCTTTTGGATGGATCAAGGACGTCCCATAAGAAATGCTCCAAAGCACAGTTCTAATGATGGATGCCTGGGCAGTCCAACTTGCATTCCAGTTGTGTCCTAGTGAAAAGGAGGATTCGATCTGCTGTCACTGGGGGAACAACCGAGGGGGCTGAATTGAAATGGACTCTCATGAGGATCAGTCATGATGTGGATTTGTGTCCATGGATCCCTTGGAATGGGGCAGTGGCTCTGTTGCCCTGAAGAATTCTCCTAACCTGAGGTTTTGATGCAGCTCCAAAGAGCAAGTTTCCCATGTAGAGACGAGATTTGTTCTGAAACCCCCACAACCTGGTATTGGAAACCAAGCATCTGGGGAACAATGCCTGGAATCCAAAGCAATGGATCTGATTACGGTCTAGGGGCCTGTCCTTTTCAATATTCTCCTCTGAGTGTCTCTGTCTAAGATTCAGAATGGAGGTCACTGCTCAGCTTGTGTCAGATCACCCATGTTTGTTGGGGGAGGCCAACACTATTGGGCTCGTCTTGGGAATTGGAGGTTTCTCCTAATCTGTAAGGTTGTGGCAAATGAAACGGGCAGAGTTCCCTTGGAGAGCACTGGCACAGTCCTTAGGTGTGACACCACCTTTCTGGGTGTCATCCAGGAGGTCCAGGCTCAGGCTGTGTCAGACAGGGCATTAGTGCCAAGCTTAGACTGTATAATTGGAGTAAAGTTGAGTGGCATGCAGGTTGATCCTCATTTGGCGTTTCTGGGTAGCCCCAGGGGCAACGTTTTTCTTCTGGAGGGAAGGAAGAGTGCTGCATTGTGGCGACGGAATTCTCACACTGGAGGGCTTGTGGGCCAGAATTGTGAGGAAGGAAGTGAGAGAACACAAGCTAGGCTTAGGTTTTGGGTCAAGATCATGGCAGGCACACTCTGTAGAGCTAAATCTAAATCTCATGCATCTGAAGTCAGGGCGAGGATCAGACGTAGGCTCAGGTTGAAGTTTCTGTTCAGGATGGCCCCTTCATGATGGTGGGGGGCATCATGGGGCTATGGAGACTTTCCCACGATTGGCATTGTATGTTGCTCCAATCGGCAAGGATTCCTTCTACGGGACAGTCGAGACCGGTCAGATTGCTCCAGGACGTCCCATGCGGAACCACGGCAGTGCAGGGTTCTAAGGATGGATTCCTGGAGTGCCCGCCTCACATTCCTATTGTCTCCTAGTGACAAGGCAGGTTCGATCTGCTTCTTTTGGGGAGCAACCAAAGGGGATGTGTTGAAATGGACTCGCCTGCGGATGGGTCATAATGCAGGTTTGTGTCCATGGAGACCTTGGAATGGGGTGTTGGCTGCTGGGACCTGAAGGTTTCCCTTAACTGGAGGTTGTGACACAGCTCCAAAATGCATGTTTCCCATGTGGAAATGAGATTTGTTCAGACTGGTATCTCTTGAAGAACACATATGCTGGTATTGGAAACCAGGCCTCTGAGGAGAGATGCCTGGAATCAAAAGCAATGGATCTGATTAGGGCCTAGGTGCCTGTCCGGTTCAATCTTCTTCTCTGGGGTTATCTGTCTATGGATCTGAGTTGAGGTAGTTGCTCATCTTGGGACAGATCACCCTGTTTGCCCTGAGTGGCCAACACTATTGGGAAGGCCTCAGGGACGTTGGAGTGTTCTCCTAATCTTTAGGGTTGTGGCCAATGGAATAGGCAGAATTTGCTTGGAGAAGGCAGGCACAGTCCTGAGGCATGGCTCCAGGGGCCCCAGCCTGGAGGGTGTGTGGGCCAGGACAGTGGGGACAGAAACCTGAAAACCCAAACTCAGCTTAGATTTGGGGACGTAGGTATGACATGCCTGATCTATAGACCGTGAGAAGAATTTATCAGGCTATGAACAAAGGGCAAGTGTGAGGCATATCTCCAGGCTTTTGTCTCTAGATTTTGTGTCAATGGTGGCCATGGAATGACGGGATGGCCTCTTTGGCCATGGATGATTCTTTCTCTTTTAAGATTTGGTCAGATCCCAAGTTTTGGGGCTCATTCCGGGGATGGAGGAGACCCTTCAATATTTTTTTTCCTCAGGGGTTCCAGAGCAGAGACCTGAATAGGGGTGATTAGAACTCTCAACCTCTCATTAATATTGGGGGACTAGGGATGGCAATGCGGGTTCTTGGTCCAGACCCTGAGAGGCTTTACTTGAGGACAGGGCTCACACTGAGGGTCCCAATGTGTTTGTGCCCATTGCGGTTTTTCAAGCATGGGCGGGGACTCATGGGCTACACTGGATTCTCCTACACTGAACGTTGGAAAACATGCCAACCACAAGGTTTCTTGCCTTGAGGAAGAAGGAGTTTCATTTCTGCATCACGTTCACCCCTGGGTAGTGAGTATATATAAGGTCTAGGTTCTGAAGCCTGAAAACCAAGGTTGAAAAGAGATGATGACCTAAAGCCATGGCGGGTCTGATGTGCTCAGTGTACAGCCAGCTGTCTGGGTGTCGGTTGAAAATTCAGACCTCAGGCTGTGCAAGACAGGGCATTAACGCCGAAGCGAAACTGTATAATTGGGGTAGAGTCAAGTGGCATGCAGGTTGATCCTCATTTGGTGTTTCTGGTTAGCCCCATAGGACAACGTTTCCCTTCTGGAGGGCAGTCAGAGTGCTGCATTGTGTCTCTCCAGAATTCCCTAACTGGAGGGCTGGTGGGCTCGGAGTGTGAGGACGAAGTCTGAGAACAATAGCTAGGTTTTGCTTCGGGGCGGGGTTTCGGCAGGCACACTCTGCAGAGTTGAATCAAGATTTCGTGCATCTGAAGTCAGGGCGAGGATTAGACGTTGGCTCAGGTTGGAGTTTCTGTCCAAGATGGCTCTTTCATGAAGGGGACGGTGCACCACGAGGCCACAGAGCTTTTCCCATGATGGGAGTGGTGAGGTGCTCCAAAGCGCAAGGATTCCTTCTGCAGGACAGCTGTGACCTGTTGGATGGCTCCAGGACGTCCCATATGGAATTACTTCAGAGTAGTTTTCTACAGATGGATGCCTAGCCAGCCCGCCTCACATTCCAATTGTCTCCTAGTGACAAGATAGGTTCGATCTGCTGGCTCTAGGGGAGCACCCAAGGGCACTGAGTTGAAATAGACTCTCCTGCAGATGGGTCCTAATGTGGGATTGTGTCCATGGAGACCTTGGAATGAGGTGGTGGCACCGGGGCCCTGAAGGAATTTCCTAGCCGGAGGTTTTGACACAGCTTGAAAGAGCACGTTTCCCATGTGGAGAAGACATTTGTTCTGACTGATGCCTCAGGAAACCCCCATATGGTGGTATTGAAAACCAGGCCTCTGAGGTTCTGACATAGCTCCTCGAGCAAGTTTCCAATGTGCAGACAAGACTTGCTCTGAAGGAGCCTATGGAAACCCCATAGGCTGGTATTGGAAACCAGGCCTCTGAGAAGAGATGCCTAGAAACCAAAGCAATGGATCTGATTAGGGCCTAGGGGCCTGTCCAGTTCAATGTTCTTCTCTGGGGACATCTGTCTCCGAGTCTGTGTGGAGCTAGTTGCTCAGCTAGTGTCAGATCACCCCTGTTTGTTCCGAGCAGCCTACAATATTGGGATGGTCCCAGGGACATTGGAGATTTCTCCTGATTTATATGGTTGTGGCCAATGGAATATGAAGAATTCCCTTTGAGAGGGCAGGAACAATCCTGATGTGTGGTTCCAGGGGCCCTAGCATGGAGGGTGTGTGTTTTCACACAACTGTCCAAACAGCCCTGGCCTACACAACCTACAGGCTCAGGCCCCTGGAGCCAAACCTGAGGACTGTACTTGTCCTCTCAGAGGGAAATGTGTGTGCCCATTCCAAAGGCTACAACCCTTCTAATAGGATAAACCTCCAAAGTCCCTGATCCATCTCAATAGTGGTGGCTTCCCAGGAAAAACAGGGGCAATCTGAGCCCTACAGAGCACCTACCTGCACTCAGACCCATAGACAGATGTCCCCAGAGGTAAAAAGGAAAGAACAGGCGCCTAGGCACTAATCAGATCCATTGCTTTGGTTTCCAGGCATCTCTCCTCAGAGGCCTGGATTTCAAAAGCAGCATATAGCTGTTTCTTGACTCACCCATCAGAAAACATCTCATCTACACATGGGAAACTTGCACGTTGGGGCTGTGTCAAAGCCTCTGTTTAGGAGAACCCTTTAGGGCCCCAGTGCCACCGCTTCATTCCAAAGTCTCCATAGACACAAAAGCACATTAGGACCCATCCCCAGGGGTGTCCATTTCAACTCAGCGTCCACGGTTGCTCCCCACAGATCCAGATCTAACCTGTCTTGTTGCTGGGAGACAATTGAAATGCGAGGTGGGCTACCCATCCAACCATCCTTAGAACCCTGCTCAGAATCATTGGCCTGGAGCCAAACAACAGGTCTCAATTGTCCTGCAGAAGACTTTCTGCAGTTTGGAGATTCTCACAACTCCCATCGTGGGAAAACACCCATGGCCCCGTGATGCCCCCCCCCATTCATGAGGGGCCATCAGGGACAGAAACTCCAACCTGAGCGATCGTCTGATCCTCGCCCTGACTTCAGATGCACGAGATCTCGATTCAGGTCTGTAGATTGTGCCTGCCATGGCCTCACCCAGAAACCTAAGCCTAGCTTGTGTTCTCAGACTTTTGTCGTCAGACTACTGGCCCACAAGACCTCCAGTTTGGCAACCCAGAACTACAATGCAGCACTCTGCCGGCCCTCCAGAAGAAAAACATTGTCCTCTGGGGCTACCCAGTAACCCCAAATGAGGATCAACCTGCACCGACATTGGCTGTACCCCAAATACATAGGCTGACCAGGGCACTAATGCCCTTTCTGACACAGCCTGAGCCTGGACCCCGTGGACCCTCCCAGACAGCTGGCCGCAAACTGAGCCCATCGAGCCGCCATGGCCTTAGGTCGTCATCTCTTCCCAACCTCGGTTTTCAGGTTTCAGAACCTAGACATTATCTCCAATCACTGCCCAGGGTTGAAGGTGATGCAGAAATCAGAACTCCTTCCCCATGGCAAGAAACCTTGTGGTTGGCATGTTGTCCAACGTTCAGTGTAGTTGAAACCAGTGTGGCCCATGAGGCCCCGCCCATCTCGCGGGCCACATTGGTCACAAACACACATTGTGACGCTCAGGCTGAGCCCAGTCCTCAAGTAAGGCCACTCAGTGGCTGGATGAAGAGATAGCATATTGGACTTGCCATGCCCCTAGGCCCCAATTTTTAACCATAGTTCGGGTTGTCCCTTCAGTCTTCCCCACGGCTTGGCTTTGGAATTCCTCTTTTGGTGGGACACCTGAGGTAACAAAACTGAAATGAGTCCTCCCATCCCACAGATTGACGAAAAGCAATTGGGAATCGGGCCAAATCCTCAGAGAGGAAGATTCGTCCATGGCCCATGAGGCCTCCCCGACATTCCACGGCCATCGCTGATACAAAATCCAGAGACAAAAGCCTGAGCAAGCGCCTCAGACTCGCACTTTCTTCATATCCTGAAGAGTTCTTCTCATGGTTTGTCGATCGGGCCTGCCATACCTACGTCCCCAAACATAAGCTGAGTTTGTGTTTTCGACTTCTGTCCTCAAAGTCTTGGGCCACACACCCTCCAGGCTGGGCCCCTGGAGCCACACATTAGGACTGTGCCTACCAATCCATGGGAATTCTGCCCATTCCATGGTCCAAAATCATACAAATTAGGAGAAACCTCCAAAATCCCTGAGGCCATCCCAATATATTTGGTCGCCCTGAACAAACAAGGGCTGTCTAACGCCAGCTGATAATCGACCTCCACTCATACCATAGATGGATGTCCCCAGAGAAGAAGATTGAACCAGACAGGACCCTAGGCCATAATAGGATCCATTGCTTTGGGTTACAGGCATGTGTCCTCAAAAGCCTGATTCCAATACGAGCATAGGGGTTTTCCTGAGGCACCCATCAGAACTCATCTCGTCTCCACAAGGAAACCTGTGCATGGGAGCCATGTCCAAAGCTTAGGAGAGTACTTCGGGGTCCCGGTGCCACCGCCCCATTCCAAGGCCCTCATGGACACAAAAACACATTAGGACCCATCCTCAGGAAAGTCCATTTCAAGTCAGCCACCCCGGTTGACCAGGCAGAGCCATCAGATCTAAACTGTCTTGTTGCTAGGAGAAAATTGGAATGCGAGGCGGGCTACCCAGGCATCCATCCGCGAACGGTGCTCTGGAGTCATTCCATATGGAATGTCCTGGAGCTGTCCAACAGGTCTCAATTGTCCCGCAGAAGAAATCCTTGAAGGGGGCATCCCACAACTCCCAACGTGGGAAAACCTCAATGGCCTCGAGATTCTGCTCCCTTCATGAAGCGGCCGTCATGCTCAGAAACTCCAACCTGAGCCAACGTCTCATCCTCGCCATGACTTCACATGGATGAGATATTGGTCAGATATGCAGGGGGTAACAGCCATGCCCCCCCGAAACCCAAGTCTAGCTTGTCTTCTCAGACTTCCGTCCTCACACTCCTGGCCCCGAAGCCCTCAAGTTTGGCTATTCCGGACCCACAATGCAGCACTCTGCCTGCCCTCTAGAAAAAAAAAATTATTGCCTCATGAGCTGCCCAGGCACCTTAAATGAGGGTAAACCTACACAGCACTCGACTTTACCCAAATTATATAGTCTAACCTGGGCACTAATGCACTGTCGAACACAACCTGAGCCCGGACCTCCTGACCAACACCCAGAAAGCTGACCGCACACTGAGCACATAAAACCCGCCATGGCCTTAGGTCATCATCTCTTCCCTACCTCAGTTTTCAGGCTTCAGAACGAGACCTTATCTGCAATCACTGCCCAGGGGTGAGTGTGATGCAGAAATCAGAACTCCTCTTTACCCATGGCAAGAACCCTTGTGGTTGGCACGTAGTTCAACGTTCAGTTTAGGAGAAACCAGCATTCACCCTGAGGCCCCACCCATTCTTGAGTGTTATGAGGGCATACACACGCATTGTGACCCTCAGCATAAGTCCTGTCCTCTAGTAAGTCCTCTCAGTGGCTGGACCATTAGATGTCATAATGGGCTTGACATGTCCCTAGGCCCCAATTTTTAACCAGATTTCTTATTGTCCAGTCGCCCCTCCCCAGGGCTCTACTCTGGAATCCCTCATTTGTTGGGACACCTGAGGTTAAAAAAGAAAACAACAACAACAACAACAAAAACGGACTTCTTCCAGCCCACAGAATGAACCCAAACTCTTTGGACGGGGCCAAACCACCAGAGAGTAAGACTCGTCCATTTCCCATGAAGTCACCCAGAAATTCCACAACCATGAGTGACACGATATCCACAGACAAAAACTTAAGCAGGAGCTTCACACTCGCCCTTCTTTCAAATCCCGAAGGGTTCTCCTCATGGTCTGTAGATCAGTCATGCCATACCTATGACCCGAAACATAAGCCGAGTTTGTGTTTTCAGACAACTGTCCAAACAGCCCTGGCCTACATAACCTACAGGCTCAGGCCCCTGGAGCCAAACCTAAGGACTGTACTTGCCCTCTCCAAGGGAATTGTGTGTGCCCATTCCAATGGCCACAGCCCTTCTAATAGGATAAACCTCCAAAGTCCCTGATCCATCTCAATAGTGGTGGCTTCCCAGGAAAAACAGGGGCAATCTGAGCCCAACTGAGCACCTACCTGCACTCAGACCCATAGACAGATGTCCCCAGAGGTAAAAAGGAAAGAACAGGCCCCTAGGCACTAATCAGATCCATTGCTTTGGTTTCCAGGCATCTCTCCTCAGATTCCTGGATTTCAAAAGCAGCATATAACTGTTTCTTGACTCACCCATCAGAAAACATCTCATCTACACATGGGAAACTTGCACGTTGGAGCTGTGTCAAAGCCTCTGTTTAGGAGAACCCTTTAGGGCCCCAGTGCCACCGCTTCATTCTAAAGTCTCCATAAACAAAAAAGCACGTTAGGATCCATCCCCAGGGGTGTCCATTTCAACTCAGCGTCCTCGGTTGCTCCCCACAGATCCAGGAGATCTAACCTGTCTTGTTGCTAGGAGACAATTGGAATGCGAGGTGGGCTACCCAGCCATCCATCCTTAGAACCCTGCTCAGAATCATTGGCCTGGAACCAAACAACAGGTCTCAATTGTCCTGCAGAAAACTCTCTGCAGTTTGGACCTTCTCACAACTCCCCTCGTGGGAAAACACCCATGGCCTCGTGATGCCTCCCCCAATCATGAAGGGGCCATCAGGGACAGAAATTCCAACCTGAGCGATCCTCTGATCCTCGCCCTGACTTCAGATGCACGAGATCTCGATTCAGGTCTGTAGATTGTGCCTGCCATGGCCTCACCCAGAAACCTAAGCCTAGCTTGTGTTCTCAGACTTTTGTCGTCAGACTACTGGCCCACAAGCCCTCCAGTTTGGCAACCCAGAACTACAATGCAGCACTCTGCCGGCCCTCCAGAAGAAAAACATTGTCCTCTGGGGCTACCCAGTAACCCCAAATGAGGATCAACCTGCACCGACATTGGCTGTACCCCAAATACATAGGCTGACCAGGGCACTAATGCCCTTTCTGACACAGCCTGAGCCTGGACCCCGTGGACCCTCCCAGACAGCTGGCCGCAAACTGAGCCCATCGAGCCACCATGGCCTTAGGTCGTCATCTCTTCCCAACCTCGGTTTTCAGGTTTCAGAACCTAGACATTATCTCCAATCACTGCCCAGGGTTGAAGGTGATGCAGAAATTAGAACTCCTTCCCCATGGCAAGAAACCTTGTGGTTGGCATGTTGTCCAACGTTCAGTGTAGTTGAAACCAGTGTGGCCCATGAGGCCCCGCCCATGCTCGCGGGCCACATTGGTCACAAACACACATTGTGATGCTCAGGCTGAGCCCAGTCCTCAAGTAAGGCCACTCAGTGGCTGGATGAAGAGATAGCATATTGGACTTGCCATGCCCCTAGGCCCCAATTTTTAACCATAGTTCGGGTTGTCCCTTCAGTCTTCCCCACGGCTTGGCTTTGGAATTCCTCTTTTGGTGGGACACCTGAGGTAACAAAACTGAAATGAGTCCTCCCATCCCACAGATTGACGAAAAGCAATTGGGAATCGGGCCAAATCCTCAGAGAGGAAGATTCGTCCATGGCCCATGAGGCCTCCCCGACATTCCACGGCCATCGCTGATACAAAATCCAGAGACAAAAGCCTGAGCAAGCACCTCAGACTCGCACTTTCTTCGTATCCTGAAGAGTTCTTCTCATGGTTTGTAGATCAGGCTTGCCATACCTACGTCCCCAAAAGTAAGCTGAGTTTGTGTTTTCAGACTTCTGTCCTCAAAGTCTTGGGCCACACACCCTCCAGGCTGGGCCCCTGGAGCCACACATTAGGACTGTGCCTACCAATCCATGGGAATTCTGCCCATTCCATGGTCCAAAATCATACAAATTAGGAGAAACCTCCAAAGTCCCTGAGGCCATCCCAATATATTTGGTCGCCCTGAACAAACAAGGGCTGTCTAACGCCAGCTGATAATCGACCTCCACTCATACCATAGATGGATGTCCCCAGAGAAGAAGATTGAACCAGACAGGACCCTAGGCCATAATAGGATCCATTGCTTTGTGTTACAGGCATGTGTCCTCAAAAGCCTGATTCCAATACGAGCATAGGGGTTTTCCTGAGGCACCCATCAGAACTCATCTCGTCTCCACAAGGAAACCTGTGCATGGGAGCCATGTCCAAAGCTTAGGAGAGTACTTCAGGGTCCCGGTGCCACCGCCCCATTCCAAGGCCCTCATGGACACAAAAACACATTAGGACCCATCCTCAGGAAAGTCCATTTCAAGTCAGCCACCCCGGTTGACCAGGCAGAGCCATCAGATCTAAACTGTCTTGTTGCTAGGAGAAAATTGGAATGCGAGGCGGGCTACCCAGGCATCCATCCGCGAACGGTGCTCTGGAGTCATTCCATATGGAATGTCCTGGAGCTGTCCAACAGGTCTCAATTGTCCCGCAGAAGAAATCCTTGAAGGGGGCATCCCACAACTCCCAACGTGGGAAAACCTCAATGGCCTCGAGATTCTGCTCCCTTCATGAAGCGGCCGTCATGCTCAGAAACTCCAACCTGAGCCAACGTCTCATCCTCGCCATGACTTCACATGGATGAGATATTGGTCAGATATGCAGGGGGTAACAGCCATGCCCCCCCGAAACCCAAGTCTAGCTTGTCTTCTCAGACTTCCGTCCTCACACTCCTGGCCCCGAAGCCCTCAAGTTTGGCTATTCCGGACCCACAATGCAGCACTCTGCCTGCCCTCTAGAAAAAAAAAATTATTGCCTCATGAGCTGCCCAGGCACCTTAAATGAGGGTAAACCTACACAGCACTCGACTTTACCCAAATTATATAGTCTAACCTGGGCACTAATGCACTGTCGAACACAACCTGAGCCCGGACCTCCTGACCAACACCCAGAAAGCTGACCGCACACTGAGCACATAAAACCCGCCATGGCCTTAGGTCATCATCTCTTCCCTACCTCAGTTTTCAGGCTTCAGAACGAGACCTTATCTGCAATCACTGCCCAGGGGTGAGTGTGATGCAGAAATCAGAACTCCTCTTTACCCATGGCAAGAACCCTTGTGGTTGGCACGTAGTTCAACGTTCAGTTTAGGAGAAACCAGCATTCACCCTGAGGCCCCACCCATTCTTGAGTGTTATGAGGGCATACACACGCATTGTGACCCTCAGCATAAGTCCTGTCCTCTAGTAAGTCCTCTCAGTGGCTGGACCATTAGATGTCATAATGGGCTTGACATGTCCCTAGGCCCCAATTTTTAACCAGATTTCTTATTGTCCAGTCGCCCCTCCCCAGGGCTCTACTCTGGAATCCCTCATTTGTTGGGACACCTGAGGTTAAAAAAGAAAACAACAACAACAACAACAAAAACGGACTTCTTCCAGCCCACAGAATGAACCCAAACTCTTTGGACGGGGCCAAACCACCAGAGAGTAAGACTCGTCCATTTCCCATGAAGTCACCCAGAAATTCCACGACCATGAGTGACACGATATCCACAGACAAAAACTTAAGCAGGAGCCTCACACTCGCCCTTCTTTCAAATCCCGAAGGGTTCTCCTCATGGTCTGTAGATCAGTCATGCCATACCTATGACCCGAAACATAAGCCGAGTTTGTGTTTTCAGACAACTGTCCAAACAGCCCTGGCCTACATAACCTACAGGCTCAGGCCCCTGGAGCCAAACCTAAGGACTGTACTTGCCCTCTCCAAGGGAATTGTGTGTGCCCATTCCAATGGCCACAGCCCTTCTAATAGGATAAACCTCCAAAGTCCCTGATCCATCTCAATAGTGGTGGCTTCCCAGGAAAAACAGGGGCAATCTGAGCCCAACTGAGCACCTACCTGCACTCAGACCCATAGACAGATGTCCCCAGAGGTAAAAAGGAAAGAACAGGCCCCTAGGCACTAATCAGATCCATTGCTTTGGTTTCCAGGCATCTCTCCTCAGAATCCTGGATTTCAAAAGCAGCATATAACTGTTTCTTGACTCACCCATCAGAAAACATCTCATCTACACATGGGAAACTTGCACGTTGGAGCTGTGTCAAAGCCTCTGTTTAGGAGAACCCTTTAGGGCCCCAGTGCCACCGCTTCATTCTAAAGTCTCCATAAACAAAAAAGCACGTTAGGATCCATCCCCAGGGGTGTCCATTTCAATTCAGCGTCCTCGGTTGCTCCCCACAGATCCAGGAGATCTAACCTGTCTTGTTGCTAGGAGACAATTGGAATGCGAGGTGGGCTACCCAGCCATCCATCCTTAGAACCCTGCTCAGAATCATTGGCCTGGAGCCAAACAACAGGTCTCAATTGTCCTGCAGAAAACTCTCTGCAGTTTGGACCTTCTCACAACTCCCCTCGTGGGAAAACACCCATGGCCTCGTGATGCCTCCCCCAATCATGAAGGGGCCATCAGGGACAGAAATTCCAACCTGAGCGATCCTCTGATCCTCGCCCTGACTTCAGATGCACGAGATCTCGATTCAGGTCTGTAGATTGTGCCTGCCATGGCCTCACCCAGAAACCTAAGCCTAGCTTGTGTTCTCAGACTTTTGTCGTCAGACTACTGGCCCACAAGCCCTCCAGTTTGGCAACCCAGAACTACAATGCAGCACTCTGCCGGCCCTCCAGAAGAAAAACATTGTCCTCTGGGGCTACCCAGTAACCCCAAATGAGGATCAACCTGCACCGACATTGGCTGTACCCCAAATACATAGGCTGACCAGGGCACTAATGCCCTTTCTGACACAGCCTGAGCCTGGACCCCGTGGACCCTCCCAGACAGCTGGCCGCAAACTGAGCCCATCGAGCCACCATGGCCTTAGGTCGTCATCTCTTCCCAACCTCGGTTTTCAGGTTTCAGAACCTAGACATTATCTCCAATCACTGCCCAGGGTTGAAGGTGATGCAGAAATCAGAACTCCTTCCCCATGGCAAGAAACCTTGTGGTTGGCATGTTGTCCAACGTTCAGTGTAGTTGAAACCAGTGTGGCCCATGAGGCCCCGCCCATGCTCGCGGGCCACATTGGTCACAAACACACATTGTGATGCTCAGGCTGAGCCCAGTCCTCAAGTAAGGCCACTCAGTGGCTGGATGAAGAGATAGCATATTGGACTTGCCATGCCCCTAGGCCCCAATTTTTAACCATAGTTCGGGTTGTCCCTTCAGTCTTCCCCACGGATTGGCTTTGGAATTCCTCTTTTGGTGGGACACCTGAGGTAACAAAACTGAAATGAGTCCTCCCATCCCACAGATTGACGAAAAGCAATTGGGAATCGGGCCAAATCCTCAGAGAGGAAGATTCGTCCATGGCCCATGAGGCCTCCCCGACATTCCACGGCCATCGCTGATACAAAATCCAGAGACAAAAGCCTGAGCAAGCACCTCAGACTCGCACTTTCTTCGTATCCTGAAGAGTTCTTCTCATGGTTTGTAGATCAGGCTTGCCATACCTACGTCCCCAAAAGTAAGCTGAGTTTGTGTTTTCAGACTTCTGTCCTCAAAGTCTTGGGCCACACACCCTCCAGGCTGGGCCCCTGGAGCCACACATTAGGACTGTGCCTACCAATCCATGGGAATTCTGCCCATTCCATGGTCCAAAATCATACAAATTAGGAGAAACCTCCAAAGTCCCTGAGGCCATCCCAATATATTTGGTCGCCCTGAACAAACAAGGGCTGTCTAACGCCAGCTGATAATCGACCTCCACTCATACCATAGATGGATGTCCCCAGAGAAGAAGATTGAACCAGACAGGACCCTAGGCCATAATAGGATCCATTGCTTTGGGTTACAGGCATGTGTCCTCAAAAGCCTGATTCCAATACGAGCATAGGGGTTTTCCTGAGGCACCCATCAGAACTCATCTCGTCTCCACAAGGAAACCTGTGCATGGGAGCCATGTCCAAAGCTTAGGAGAGTACTTCAGGGTCCCGGTGCCACCGCCCCATTCCAAGGCCCTCATGGACACAAAAACACATTAGGACCCATCCTCAGGAAAGTCCATTTCAAGTCAGCCACCCCGGTTGACCAGGCAGAGCCATCAGATCTAAACTGTCTTGTTGCTAGGAGAAAATTGGAATGCGAGGCGGGCTACCCAGGCATCCATCCGCGAACGGTGCTCTGGAGTCATTCCATATGGAATGTCCTGGAGCTGTCCAACAGGTCTCAATTGTCCCGCAGAAGAAATCCTTGAAGGGGGCATCCCACAACTCCCAACGTGGGAAAACCTCAATGGCCTCGAGATTCTGCTCCCTTCATGAAGCGGCCGTCATGCTCAGAAACTCCAACCTGAGCCAACGTCTCATCCTCGCCATGACTTCACATGGATGAGATATTGGTCAGATATGCAGGGGGTAACAGCCATGCCCCCCCGAAACCCAAGTCTAGCTTGTCTTCTCAGACTTCCGTCCTCACACTCCTGGCCCCGAAGCCCTCAAGTTTGGCTATTCCGGACCCACAATGCAGCACTCTGCCTGCCCTCTAGAAAAAAAAAATTATTGCCTCATGAGCTGCCCAGGCACCTTAAATGAGGGTAAACCTACACAGCACTCGACTTTACCCAAATTATATAGTCTAACCTGGGCACTAATGCACTGTCGAACACAACCTGAGCCCGGACCTCCTGACCCACACCCAGAAAGCTGACCGCACACTGAGCACATAAAACCCGCCATGGCCTTAGGTCATCATCTCTTCCCTACCTCAGTTTTCAGGCTTCAGAACGAGACCTTATCTGCAATCACTGCCCAGGGGTGAGTGTGATGCAGAAATCAGAACTCCTCTTTACCCATGGCAAGAACCCTTGTGGTTGGCACGTAGTTCAACGTTCAGTTTAGGAGAAACCAGCATTCACCCTGAGGCCCCACCCATTCTTGAGTGTTATGAGGGCATACACACGCATTGTGACCCTCAGCATAAGTCCTGTCCTCTAGTAAGTCCTCTCAGTGGCTGGACCATTAGATGTCATAATGGGCTTGACATGTCCCTAGGCCCCAATTTTTAACCAGATTTCTTATTGTCCAGTCGCCCCTCCCCAGGGCTCTACTCTGGAATCCCTCATTTGTTGGGACACCTGAGGTTAAAAAAGAAAACAACAACAACAACAACAAAAACGGACTTCTTCCAGCCCACAGAATGAACCCAAACTCTTTGGACGGGGCCAAACCACCAGAGAGTAAGACTCGTCCATTTCCCATGAAGTCACCCAGAAATTCCACGACCATGAGTGACACGATATCCACAGACAAAAACTTAAGCAGGAGCCTCACACTCGCCCTTCTTTCAAATCCCGAAGGGTTCTCCTCATGGTCTGTAGATCAGTCATGCCATACCTATGACCCGAAACATAAGCCGAGTTTGTGTTTTCAGACAACTGTCCAAACAGCCCTGGCCTACATAACCTACAGGCTCAGGCCCCTGGAGCCAAACCTAAGGACTGTACTTGCCCTCTCCAAGGGAATTGTGTGTGCCCATTCCAATGGCCACAGCCCTTCTAATAGGATAAACCTCCAAAGTCCCTGATCCATCTCAATAGTGGTGGCTTCCCAGGAAAAACAGGGGCAATCTGAGACCAACTGAGCACCTACCTGCACTCAGACCCATAGACAGATGTCCCCAGAGGTAAAAAGGAAAGAACAGGCCCCTAGGCACTAATCAGATCCATTGCTTTGGTTTCCAGGCATCTCTCCTCAGAATCCTGGATTTCAAAAGCAGCATATAACTGTTTCTTGACTCACCCATCAGAAAACATCTCATCTACACATGGGAAACTTGCACGTTGGAGCTGTGTCAAAGCCTCTGTTTAGGAGAACCCTTTAGGGCCCCAGTGCCACCGCTTCATTCTAAAGTCTCCATAAACAAAAAAGCACGTTAGGATCCATCCCCAGGGGTGTCCATTTCAATTCAGCGTCCTCGGTTGCTCCCCACAGATCCAGGAGATCTAACCTGTCTTGTTGCTAGGAGACAATTGGAATGCGAGGTGGGCTACCCAGGCATCCATCCTTAGAACCCTGCTCAGAATCATTGGCCTGGAGCCAAACAACAGGTCTCAATTGTCCTGCAGAAAACTCTCTGCAGTTTGGACCTTCTCACAACTCCCCTCGTGGGAAAACACCCATGGCCTCGTGATGCCTCCCCCAATCATGAAGGGGCCATCAGGGACAGAAACTCCAACCTGAGCGATCCTCTGATCCTCGCCCTGACTTCAGATGCACGAGATCTCGATTCAGGTCTGTAGATTGTGCCTGCCATGGCCTCACCCAGAAACCTAAGCCTAGCTTGTGTTCTCAGACTTTTGTCGTCAGACTACTGGCCCACAAGCCCTCCAGTTTGGCAACCCAGAACTACAATGCAGCACTCTGCCGGCCCTCCAGAAGAAAAACATTGTCCTCTGGGGCTACCCAGTAACCACAAATGAGGATCAACCTGCACCGACATTGGCTGTACCCCAAATACATAGGCTGACCAGGGCACTAATGCCCTTTCTGACACAGCCTGAGCCTGGACCCCGTGGACCCTCCCAGACAGCTGGCCGCAAACTGAGCCCATCGAGCCACCATGGCCTTAGGTCGTCATCTCTTCCCAACCTCGGTTTTCAGGTTTCAGAACCTAGACATTATCTCCAATCACTGCCCAGGGTTGAAGGTGATGCAGAAATCAGAACTCCTTCCCCATGGCAAGAAACCTTGTGGTTGGCATGTTGTCCAACGTTCAGTGTAGTTGAAACCAGTGTGGCCCATGAGGCCCCGCCCATGCTCGCGGGCCACATTGGTCACAAACACACATTGTGATGCTCAGGCTGAGCCCAGTCCTCAAGTAAGGCCACTCAGTGGCTGGATGAAGAGATAGCATATTGGACTTGCCATGCCCCTAGGCCCCAATTTTTAACCATAGTTCGGGTTGTCCCTTCAGTCTTCCCCACGGATTGGCTTTGGAATTCCTCTTTTGGTGGGACACCTGAGGTAACAAAACTGAAATGAGTCCTCCCATCCCACAGATTGACGAAAAGCAATTGGGAATCGGGCCAAATCCTCAGAGAGGAAGATTCGTCCATGGCCCATGAGGCCTCCCCGACATTCCACGGCCATCGCTGATACAAAATCCAGAGACAAAAGCCTGAGCAAGCACCTCAGACTCGCACTTTCTTCGTATCCTGAAGAGTTCTTCTCATGGTTTGTAGATCAGGCCTGCCATACCTACGTCCCCAAAAGTAAGCTGAGTTTGTGTTTTCAGACTTCTGTCCTCAAAGTCTTGGGCCACACACCCTCCAGGCTGGGCCCCTGGAGCCACACATTAGGACTGTGCCTACCAATCCATGGGAATTCTGCCCATTCCATGGTCCAAAATCATACAAATTAGGAGAAACCTCCAAAGTCCCTGAGGCCATCCCAATATATTTGGTCGCCCTGAACAATCAAGGGCTGTCTAACGCCAGCTGATAATCGACCTCCACTCATACCATAGATGGATGTCCCCAGAGAAGAAGATTGAACCAGACAGGACCCTAGGCCATAATAGGATCCATTGCTTTGGGTTACAGGCATGTGTCCTCAAAAGCCTGATTCCAATACGAGCATAGGGGTTTTCCTGAGGCACTCATCAGAACTCATCTCGTCTCCACAAGGAAACCTGTGCATGGGAGCCATGTCCAAAGCTTAGGAGAGTACTTCAGGGTCCCGGTGCCACCGCCCCATTCCAAGGCCCTCATGGACACAAAAACACATTAGGACCCATCCTCAGGAAAGTCCATTTCAAGTCAGCCACCCAGGTTGACCAGGCAGAGCCATCAGATCTAAACTGTCTTGTTGCTAGGAGAAAATTGGAATGCGAGGCGGGCTACCCAGGCATCCATCCGCGAACGGTGCTCTGGAGTCATTCCATATGGAATGTCCTGGAGCTGTCCAACAGGTCTCAATTGTCCCGCAGAAGAAATCCTTGAAGGGGGCATCCCACAACTCCCAACGTGGGAAAACCTCAATGGCCTCGAGATTCTGCTCCCTTCATGAAGCGGCCGTCATGCTCAGAAACTCCAACCTGAGCCAACGTCTCATCCTCGCCATGACTTCACATGGATGAGATATTGGTCAGATATGCAGGGGGTAACAGCCATGCCCCCCCGAAACCCAAGTCTAGCTTGTCTTCTCAGACTTCCGTCCTCACACTCCTGGCCCCGAAGCCCTCAAGTTTGGCTATTCCGGACCCACAATGCAGCACTCTGCCTGCCCTCTAGAAAAAAAAAATTATTGCCTCATGAGCTGCCCAGGCACCTTAAATGAGGGTAAACCTACACAGCACTCGACTTTACCCAAATTATATAGTCTAACCTGGGCACTAATGCACTGTCGAACACAACCTGAGCCCGGACCTCCTGACCAACACCCAGAAAGCTGACCGCACACTGAGCACATAAAACCCGCCATGGCCTTAGGTCATCATCTCTTCCCTACCTCAGTTTTCAGGCTTCAGAACGAGACCTTATCTGCAATCACTGCCCAGGGGTGAGTGTGATGCAGAAATCAGAACTCCTCTTTACCCATGGCAAGAACCCTTGTGGTTGGCACGTAGTTCAACGTTCAGTTTAGGAGAAACCAGCATTCACCCTGAGGCCCCACCCATTCTTGAGTGTTATGAGGGCATACACACGCATTGTGACCCTCAGCATAAGTCCTGTCCTCTAGTAAGTCCTCTCAGTGGCTGGACCATTAGATGTCATAATGGGCTTGACATGTCCCTAGGCCCCAATTTTTAACCAGATTTCTTATTGTCCAGTCGCCCCTCCCCAGGGCTCTACTCTGGAATCCCTCATTTGTTGGGACACCTGAGGTTAAAAAAGAAAACAACAACAACAACAACAAAAACGGACTTCTTCCAGCCCACAGAATGAACCCAAACTCTTTGGACGGGGCCAAACCACCAGAGAGTAAGACTCGTCCATTTCCCATGAAGTCACCCAGAAATTCCACGACCATGAGTGACACGATATCCACAGACAAAAACTTAAGCAGGAGCCTCACACTCGCCCTTCTTTCAAATCCCGAAGGGTTCTCCTCATGGTCTGTAGATCAGTCATGCCATACCTATGACCCGAAACATAAGCCGAGTTTGTGTTTTCAGACAACTGTCCAAACAGCCCTGGCCTACATAACCTACAGGCTCAGGCCCCTGGAGCCAAACCTGAGGACTTTACTTGCCCTCTCCAAGGGAATTGTGTGTGCCCATTCCAATGGCCACAACCCTTCTAATAGGATAAACCTCCAAAGTCCCTGATCCATCTCAATAGTGGTGGCTTCCCAGGAAAAACAGGGGCAATCTGAGCCCAACTGAGCACCTACCTGCACTCAGACCCATAGACAGATGTCCCCAGAGGTAAAAAGGAAAGAACAGGCCCCTAGGCACTAATCAGATCCATTGCTTTGGTTTCCAGGCATCTCTCCTCAGATTCCTGGATTTCAAAAGCAGCATATAACTGTTTCTTGACTCACCCATCAGAAAACATCTCATCTACACATGGGAAACTTGCACGTTGGAGCTGTGTCAAAGCCTCTGTTTAGGAGAACCCTTTAGGGCCCCAGTGCCACCGCTTCATTCTAAAGTCTCCATAAACAAAAAAGCACGTTAGGATCCATCCCCAGGGGTGTCCATTTCAATTCAGCGTCCTCGGTTGCTCCCCACAGATCCAGGAGATCTAACCTGTCTTGTTGCTAGGAGACAATTGGAATGCGAGGTGGGATACCCAGCCATCCATCCTTAGAACCCTGCTCAGAATCATTGGCCTGGAGCCAAACAACAGGTCTCAATTGTCCTGCAGAAAACTCTCTGCAGTTTGGACCTTCTCACAACTCCCCTCGTGGGAAAACACCCATGGCCTCGTGATACCTCCCCCAATCATGAAGGGGCCATCAGGGACAGAAACTCCAACCTGAGCGATCCTCTGATCCTCGCCCTGACTTCAGATGCACGAGATCTCGATTCAGGTCTGTAGATTGTGCCTGCCATGGCCTCACCCAGAAACCTAAACCTAGCTTGTGTTCTCAGACTTTTGTCGTCAGACTACTGGCCCACAAGCCCTCCAGTTTGGCAACCCAGAACTACAATGCAGCACTCTGCCGGCCCTCCAGAAGAAAAACATTGTCCTCTGGGGCTACCCAGTAACCCCAAATGAGGATCAACCTGCACCGACATTGGCTGTACCCCAAATACATAGGCTGACCAGGGCACTAATGCCCTTTCTGACACAGCCTGAGCCTGGACCCCGTGGACCCTCCCAGACAGCTGGCCGCAAACTGAGCCCATCGAGCCACCATGGCCTTAGGTCGTCATCTCTTCCCAACCTCGGTTTTCAGGTTTCAGAACCTAGACATTATCTCCAATCACTGCCCAGGGTTGAAGGTGATGCAGAAATCAGAACTCCTTCCCCATGGCAAGAAACCTTGTGGTTGGCATGTTGTCCAACGTTCAGTGTAGTTGAAACCAGTGTGGCCCATGAGGCCCCGCCCATGCTCGCGGGCCACATTGGTCACAAACACACATTGTGATGCTCAGGCTGAGCCCAGTCCTCAAGTAAGGCCACTCAGTGGCTGGATGAAGAGATAGCATATTGGACTTGCCATGCCCCTAGGCCCCAATTTTTAACCATAGTTCGGGTTGTCCCTTCAGTCTTCCCCACGGCTTGGCTTTGGAATTCCTCTTTTGGTGGGACACCTGAGGTAACTAAACTGAAATGAGTCCTCCCATCCCACAGATTGACGAAAAGCAATTGGGAATCGGGCCAAATCCTCAGAGTGGAAGATTCGTCCATGGCCCATGAGGCCTCCCCGACATTCCACGGCCATCGCTGATACAAAATCCAGAGACAAAAGCCTGAGCAAGCACCTCAGACTCGCACTTTCTTCGTATCCTGAAGAGTTCTTCTCATGGTTTGTAGATCAGGCCTGCCATACCTACGTCCCCAAAAGTAAGCTGAGTTTGTGTTTTCAGACTTCTGTCCTCAAAGTCTTGGGCCACACACCCTCCAGGCTGGGCCCCTGGAGCCACACATTAGGACTGTGCCTACCAATCCATGGGAATTCTGCCCATTCCATGGTCCAAAATCATACAAATTAGGAGAAACCTCCAAAGTCCCTGAGGCCATCCCAATATATTTGGTCGCCCTGAACAATCAAGGGCTGTCTAACGCCAGCTGATAATCGACCTCCACTCATACCATAGATGGATGTCCCCAGAGAAGAAGATTGAACCAGACAGGACCCTAGGCCATAATAGGATCCATTGCTTTGGGTTACAGGCATGTGTCCTCAAAAGCCTGATTCCAATACGAGCATAGGGGTTTTCCTGAGGCACCCATCAGAACTCATCTCGTCTCCACAAGGAAACCTGTGCATGGGAGCCATGTCCAAAGCTTAGGAGAGTACTTCAGGGTCCCGGTGCCACCGCCCCATTCCAAGGCCCTCATGGACACAAAAACACATTAGGACCCATCCTCAGGAAAGTCCATTTCAAGTCAGCCACCCCGGTTGACCAGGCAGAGCCATCAGATCTAAACTGTCTTGTTGCTAGGAGAAAATTGGAATGCGAGGCGGGCTACCCAGGCATCCATCCGCGAACGGTGCTCTGGAGTCATTCCATATGGAATGTCCTGGAGCTGTCCAACAGGTCTCAATTGTCCCGCAGAAGAAATCCTTGAAGGGGGCATCCCACAACTCCCAACGTGGGAAAACCTCAATGGCCTCGAGATTCTGCTCCCTTCATGAAGCGGCCGTCATGCTCAGAAACTCCAACCTGAGCCAACGTCTCATCCTCGCCATGACTTCACATGGATGAGATATTGGTCAGATATGCAGGGGGTAACAGCCATGCCCCCCCGAAACCCAAGTCTAGCTTGTCTTCTCAGACTTCCGTCCTCACACTCCTGGCCCCGAAGCCCTCAAGTTTGGCTATTCCGGACCCACAATGCAGCACTCTGCCTGCCCTCTAGAAAAAAAAAAATTATTGCCTCATGAGCTGCCCAGGCACCTTAAATGAGGGTAAACCTACACAGCACTCGACTTTACCCAAATTATATAGTCTAACCTGGGCACTAATGCACTGTCGAACACAACCTGAGCCCGGACCTCCTGACCAACACCCAGAAAGCTGACCGCACACTGAGCACATAAAACCCGCCATGGCCTTAGGTCATCATCTCTTCCCTACCTCAGTTTTCAGGCTTCAGAACGAGACCTTATCTGCAATCACTGCCCAGGGGTGAGTGTGATGCAGAAATCAGAACTCCTCTTTACCCATGGCAAGAACCCTTGTGGTTGGCACGTAGTTCAACGTTCAGTTTAGGAGAAACCAGCATTCACCCTGAGGCCCCACCCATTCTTGCGTGTTATGAGGGCATACACACGCATTGTGACCCTCAGCATAAGTCCTGTCCTCTAGTAAGTCCTCTCAGTGGCTGGACCATTAGATGTCATAATGGGCTTGACATGTCCCTAGGCCCCAATTTTTAACCAGATTTCTTATTGTCCAGTCGCCCCTCCCCAGGGCTCTACTCTGGAATCCCTCATTTGTTGGGACACCTGAGGTTAAAAAAGAAAACAACAACAACAACAACAAAAACGGACTTCTTCCAGCCCACAGAATGAACCCAAACTCTTTGGACGGGGCCAAACCACCAGAGAGTAAGACTCGTCCATTTCCCATGAAGTCACCCAGAAATTCCACGACCATGAGTGACACGATATCCACAGACAAAAACTTAAGCAGGAGCCTCACACTCGCCCTTCTTTCAAATCCCGAAGGGTTCTCCTCATGGTCTGTAGATCAGTCATGCCATACCTATGACCCGAAACATAAGCCGAGTTTGTGTTTTCAGACAACTGTCCAAACAGCCCTGGCCTACATAACCTACAGGCTCAGGCCCCTGGAGCCAAACCTAAGGACTGTACTTGCCCTCTCCAAGGGAATTGTGTGTGCCCATTCCAATGGCCACAGCCCTTCTAATAGGATAAACCTCCAAAGTCCCTGATCCATCTCAATAGTGGTGGCTTCCCAGGAAAAACAGGGGCAATCTGAGCCCAACTGAGCACCTACCTGCACTCAGACCCATAGACAGATGTCCCCAGAGGTAAAAAGGAAAGAACAGGCCCCTAGGCACTAATCAGATCCATTGCTTTGGTTTCCAGGCATCTCTCCTCAGATTCCTGGATTTCAAAAGCAGCATATAACTGTTTCTTGACTCACCCATCAGAAAACATCTCATCTACACATGGGAAACTTGCACGTTGGAGCTGTGTCAAAGCCTCTGTTTAGGAGAACCCTTTAGGGCCCCAGTGCCACCGCTTCATTCTAAAGTCTCCATAAACAAAAAAGCACGTTAGGATCCATCCCCAGGGGTGTCCATTTCAACTCAGCGTCCTCGGTTGCTCCCCACAGATCCAGGAGATCTAACCTGTCTTGTTGCTAGGAGACAATTGGAATGCGAGGTGGGATACCCAGCCATCCATCCTTAGAACCCTGCTCAGAATCATTGGCCTGGAGCCAAACAACAGGTCTCAATTGTCCTGCAGAAAACTCTCTGCAGTTTGGACCTTCTCACAACTCCCCTCGTGGGAAAACACCCATGGCCTCGTGATGCCTCCCCCAATCATGAAGGGGCCATCAGGGACAGAAACTCCAACCTGAGCGATCCTCTGATCCTCGCCCTGACTTCAGATGCACGAGATCTCGATTCAGGTCTGTAGATTGTGCCTGCCATGGCCTCACCCAGAAACCTAAGCCTAGCTTGTGTTCTCAGACTTTTGTCGTCAGACTACTGGCCCACAAGCCCTCCAGTTTGGCAATCCAGAACTACAATGCAGCACTCTGCCGGCCCTCCAGAAGAAAAACATTGTCCTCTGGGGCTACCCAGTATCCCCAAATGAGGATCATCCTGCACCAACCTTGGCTGTACCCCAAATATTTAGGCTGACCAGGGCACTAATGCACTTTCTGACACAGCCTGAGCCTGGAACCCGTGGACACTCCCAGACAGCTGGCCGCACACTGAGCACATCGAGCCGCCATGGCCTTAGGTCGTCATCTCTTCCCAACATCGGTTTTCAGGTTTCAGAACCTAGACCTTATCTCCAATCACTGCCCAGGGTTGAAGGTGATGCAGAAATCAGAACTCCTTCCCCCCATGGCAAAAAACCTTGTGGTTGGCATGTTGTCCAACGTTCAGTAGTTGAAACCAGTGTGGCCCATGAGGCCCCGCCCATCTCGCGGGCCACATTGGTCACAAACACACATTGTGACGCTCAGGCTGAGCCCAGTCCTCAAGTAAGGTCACTCAGTGCCTGGATGAAGAGATAGCATATTGGGCTTGCCATGCCCCTAGGCCCGAATTTTTAACCATAGTTCGGGTTGTCCCTTTAGTCTTCCCCACGGCTTGGCTTTGGAATTCCTCTTTTGGTGGGACATCTGAGATAACAAAACTGAAATGAGGCCTCCCATCCCACAGATTGACGAAAAGAAATTGGGATTCGGGCCAAATCCTCAGAGAGGAAGATTCGTCCATGGCCCATGAGGCCTCCCCGACATTCCATGGCCATCGCTGATACAAAATCCAGAGACAAAAGCCTGAGCAAGCGCCTCAGACTCACACTTTCTTCATGTCCTGAAGAGTTCTTCTCATGGTTTGTAGATCGGGCCTGCCATACCTACGTCCCCAAACCTAAGCTGAGTTTGTGTTTTCAGACTTCTGTCCTCAACGTCTTGGGCCACACACCCTCCAGGCTGGGCCCCTGGAGCCACACATTAGGACTGTGCCTACCAATCCATGGGAATTCTGCCCATTCCATGGTCCAGAATCGTACAAATTAGGAGCAACCTCCAAAGTCCCTGAGGCCATCCCAATAGTGTGGGTCGCCCGTAACAAACAAGGGCTGTCTGACACCAGCTGATAATCGACCTCCACTCATACCATAGATGGATGTCCCCAGAGAAGAAGATTGAACCAGACAGGACCCTAGGCCATAATAGGATCCATTGCTTTGGGTTACAGGCATGTGTCCTCAAAAGCCTGATTCCAATACGAGCATAGGGGTTTTCCTGAGGCACCCATCAGAACTCATCTCGTCTCCACAAGGAAACCTGAGCATGGGAGCCATGTCCAAAGCTTAGGAGAGTACTTCAGGGTCCCGGTGCCACCGCCCCATTCCAAGGCCCTCATGGACACAAAAACACATTAGGACCCATCCTCAGGAAAGTCCCTTTCAACTCAGCCACCCCGGTTGCTCCAGCAGAGCCATCAGATCTAAACAGTCTTGTTGCTAGGAGACAATTGGAATGCGAGGCGGGCTTCCCAGGCATCCATCCGCGAACGGTGCTCTGGAGTCATTCCATATGGGATGTCCTGGAGCTGTCCAACAGGTCTCAATTGTCCCGCAGAAGGAATCCTTGAAGGGGGCATCCCACAACTCCCAACGTGGGAAAACCTCAATGGCCTCGAGATTCCGCTCCCTTCATGAAGCGCCCGTCATGCTCAGAAACTCCAACCTGAGCCAACGTCTGATCCTCGCCCTGACTTCAGATGCATGAGATATTGGTTCAGATCTGCAGGGGGTACCTGCCGTGCCCTCGCCCTGAAACCCAAGTCTAGCTTGTCTTCTCAGACTTCCGTCCTCACACTCCTGGCCCCGAAGCCCTCAAGTTTGGCAATTCCGGACCCACAATGCAGCACTCTGCCTGCCCGCTAGAAAAAAAATTATTGCCTCATGAGCTGCCCAGGCACCTTAAATGAGAGTAAACCTACACAGCACTCGACTTTACCCAAATTATATAGTCTAGCCTGGGCACTAATGCACTGTCGAACACAACCTGAGCCCGGAACTCCTGCCAACACCCAGAAAGCTGACCGCACACTGAGCACATAAAACCCGCCATGGCCTTAGGTCATCATCTCTCCATACCTCAGTTTTCAGGATTCAGAACAGATACCTTATCTCCAATCACTGCCCAGGGGTGAGTGTGATGCAGAAATCAGGACTCCTCCTTACCTACGGCAAGAACCCTTGTGGTTGGCACGTTGTCCAACGTTCAGTGTAGGAGAAACCAGCATTCACCCTGAGGCCCCGCCCAGGGGCCTTGAGTATTACGAGCGCATACACACGCATTGTGACCCTCAGCATGAGTCCTGTCCTCTAGTAAGTCCTCTCAGTGGCTGGACCATTAGATGTCATAATGGGCTTGACATGTCCCTAGGCCCCAATTTTTAACCAGATTTCTTATTGTCCAGTCGCCCCTCCCCAGGGCTCTACTCTGGAATCCCTCATTTGGTGGGACACCTGAGGTTAAAAAAGAAAACAACAACAATAACAACAACAACAAAAAAACGAACTTCTTCCAGCCCACAGAATGACCCCAAACTCTTTAGACGGGGCCAAACCACCAGAGAGTAAGACTCGTCCATTTCCCATGAAGTCACCCAGAAATTCCACGACCATGAGTGACACGATATCCAGAGACAAAAACTTGAGCAGGAGCCTCACACTCGCCCTTCTTTCAAATCCCGAAGAGTTCTCCTCATGGTCTGTAGATCAGTCCTGCCATACCTATGACCCGAAACATAAGCCGAGTTTGTGTTTTCAGACAACTGTCCAAACAGCCCTGGCCTACACAACCTACAGGCTCAGGACCCTGGAGCCAAACCTGAGGACTTTACTTGCCCTCTCCAAGGGAATTGTGTGTGCCCATTCCAATGGCCACAACCCTTCTAATAGGATAAACCTCCAAAGTCCCTGATCCATCTCAATAGTGGTGGCTTCCCAGGAAAAACAGGGGCAATCTGAGCCCAACTGAGCACCTACCTGCACTCAGACCCATAGACAGATGTCCCCAGAGGTAAAAAGGAAAGAACAGGCCCCTAGGCACTAATCAGATCCATTGCTTTGGTTTCCAGGCATCTCTCCTCAGAGGCCTGGATTTCAAAAACAGCATATAGCTGTTTCTTGACTCACCCATCAGAAAACATCTCATCTACACATGGGAAACTTGCACGTTGGAGCTGTGTCAAAGCCTCTGTTTAGGAGAACCCTTTAGGGCCCCCGTTGCCACCGCTTCATTCCAAAGTCTCCATAGACACAAAAGCACATTAGGATCCATCCCCAGGGGTGTCCATTTTAACTCAGCGTCCTCGGTTGCTCCCCACAGATCCAGGAGATCTAACCTGTCTTATTGCTAGGAGACAATTGGAATGCGAGGTAGGATACCCAGCCATCCATCCTTAGAACCCTGCTCAGAATCATTGGCCTGGAGCCAAACAACAGGTCTCAATTGTCCTGCAGAAGACTCTCTGCAGTTTGGAGCTTCTCACAACTCCCCTCGTGGGAAAATACCCATGGCCTCGTGATGCCCCCCCAATCATGAAGGGGCCATCAGGGACAGAAACTCCAACCTGAGCGATCCTCTGATCCTCGCCCTGACTTCAGGTGCACGAGATCTCGATTCAGGTCTGTAGATTGTGCCTGCCATGGCCTCACCCAGAAACCTAAGCCTAGCTTGTGTTCTCAGACTTTTGTCGTCAGACTCCTGGCCCACAAGCCCTCCAGTTTGGCAATCCAGAACTACAATGCAGCACTCTGCCCGCCCTCCAGAAGAAAAACATTGCCTCTGGGGCTACCCAGTAACCCCAAATGAGGATCAACCTGCACCGACCTTGGCTGTACCCCAAATACTTAGGCTGACCAGGGCACTAATGCCCTTTCTGACACAGCCTGAGCCTGGACCCCGTGGACCCTCCCAGACAGCTGGCCGCACACTGAGCACATCGAGCCGCCATGGCCTTAGGTCGTCATCTCTTCCCAACCTCGGTTTTCAGGTTTCAAAACCTAGATCTTATCTCCAATCACTGCCCAGGGTTGAAGGTGATGCAGAAATCAGAACTCCTTCCACATGGCAAGAAACCTTGTGGTTGGCATGTTGTCCAACTTTCAGTGTAGTTGAAACCAGTGTGGCCTATGAGGCCCCCCCCCATGCTGGCAGGCCACATTGGTCACAAACACACATTGTGACGCTCAGGCTGAGCCCAATCCTCAAGTAAGGTCACTCAGTGCCTGGATGAAGAGATAGCATATTGGGCTTGCCATGCCCCTAGGCCCGAATTTTTAACCATAGTTCGGGTTGTCCCTTTAGTCTTCCCCACGGCTTGGCTTTGGAATTCCTCTTTTGGTGGGACACCTGAGATAACAAAACTGAAATGAGGCCTCCAATCCCACAGATTGACGAAAAGAAATTGGGATTCGGGCCAAATCCTCAGAGAGGAAGATTCGTCCATGGCCCATGAGGCCTCCCCGACATTCCACGGCCATCGCTGATACAAAATCCAGAGACAAAAGCCTGAGCAAGCGCCTCAGACTCGCACTTTCTTCATGTCCTGAAGAGTTCTTCTCATGGTTTGTAGATCGGGCCTGCCATACCTACGTCCTCAAACCTAAGCTGAGTTTGTGATTTCAGACTTCTGTCCTCAACGTCTTGGGCCACACACCCTCCAGGCTGGGCCCCTGGAGCCACACATTAGGACTGTGCCTACCAATCCATGGGAATTCTGCCCATTTCATGGTCCAGAATCGTACAAATTAGGAGCAACCTGCAATGTCCCTGAGGCGATCCCAATAGTGTGGGTCGCCCGTAACAAACAAGGGCTGTCTGACACCAGCTGATAATCGACCTCCACTCATACCATAGATGGATGTCCCCAGAGAAGAAGATTGAACCAGACAGGACCCTAGGCCATAATAGGATCCATTGCTTTGGGTTACAGGCATAGGTCCTCAAAAGCCTGATTCCAATACGAGCATAGGGGTTTTCCTGAGGCACCCATCAGAACTCATCTCGTCTCCACAAGGAAACCTGAGCATGGGAGCCATGTCCTAAGCTTAGGAGAGTACTTCAGGGTCCCGGTGCCACCGCCCCATTCCAAGGCCCTCATGGACACAAAAACACATTAGGACCCATCCTCAGGAAAGTCCCTTTCAACTCAGCCACCCCGGTTGCTCCAGCAGAGCCATCAGATCTAAACAGTCTTGTTGCTAGGAGACAATTGGAATGCGAGGCGGGCTTCCCAGGCATCCATCCGCGAACGGTGCTCTGGAGTCATTCCATATGGGATGTCCTGGAGCTGTCCAACAGGTCTCAATTGTCCCGCAGAAGGAATCCTTGAAGGGGGCATCCCACAACTCCCAACGTGGGAAAACCTCAATGGCCTCGAGATTCCGCTCCCTTCATGAAGCGCCCGTCATGCTCAGAAACTCCAACCTGAGCCAACGTCTGATCCTCGCCCTGACTTCAGATGCATGAGATATTGGTTCAGATCTGCAGGGGGTACCTGCCGTGCCCTCGCCCTGAAACCCAAGTCTAGCTTGTCTTCTCAGACTTCCGTCCTCACACTCCTGGCCCCGAAGCCCTCAAGTTTGGCAATTCCGGACCCACAATGCTGCACTCTGCCTGCCCGCTAGAATAAAAATTATTGCCTCATGAGCTGCCCAGGCACCTTAAATGAGAGTAAACCTACACAGCACTCGACTTTACCCAAATTATATAGTCTAGCCTGGGCACTAATGCACTGTCGAACACAACCTGAGCCCGGAACTCCTGCCAACACCCAGAAAGCTGACCGCACACTGAGCACATAAAACCCGCCATGGCCTTAGGTTTCATCTCTTCCCTACCTCAGTTTTCAGGCTTCAGAAGAGAGACCTTATCTCCAATCACTGCCCAGGGGTGAGTGTGATGCAGAAATCAAAACTCCTCCTTACCCATGGCAAGAACCCTTGTGGTGGCACGTTGTCCAACGTTCAGTGTAGGAGAAACCAGCATTCACCCTGAGGCCCCGCCCATTCTTGAGTGTTACGAGGGCATACACATGCATTGTGACCCTCAGCATGAGTCCTGTCCTCTAGTAAGTCCTCTCAATGGTTGGACCATTAGATGTCATAGTGGACTTGATATGTCCCTAGGCCCCAATTTTTAACCAGATTTCTGATTGTCCAGTCGCCACTCCCCAGGGCTCTACTCTGGAATCCATCATTTGGTGGGACACCTGAGGTTAAAAAAGAAAAAAAAAACAACAACAACAACAACAACAACAACAAAACGGACTTCATCCAGCCCACAGAATGACCCCAAACTCTTTGGACGGGGCCAAACCACCAGAGAGTAGGAATCATCCAAATCCCATGAAGTCACCCAGAAATTCCACAACCTTGAGTGACACGATATCCAGAGACAAAAACTTGAGCAGAAGCCTCACACTCGCCCTTCTTTCAAATCCCGAAGAGTTCTCCTCATGGTCAGTAGATCAGTCCTGCCATAACTATGACCCGAAACATAAGCCGAGTTTGTGTTTTCAGACAACTGTCCAAACAGCCCTGGCCTACACAACCTACAGGCTCAGGCCCCTGGAGCCAAACCTGAGGACTTTACTTGCCCTCTCCAAGGGAATTGTGTGTGCCCATTCCAATGGCCACAACCCTTCTAATAGGATAAACCTCCAAAGTCCCTGATCCATCTCAATAGTGGTGGCTTCCCAGGAAAAACAGGGGCAATCTGAGCCCAACTGAGCACCTACCTGCACTCAGACCCATAGACAGATGTCCCAAGAAATAAAAAGGAAAGAACAGGCCCCTAGGCACTCATCAGATCCATTTCTTTGGTTTCCAAGCATCTCTCCTCAGAGGCCTGGATTTCAAAACCAGCATATAGCTGTTTCTTGACTCACCCATCAGAAAACATCTCATCTACACATGGGAAACTTGCACGTTGGAGCTGTGCCAAAGCCTCTGTTTAGGAGAACCCTTTAGGGCCCCAGTGCCACCGCTTCATTCCAAGGTCTCCATAGACACAAAAGCACGTTAGGACCCATCCCCTGGGGTGTCCAATTCAACTCAGCGTCCTCGGTTGCTCCCCAAGATCCAGGAGATCTAACCTGTCTGGATGCTAGGAGACAATTGGAATGCGAGGTGGGCTACCCAGCCATCCATCCTTAGAACCCTGCTCAGAATCATTGGCCTGGAGCCAAACAACAGGTCTCAATTGTCCTGCAGAAGACTCTCTGCAGTTTGGAGCTTCTCACAACTCCCATCGTGGGAAAACACCCATGTCCTCGTGATGCCCCTCCCATTCATGAAGGGGCCAGTAACCCCAATTGAGGATCAACCTGCACCGAACTTGGCTGTACCCCAAAAACATAGGCTGACCAGGGCACTAATGTCCTTTCTTACACAGCCTGAGCCTGGACCCCCTATCCCCTCCCAGACAGCTGGCCGCACACTGAGCACATCGAGCCGCCATGGCCTTAGGTCGTCATCTCTTCCCAACCTCGGTTTTCAGGTTTCAGAACCTAGACCTTATCTCCAATCACTGCCCAGTGTTGAAGGTGATGCAGAAATCAGAACTCCTTTCCCATGAAAGAAACCTTGTGGTGGGCATGTTGTCAAACGTTCAGTGTGGTTGAAACCAGTGTGGCCCATGAGGCCCCGCCCATGCTCGCGGGCCACATTGGTCACAAACACACATTGTGACGCTCAGGCTGAGCCCAGTCCTCAAGTAAGGCCACTCAGTGTCTGGATGAAGAGATAGCATATTGGGCTTGCCATGCCCCTAGGCCCCAAATTTTAACCATAGTTCGGGTTGTCCCTTCAGTCTTCCCCAGGGCTTGGCTTTGTAATTCCTCTTTTGGTGGGACACCTGAGGTAACAAAACTGAAATGAGTCCAACCATCCCACAGTTTGACGAAAAGCAATTTGGAATCGGGCCAAATCCTCAGAGAGGAATTCCTCCATGGCCCATGAGGCCTCCCCGACATTCCACGGCCATCGCTGATACAAAATCCAGAGACAAAAGCCTGAGCAAGCGCCTCAGACTCGCACTTTCTTCATATCCTGAAGAGTTCTTCTCATGGTTTGTACATCGGGCCTGCCATACCTACGTCCCCAAACCTAAGCTGAGTTTGTGTTTTCAAACTTCTTTCCTCAAAGTCTTGGGCCACACACCTTCCAGGCTGGGCCCTGGAGCCACACATTAGGACTGTGCCTACCGATCCATGGGAATTCTGCCCATTCCTTGGTCCAAAATCCTACAAATTAGGAGAAACCTCCAAAGTCCTTGGAGTCATCCCAATTGTGTAGGTCGCCCGGAACAAACAAGGGCTGTCTGAAACCAGTTGATAATCGACCTCCACTCATACCATAAATGGATGTCCCCAGAGAAGAAGATTGAACCAGACAAGACCCTAGGCCATAATAGGATCCATTGCTTTGGTTTACAGGCATGTGTCCTCAAAAGCCTGATTCCAATACGAGCATAGGGGTTTTCCTGAGGCACCCATCAGAACTCATCTCGTCTCCACAAGGAAACCTGTGCATGGGAGCCATGTCCAAAGCTTAGGAGAGTACTTCAGGGTCCCGGTGCCACCGCCCGATTCCAAGGCCCTCATGGACACAAAAACACATTAGGACCCATCATCAGGAAAGTCCCTTTCAACTCCGCCACCCCGGTTGCTCCCGCAGAGCCATAAGATCTAAACTGTCTTGTTGCTAGGAGACAATTGGAATGCGAGGCGGGCTTCCCAGGCATCCATCCGCGAACGGTGCTCTGGAGTCATTCCATATGGGATGTCCTGGAGCTGTCCAACAGGTCTCAATTGTCCCTCAGGAGGAATCTTTGAAGGGGGCATCCCACAACTCCCAACGTGGGAAAACCTCAATGGCCTCGAGATTCCGCTCCCTTCATGAAGCGGCCGTCATGCTCAGAAACTCCAACCTGAGCCAACGTCTTATCCTCGCCCTGACTTCAGATGCATGAGATATTGGTTCAGATCTGCAGGGGGTACCTGCCGTGCCCTAGCCCTGAAACCGAAGTCTAGCTTGTCTTCTCAGACTCTGTCCTCACACTCCTGGCCCCGACGCCCTCAAGTTTGGCAATTCCGGACCCACAATGCAGAACTCTGCCTGCCCTCTAGAAAAAAAAATATTGCCTCATGAGCTGCCCAGGAACTTTAATGAGGGTAAACCTACACAGCACACGACTTTACCCAAATTATATAGTCTAACCTGGGCACTAATGCACTGTCGAACACAACCTGAGCCCGGACCTCCTGACCAACACCCAGAAAGCTGACAGCACACTGAGCACATAAAACCCGCCATGGCCTTAGGTCATCATGTCTTCCCTACCTCAGTTTTCAGGCTTCAGAACCGAGACCTTATCTCCAATAACTTCCCAGGGGTGAGTGTGATGCAGAAATCAGAACTCCTCCTTACCCATGGCAAGAACCCTTGTGGTTGGCATGTTGTCCAACGTTCAGTGTAGGAGAAACCAGCATTCACCCTGAGGCCCCGCCCATTCTTGAGTGCGACGAGGGCATACACAAGCATTGTGACCCTCAGCATGAGTCCTGTCCTCTAGTAAGTCCTCTCAGTGGCTGGACCATTAGATGTCATAATGGGCTTGACATGTCCCTAGGCCCCAATTTTTAACCAGATTTCTGATTGTCCAGTCGCCCCTCCCCAGGGCTCTACTCTGGAATCCATCATTTGGTGGGACTTGGGAGTTTAAAAAAGAAAACAACAACAACAACAAAAAAAAAAAAAAACGGTCTTCTTCCAGCCCACAGAATGACCCCAATCTCTTTGGACGGTGCCAAACCACCAGAGAGTAAGACTCGTCCATTTCCCATGAAGTAACCCAGAAATTGCACGACCATGAGTGACACGATATCCAGAGACAAGGACTTCAGCAGGAGCCTCACACTCCCCCTTCTTTCAAATCCCGAAGAGTTCTCCTCATGGTCTGTAGATCAGTCCTGCCATACCTATGACCCGAAACATAAGCCGAGTTTTTGTTTTCAGACAACTGTCCAAACAGCCCTGGCCTACACAACCTACAGGCTCAGGCCCCTGGAGCCAAACCTGAGGACTGTACTTGCCCTCTCCAAGGGAATTGTGTGTGCCCATTCCAATGGCCACAACCCTTCTAATAGGATAAACCTCCAAAGTCCCTGATCCATCTCAATAGTGGTGGCTTCCCAGGAAAAACAGGGGCAATCTGAGCCCAACTGAGCTCCTACCTGCACTCAGACCCATAGACAGATGTCCCCAGAGGTAAAAAGGAAAGAACAGGCCCCTAGGCACTAATCAGATCCATTGCTTTGGTTTCCAGGCATCTCTCCTCAGAGGCCTGGATTTCAAAAGCAGCATATAGCTGTTTCTTGACTCACCCATCAGAAAACATCTCATCTACACATGGAAAACTTGCACGTTGGAGCTGTGTCAAAGCCTCTGTTTAGGAGAACCCTTCAGGAGCCCAGTGCCACCGCTTCATTCCAAGGTCTCCATAGACACAAAAGCACGTTAGGACCCATCCCCAGGGGTGTCCATTTCAACTCAGCGTCCTACTGAGATCCAGGAGATCTAACCTGTCTTTTTGCTAGGAGACTATTGGAATGCGAGGTGGGATACCCAGCCATCCATCCTTAGAACCCTGCTCAGAATCATTGGCCTGGAGCCAAACAACAGATCTCAATTGTCCTGCAGAAGACTCCCTGCAGTTTGGAGCTTCTCACACACAACTCCCATCGTGGGAAAACACCCATGGCCTCGTGATGCCCCCTCATTCAAGAAGGGGCCATCAGGGACAAAAACTACAACCTGAGCGATCCTCTGATCCTCGCCCTGACTTCAGATGCACGAGATCTGATTCAGGTCTGTAGATTGTGCCTGCCATGGCCTCACCCAGAAACCTAAGCCTAGCTTGTGTTCTCAGACTTTTGTCGTCAGACTACTGGCCCACAAGCCCTCCAGTTTGGCAATCCAGAACTACAATGCAGCACTCTGCCGGCCCTCCAGAAGAAAATCATTGTCCTCTGGGGCTACCCAGTAACCCCAAATGAGGATCAACCTGCACCGACCTTGGCTGTACATCAAATACATAGGCTGACCAGGGCACTAATGCCCTTTCTGACACAGCCTGAGCCTGGACCCCCTGGACCCTCCCAGACAGCTGGCCGCACACTGAGCACATCGAGCCGCCATGGCCTTAGGTCGTCATCTCATCCCAATCTCGGTTTTCAAGTTTCAGAACCTAGACCTTATCTCCAATCACTGCCCAGGGTTGAAGGTGATGCAGAAATCAGAACTCCTTCCCGATGGCAAGAAACCTTGTGGTTGGCATGTTGTCCAACGTTCAGTGTCGTTGAAACCAGTGTGGCCCATGAGGCCCCGCCCATGCTCGCGGGCCACATTGGTCACAAACACACATTGTGACGCTCAGGCTGAGCCCAGTCCTCAAGTAAGGCCACTCAGCGGCTGGATGAAGAGATAGAATATTGGGCTTGCCATGCCCCTAGGCCCCAATTTTTAACCATAGTTCGGGTTGACCCTTCAGTCTTCCCCACGGCTTGGCTTTGGAATTCCTCTTTTGGTGGGACACATGAGGTAACAAAACTGAAATGAGTCCTCCCATCCCACAGATTGACGAAAAGCAATTGGGAATCGGGCCAAATCCTCAGAGAGGAAGATTCGTCCATGGCCCATGAGGCCTCCCCGACATTCCACGGCCATCGCTGATACAAAATCCAGAGACAAAAGCCTGAGCAAGCGCCTCAGACTCGCACTTTCTTCATATCCTGTAGAGTTCTTCTCATGGTTTGTAGATCGGGCCTGCCATACCTACGTCCCCAAACCTAAGCTGAGTTTGTGTTTTCAGACTTCTGTCCTCAAAGTCTTGGGCCCCACACCCTCCAGGCTGGGCCCCTGGAGCCACACATTAGGACTGTGCCTACCAATCCATGGGAATTCTGCCCATTCCATGGTCCAAAATCGTACAAATTAGGAGAAACCTCCAAAGTCCCTGAGGCCATCCCAATAGTGTAGGTCGCCCGGAACAAACAAGGGCTGTCTGACACCAGCTGATAATCGACCTCCACTCATACCATAGATGGATGTCCCCCAGAGAAGAAGATTGAACCAGACAGGTCCCTAGGCCATAATAGGATCCATTGCTTTGGGTTACAGGCATGTGTCCTCAAAAGCCTGATTCCAATACGAGCATAGGGGTTTTCCTGAGGCACCCATCAGAACTCATCTCGTCTCCACAAGGAAACCTGTGCATGGGAGCCATGTCCAAAGCTTAGGAGAGTACTTCAGGGTCCCGGTGCCACTGCCCCATTCCAAGGCCCTCATGGACACAAAAACACATTAGGACCCATCCTCAGGAAAGTCCATTTCAACTCAGCCACCCCGGTTGCTCCGGCAGAGCCATCAGATCTAAACTGTTTTGTTGCTAGGAGACAATTGGAATGTGAGGCGGGCTTCCCAGGCATCCATCCGCGAACGTTGCTCTGGAGTCATTCCATATGGGATGTCCTGGAGCTGTCCAACAGGTCTCAATTGTCCCGCAGAAGGAATACTTGAAGGGGGCATCCCACAACTCCCAACGTGGGAAAACCTCAATGGCCTCGAGATTCCACTCACTTCATGAAGCGCCCGTCATGCTCAGAAACTCCAACCTGAGCCAACGTCTGATCCTCGCCCTGACTTCAGATGCATGAGATATAGGTTCAGATCTGCAGGGGGTACCTGCCGTGACCTCGCCCTGAAACCCAAGTCTAGCTTGTCTTCTCAGACTTCCGTCCTCACACTCCTGGCCCCGAAGCCCTCAAGTTTGGCAATTCCGGACCCACAATGCAGCACTCTGCCTGCCCTCTAGAAAAAAATTATTGCCTCATGAGCTGCCCAGGCACCTTAAATGAGGTTAAACCTACACAGCACTCGACCTTACCCAAATTATATAGTCTAAACTGGGCACTAATGCACTGTCGAACACAACCTGAGCCCGGACCTCCTGACCAACACCCAGAAACCTGACCGCACACTGAGCACATAAAACCCGCCATGGCCTTAGGTCATCATCTCTTCCCTACCTCAGTTTTCAGGCTTCAGAACCGAGACCTTATCTCCAATCACTGCCTAGGGGTGAGTGTGATGCAGAAATCAGAACTCCTCCTTACCCATGGCAAGAACCCTTGTGGTTGACACGTTGTCCAACGTTCAGTGTAGGAGAAACCAGCATTCACCCTGAGGCCCCGCCCATTCTTGAGTGTGACGAGGGCATACACACGCATTGTGACCCTCAGCATGAGTCCTGTCCTCTAGTAAGTCCTCTCAGTGGCTGGACCATTAGATGTCATAATGGGCTTGACATGTCCCTAGGCCCCAATTTTTAACCAGATTTCTGATTGTCCAGTCGCCCCTCCCCAGGGCTCTACTCTGGAATCCATCATTTGGCGGGACACCTGAGGTTAAAAAAGACAAAAAAAACAACAACAACAACAAAAAAAAAAAAAAACGGACTTCTTCCAGCCCACAGAATGACCGCAAACTCTTTGGACGGGGCCAAACCACCAGAGAGTAAGACTCGTCCATTTCCCATGAAGTCATCCAGAAATTCCACGACCATGAGTGACACGATATCCAGAGACAAAAACTTGAGCAGAGCCTCACACTCGCCCTTCTTTCAAATCCCGAAGAGTTCTCCTCATGGTTTGTAGATCAGGCCTGCCATACCTATGACCCGAAACATAAGCCGAGTTTGTGTTTTCAGACAACTGTCCAAACAGCCCTGGCCTGCACAACCTACAGGCTCAGGCCCCTGGAGCCAAACCTGAGGACTGTACTTGCACTCTCGAAGGGAAATGTGTGTGCCCATTCCAATGGCCTAATAGGATAAACCTCCAAAGGTTTATCTAATAGGATAAACCTCCAAAGTCCCTGATCCATCTCAATAGTGGTGGCTTCCCAGGAAAAACAGGGGCAATCTGAGCCCAACTGAGCACCTCCCTGCACTAAGGCCCATAGACAGATGTCCCCAGAGGTAAAAAGAAAAGAACAGGCCCTTAGGCACTAATCAGATCCATTGCTTGGTTTCCAGGCATCTCTCCTCAGAGGCCTGGATTTCAAAAGCAGCATATAGCTGTTTCTTGACTCACCCATTAGAAAACATCTCATCTACACATGGGAAACTTGCACGTTGGAGCTGTGTCAAATCCTTTGTTTAGGAGAACCCCTTAGGGCCCCAGTGCCACCGCTTCATTCCAAGGTCTCCATAGACACAAAAGCACGTTAGGACCCATTCTGAGGGGTGTCCATTTCAACTCAGCGTCCTCGGTTGCTCCCCACAGATCCAGGAGATATAACCTGTCTTGTTGCGAAGAGACAATTGGAATGCGAGGTGGGCTACCCAGCCATCCATCCTTAGAACCCTGCTCAGAATCATTGGCCTGGAGCCAAACAACAGGTCTCAATTGTCCTGCAGAAGACTCTCTGCAGTTTGGAGCTTCTCACAACTCCCCTCGTGGGAAAACACCCATGGCCTCGTGATACCCCCCCATTCATGAAGGGGCCATCAGGGACAGAAACTCCAACCTGAGCGATCGTCTGATTCTCGCCCTGACTTCAGATGCACGAGATCTCGATTCAGGTCTGTAGATTGTGCCTGCCATGGCCTCACCCAGAAACCTAAGCCTAGCTTGTGTTATCAGACTTTTGTCGTCAGACTACTTGCCCACAAGCCCTCCAGTTTGGCAATCCAGAACTACAATGCAGCACTCTGCCGGCCCTCCAGAAGAAAAACATTGTCCTCTGGGGCTACCCAGAAACCCCAAATGAGGATCAACCTGCACCGACCTTGGCTGTACCCCAAATATATAGGCTGACCAGGGCACTAATGCCATTTCTGACACAGCCTGAGCCTGGACCCCCTGGCCCGTCCCAGACAGCTGGCCGCACACTGAGCACATCGAGCCTCCGTGGCCTTAGGTCGTCATTTCTTCCCAACCTCGGTTTCCAGGTTTCACTGCCCAAGGTTGAAGGTGATGCAGAAATCAGAACTCCTTCCCCATGGCAAGAAACCTTGTGGTTGGCATGTTGTCCAACGTTCAGTGTGGTTGAAACCAGTGTGGCCCATGAGGCCCCGTCCATGCTCACGGGCCACATTGGTCACAAACACACATTGTGACCCTCAGGCTGAGCCCAGTCCTCAAGTAAGGCCACTCAGCGGCTGGATGAAGAGATAGAATATTGGGCTTGCCATGCCCCTAGGCCCCAATTTTTAACCATAGTTCGGGTTGACCCTTCAGTCTTCCCCACGGCTTGGCTTTGGAATTCCTCTTTTGGTGGGACACCTGAAGTAACAAACCTGAAATGAGTCCTCCCATCCCACAGATTGACGAAAAGCAATTGGGAATCGGGCCAAATCCTCAGAGAGGAAGATTCGTCCATGGCCCATGAGGCCTCCCCGACATTCCACGGCCATCGCTGATACAAAATCCAGAGACAAAAGCCTGAGCAAGCGCCTCAGACTCGCACTTTCTTCATATCCTGAAGAGTTCTTCTCATGGTTTGTAGATCGGGCCTGCCATACCTACGTCCCCAAACCTAAGCTGAGTTTGTGTTTTCAGACTTCTGTCCTCAAAGACTTGGGACCCACACCCTCCAGGCTGGGCCCCTGGAGCCACACATTAGGACTGTGCCTACCAATCCATGGGAATTCTGCCCATTCCATGGTCCAAAATCGTACAAATTAGGAGAAACCTCCAAAGTCCCTGAGGCCATCCCAATAGTGTAGGTCGCCCGGAACAAACAAGGGCTGTCTGACACCAGCTGATAATCGACCTCCACTCATACCATAGATGGATGTCCCCCAGAGAAGATTGAACCAGACAGGACCCTAGGCCATAATAGGATCCATTGCTTTGGGTTACAGGCATGTGTCCTCAAAAGCCTGATTCCAATACGAGCATAGGGGTTTTCCTGAGGCACCCATCAGAACTCATCTCGTCTCCACAAGGAAACCTGTGCATGGGAGCCATGTCCAAAGCTTAGGAGAGTACTTCAGGGTCCCGGTGCCACTGCCCCATTCCAAGGCCCTCATGGACACAAAAACACATTAGGACCCATCCTCAGGAAAGTCCATTTCAACTCAGCCACCCCGGTTGCTCCCGCAGAGCCATCAGATCTAAACTGTTTTGTTGCTAGGAGACAATTGGAATGTGAGGCGGGCTTCCCAGGCATCCATCCGCGAACGGTGCTCTGGAGTCATTCCATATGGGATGTCCTGGAGCTGTCCAACAGGTCTCAATTGTCCCGCAGAAGGAATCCTTGAAGGGGGCATCCCACAACTCTCAACGTGGGAAAACCTCAATGGCCTCGAGTTTCCGCTCCCTTCATGAAGCGGCCGTCGTGCTCAGAAACTCCAACCTGAGCCAACGTCTGATCCTCGCCCTGACTTCAGATGCATGAGATATTATTCAGATCTGCAGGGGGTACCTGCCGTGCCCTCGCCCTGAAACCCAAGTCTAGCTTGTCTTCTCAGACTTCCGTCCTCACACTCCTGGCCCCGAAGCCCTCAAGTTTGGCAATACCGGACCCACAATGCAGCACTCTGCCAGCCCTCTAGAAAAAAATTATTGCCTCATGAGCTGCCCAGGCACCTTAAATGAGGGTAAACCTACACAGCACTCGACCTTACCCAAATTATATAGTCTAAACTGGGCACTAATGCACTGTCGAACACAACCTGAGCCCGGACCTCCTGACCAACACCCAGAAAGATGACCGCACACTGAGCACATAAAACCCGCCATGGCCTTAGGTCATCATCTCTTCCCTACCTCAGTTTTCAGGCTTCAGAACCGAGACCTTATCTCCAATCACTGCCCAGGGGTGAGTGTGATGCAGAAGTCAGAACTCCTCCTTACCCATGGCAAGAACCCTTGTGGTTGACACGTTGTCCAACGTTCAGTGTAGGAGAAACCAGCATTCACCCTGAGGCCCCGCCCATTCTTGAGTGTGACGAGGGCATACACACGCATTGTGACCCTCAGCATGAGTCCTGTCCTCTAGTAAGTCCTCTCAGTGGCTGGACCATTAGATGTCATAATGGGCTTGACATGTCCTTAGGCCCCAATTTTTAACCAGATTTCGGATTCTCCAGTCGCCCCTCCTCAGGGCTCTACTCTGGAATCCATCATTTGGTGGGACACCTGAGGTTAAAAAAGAAAAAAAAAAAAAAAAAAAAAAAAACGGACTTCTTCCAGCCCACAGAATGACCGCAAACTCTTTGGACGGGGCCAAACCACCAGAGAGTAAGACCCGTCCATTTCCCATGAAGTCACCCAGAAATTCCACGACCATGTGTGACACGATATCCAGAGACAAAAACTTGAGCAGAGCCTCATACTCGCCCTTCTTTCAAATCCCGAAGAGTTCTCCTCATGGTCTGTAGATCAGTCCTGCCTTACCTATGACCCGAAACATAAGCCGAGTTTGTGTTTTCAGACAATTGTCCAAACAGCCCTGGCCTACACAACCTACAGGCTCAGGCCCCTGGAGCCAAACCTGAGGACTGTACTTGCCCTCTCCAAGGGAATTGTGTGTGCCCATTCCAATGGCCACAACCCTTCTAATACGATAAACCTCCAAAGTCCCTGATCCATCTCAATAGTGGTGGCTTCCCAGGAAAAACAGGGGCAATCTGAGCCCAACTGAGCACCTACCTGCACTCAGACCCATAGACAGATGTCCCCAGAGGTAAAAAGTAAAGAACAGGCCCCTAGGCACTAATCAGATCCATTGCTTTGGTTTCCAGGCATCTCTCCTCAGAGGCCTAGATTTCAAAAGCAGCATATACCTGTTTCTTGACTCACCCATCAAAAAACATCTCATCTACACATGGGAAACTTGCACGTTGGAGCTGTGTCAAAGCCTCTGTTTAGGAGAACCCTTTAGGGCCCCAGTGCCACCGCTTCATTCCAAAGTCTCCTAGACACAAAAGCACATTAGGACCCATCCCCAGGGGTGTCCATTTCAACTCAGCGTCCTCGGTTGCTCCCCACAGATCCAGGAGATCTAACCTGTCTTGATGTTAGGAGACAATAGTAATGCGAGGTGGGCAACCCAGCCATCCATCCTTAAAACCCTGCTCAGAATCATTGGCCTGGAGCCAAACAACAGGTCTCAATTGTCCTGCAGAAGACTCTCTGCAGTTTGGAGCTTCTCACAACTCCCATCATGGGAAAACACCCATGGCCTCGTGATGCCCCCCCCCCATTCATGAAGGGACCATCAGGGACAGAAACTCCAACCTGAGGGATCGTCTGATCCTCGCCCTGACTTCAGATGCTCGAGATCTCGATTCAGATCTGTAGATTGTGCCTGCCATGGCCTCACCCAGAAACCTAAGCCTAGCTTGTGTTCTCAGACTTTTGTCGTCAGACTACTGGCCCACAAGCCCTCCAGTTTGGCAATCCAGAACTACAATGCAGCACTCTGCCGGCACTCCAGAAGAAAAACATTGTCCTCTGGAGCTACCCAGTAACCCCAAATGAGGATCAACCTGCACTGACCTTGGCTGTACCCCAAATACATAGGCTGACCAGGGCACTAATGCCCTTTCTGACACAGCCTGAGCCTGGACCCCCTGGACCCTCCCAGACAGCTGGCCGCACACTGAGCACATCGAGCCGCCATGGCCTTAGGTCGTCATCTCTTCCCAATCTCGGTTTTCAGGTTTCAGAACCTAGACCTTATCTCCAATCACTGCCCAGGCTTGAAGGTGATGCAGAAATCAGAACTCCTTCCCCATGGCAAGAAACCTTGTGGTTGGCATGTTGTCCAACGTTCAGTGTCGTTGAAACCAGTGTGGCCCATGAGGCCCCGCCCATGCTCGCGGGCCACATTGGTCACAAACACACATTGTGACGCTCAGGCTGAGCCCAGTCCTCAAGTAAGGCCACTCAGCGGCTGGATGAAGAGATAGAATATTGGGCTTGCCATGCCCCTAGGCCCCAATTTTTAACCATAGTTCGGGTTGACCCTTCAGTCTTCCCCACGGCTTGGCTTTGGAATTCCTCTTTTGGTGGGACACATGAGGTAACAAAACTGAAATGAGTGCTCCCATCCCACAGATTGACGAAAAGCAATTGGGAATCGGGCCAAATCCTCAGAGAGGAAGATTCGTCCATGGCCCATGAGGCCTCCCCGACATTCCACGGCCATCGCTGATACAAAATCCAGAGACAAAAGCCTGAGCAAGCGCCTCAGACTCGCACTTTCTTCATATCCTGTAGAGTTCTTCTCATGGTTTGTAGATCGGGCCTGCCATACCTACGTCCCCAAACCTAAGCTGAGTTTGTGTTTTCAGACTTCTGTCCTCAAAGTCTTGGGCCCCACACCCTCCAGGCTGGGCCCCTGGAGCCACACATTAGGACTGTGCCTACCAATCCATGGGAATTCTGCCTATTCCATGGTCCAAAATCGTACAAATTAGGAGAAACCTCCAAAGTCCCTGAGGCCATCCCAATAGTGTAGGTCGCCCGGAACAAACAAGGGCTGTCTGACACCAGCTGATAATCGACCTCCACTCATACCATAGATGGATGTCCCCCAGAGAAGAAGATTGAACCAGACAGGACCCTAGGCCATAATAGGATCCATTGCTTTGGGTTACAGGCATGTGTCCTCAAAAGCCTGATTCCAATACGAGCATAGGGGTTTTCCTGAGGCACCCATCAGAACTCATCTCGTCTCCACAAGGAAACCTGTGCATGGGAGCCATGTCCAAAGCTTAGGAGAGTACTTCAGGGTCCCGGTGCCACTGCCCCATTCCAAGGCCCTCATGGACACAAAAACACATTAGGACCCATCCTCAGGAAAGTCCATTTCAACTCAGCCACCCCGGTTGCTCCGGCAGAGCCATGAGATCTAAACTGTTTTGTTGCTAGGAGACAATTGGAATGTGAGGCGGGCTTCCCAGGCATCCATCCGCGAACGTTGCTCTGGAGTCATTCCATATGGGATGTCCTGGAGCTGTCCAACAGGTCTCAATTGTCCCGCAGAAGGAATCCTTGAAGGGGGCATCCCACAACTCCCAACGTGGGAAAAACTCAATGGCCTCGAGATTCCACTCACTTCATGAAGCGCCCGTCATGCTCAGAAACTCCAACCTGAGCCAACGTCTGATCCTCTCCCTGACTTCAGATGCATGAGATATTGGTTCAGATCTGCAGGGGGTACCTGCCGTGACCTCGCCCTGAAACCCAAGTCTAGCTTGTCTTCTCAGACTTCCGTCCTCACACTCCTGGCCCCGAAGCCCTCAAGTTTGGCAATTCCGGACCCACAATGCAGCACTCTGCCTGCCCTCTAGAAAAAAATTATTGCCTCATGAGCTGCCCAGGCACCTTAAATGAGGTTAAACCTACACAGCACTCGACCTTACCCAAATTATATAGTCTAAACTGGGCACTAATGCACTGTCGAACACAACCTGAGCCCGGACCTCCTGACCAACACCCAGAAACCTGACCGCACACTGAGCACATAAAACCCGCCATGGCCTTAGGTCATCATCTCTTCCCTACCTCAGTTTTCAGGCTTCAGAACCGAGACCTTATCTCCAATCACTGCCCAGGGGTGAGTGTGATGCAGAAATCAGAACTCCTCCTTACCCATGGCAAGAACCCTTGTGGTTGACACGTTGTCCAACGTTCAGTGTAGGAGAAACCAGCATTCACCCTGAGGCCCCGCCCATTCTTGAGTGTGACGAGGGCATACACACGCATTGTGACCCTCAGCATGAGTCCTGTCCTCTAGTAAGTCCTCTCCTTGGCTGGACCATTAGATGTCATAATGGGCTTGACATGTCCCTAGGCCCCAATTTTTAACCAGATTTCTGATTGTCCAGTCGCCCCTCCCCAGGGCTCTACTCTGGAATCCATCATTGGCGGGACACCTGAGGTTAAAAAAGACAAAAAAAACAACAACAACAACAAAAAAAAAAAAACGGACTTCTTCCAGCCCACAGAATGACCGCAAACTCTTTGGACGGGGCCAAACCACCAGAGAGTAAGACTCGTCCATTTCCCATGAAGTCATCCAGAAATTCCACGACCATGAGTGACACGATATCCAGAGACAAAAACTTGAGCAGAGCCTCACACTCGCCCTTCTTTCAAATCCCGAAGAGTTCTCCTCATGGTTTTTAGATCAGGCCTGCCATACCTATGACCCGAAACATAAGCCGAGTTTGTGTTTCAGACAACTGTCCAAACAGCCCTGGCCTGCACAACCTACAGGCTCAGGCCCCTGGAGCCAAACCTGAGGACTGTACTTGCACTCTCGAAGGGAAATGTGTGTGCCCATTCCAATGGCCTAATAGGATAAACCTCCAAAGGTTTATCTAATAGGATAAACCTCCAAAGTCCCTGATCCATCTCAATAGTGGTGGCTTCCCAGGAAAAACAGGGGCAATCTGAGCCCAACTGAGCACCTCCCTGCACTAAGGCCCATAGACAGATGTCCCCAGAGGTAAAAAGGAAAGAACAGGCCCCTAGGCACTAATCAGATCCATTGCTTTGGTTTCCAGGCATCTCTCCTCAGATTCCTGGATTTCAAAAGCAGCATATAACTGTTTCTTGACTCACCCATCAGAAAACATCTCATCTACACATGGGAAACTTGCACGTTGGAGCTGTGTCAAAGCCTCTGTTTAGGAGAACCCCTTAGGGCCCCAGTGCCACCGCTTCATTCCAAGGTCTCCATAGACACAAAAGCACGTTAGGACCCAATCTGAGGGGTGTCCATTTCAACTCAGCCTCCTCGGTTGCTCCCCACAGATCCAGGAGATCTAACCTGTCTTGTTGCGAGGAGACAATTGGAATGCGAGGTGGGCTACCCAGCCATCCATCCTTAGAACCCTGCTCAGAATCATTGGCCTGGAGCCAAACAACAGGTCTCAATTGTCCTGCAGAAGACTCTCTGCAGTTTGGAGCTTCTCACAACTCCCCTCGTGGGAAAACACCCATGGCCTCGTGATACCCCCCCATTCATGAAGGGGCCATCAGGGACAGAAACTCCAACCTGAGCGATCCTCTGATCCTCGCCCTGACTTCAGATGCTCGAGATCTCGATTCAGGTCTGTAGATTGTGCCTGCCATGGCCTCACCCAGAAACCTAAGCCTAGCTTGTGTTATCAGACTTTTGTCGTCAGACTACTGGCCCACAAGCCCTCCAGTTTGGCAAACCAGAACTACAATGCAGCACTCTGGCTGCCCTCCAGAAGAAAAACATTGTCCTCCGGGGCTACCCAGAAACCCCAAATGAGGATCAACCTGCACCGAACTTGGCTGTACCCCAAATACATAGGCTGACCAGGGCACTAATGCCCTTTCTAACACAGCCTGAGCCTGGACCCCCTGGACCCTCCCAGACAGCTGGCCGCACACTGAGCACATCGAGCCGCCATGGCCTTAGGTCGTCATCTCTTCCCAACCTCGGTTTTCAGGTTTCAGAACCTAGACCTTATCTCCAATCACTGCCCAGGGTTGAAGGTGATGCAGAAATCAGAACTCCTTCCCCATGGCAAGAAACCTTGTGGTTGGCATGTTGTCCAACGTTCAGTGTAGTTGAAACCAGTGTGGCCCATGAGTCCCGCCCATGCTCGCGGGCCACATTGGTCACAAACACACATTGTGACGCTCAGGCTGAGCCCAGTCCTCAAGTAAGGCCACTCAGTGGCTGGATGAAGAGATATCATATTGGGCTTGCCATGCCCCTAGGCCCCAATTTTTAACCAAAGTTCGGGATGTCCCTTCAGTCTTCCCCACTGCTTGGCTTTGGAATTCCTCTTTTGGTGGGACACCTGAGGTAACAAACCTGAAAGGAGACCTCCCATCCCACAGATTGACGAAAAGCAATTGGGAATCGGGCCAAATACTCAGAGAGGAAGATTCGTCCATGGCCCATCAGGCCTCCCCGACATTCCACGGCCATCGCTGATACAAAATCCAGAGACAAAAGCCTGAGCAAGCACCTCAGACTCGCACTTTCTTCATATCCTGAAGAGTTCTTCTCATGGTTTGTAGATCGGGCCTGCCATACCTACGTCCCCAAACCTAAGCTGAGTTTGTGTTTTCAGACTTCTGTCCTCAAAGTCTTGGGCCACACACCCTCCAGGCTGGGCGCCTGGAGACACACATTAGGACTGTGCCTACCCATCCATGGGAATTCTGCCCATTCCATGGTCCAAAATCGTACAAATTAGGAGAAACGTCCAAAGTCCCTGAGGCCATCCCAATAGTGTAGGTCGCCCGGAACAAACAAGGGCTGTCTGACACCAGCTGATAATCGACCTCCACTCATACCATAGATGGATGTCCCCAGAGAAGAAGATTGAACCAGACAGGACCCTAGGCCATAATAGGATCCATTGCTTTGGGTTACAGGCATGTGTCCTCAAAAGCCTGATTCCAATACGAGCATAGGGGTATTCCTGAGGCACCCATCAGAACTCATCTCGTCTCCACAAGGAAACCTGTGCATGGGAGCCATGTCCAAAGCTTAGGAGAGTACTTCAGGGTGCCGGTGCCACCGCCCCATTCCAAGGCCCTCATGGACACAAAAACCCATTAGGACCCATCCTCAGGAAAGTCCATTTCAACTCAGACACCCCGGTTGCTCCGGCAGAGCCATCAGATCTAAACTGTCTTGTTGCTAGGAGACAATTGGAATGTGAGGCGGGCTTCCCAGGCATCCATCCGCGAACGGTGCTCTGGAGTCATTCCATATGGGATGTCCTGGAGCTGTCCAACAGGTCTCAATTGTCCCGCAGAAGGAATCCTTGAAGGGGGCATCCCACAACTCCCAACGTGGGAAAACCTCAGGGGCTCCGAGATTCCGCTCCCTTCATAAAGCGGCCTTCATGCACAGGAACTCCAACCTGAGCCAACGTCTGATCCTCGCCCTGACTTCACAAGCATGAGATATTGGTTCAGATCTGCAGGGGGTACCTGCCGTGCCCTCGCCCTGAAACCCAAGTCTAGCTTGTATTCTCACACTTCCGTCCTCAAACTCCTGGCCCCGAAGTCCTAAAATTTAGCAATTCCGGACCCACAATGCAGCACTCTGCCGGCCCTCTAGAAAAAAAAAATTATTGCCTCTTGAGCTGCCCAGGCACCTTAAATGAGGGTAAACCTACACAGCACTCGACCTTACCCAAATTATATAGTCTAACCTGGGCACTAATGCACTGTCGAACACAACCTGAGCCGGGACCTCCTGACCAACACCCAGAAAGCTGACCGCACACTGAGCACATAAAACCGCCATGGCCTTAGGTCATCATCTCTTCCCTACCTCAGTTTTCAGGCTTCTGAACCGAGACCTTATCTCCAATCACTGCCCAGGGGTGAATGTTATGCAGAAATCAGAACTCCTCCTTACCCATGGCAAGAACCCTTGTGGTTGGCACGTTGTCCAACGTTCAGTGTAGGAGAAAACAGCATTCACCCTGAGGCCCTCCCATTCTTGAGTGAGACGAGGGCATACACACGCATTGTGACCCTCAGCATGAGTCCTGTCCTCTAGTAAGTCCTCTCAGTGGCTGGAACTTTAGATGTCATAATGGGCTTGACATGTCCCTAAGCCCCAATTTTTAACCAGATTTCTGACTGTCCAGTCGCCCCTCCCCAGGTCTCTACTCTGGAATCCCTCAATTGGAGGGACACCAGAGGTTAAAAAAGAACACAACAACAACAAAAAAAAAAACGGACTTATTCCAGCCCACAGAATGACCCCAATCTCTTTGGACGGGGCCAAACCACCAGAGAGTAAGGCTCGTCCATTTCCCATAATCACCCAGAAATTCCACGACCATGAGTGACACGATATCCAGAGATAAAAACTTGAGCAGGATCCTCACACTCGCCCTTCTTTCAAATCCCGAAGAGTTCTCCTCATGGTCTGTAGATCAGTCCTGCCATACCTATGACCCGAAACATAAGCCGAGTTTGTGTTTTCAGACAACTGTCCAAACAGCCCTGGCCTACACAACCTACAGGCTCAGGCCCCTGGAGCCAAACCTGAGGACTGTACTTGCCCTCTCCAAGGGAATTGTGTGTGCCCATTCCAATGGCCACAACCCTTCTAATAGGTTAAACCTCCAAAGTCCCTGATCCATCTCAATAGGGGTGGCTTCCCAGGATAAACAGGGGCAATCTGAGCCCAAATGAGCACCTACCTGCACTCAGACCCATAGACAGATGTCCCCAGAGGTAAAAAGGAAAGAACAGGCCCCTAGGCACTAATCAGATCCAGTGCATTGGTTTCCAGGCATCTCTCCTCAGAGGCCTGGATTTCAAAAGCAGCATATAGCTGTTTCTTGATTCACCCATCAGAAAACATCTCATCTACACATGGGAAACTTGCACGTTGGAGCTGTGTCAAAGCCTCTGTTTAGGAGAACCCTTTAGGGCACCAGTGCCACCTCTTCATTCCAAGGTCTCCATAGACACAAAAGCACATTAGGACCCATCCTTAGGGGTGTCCATTTCAACTCAGCGTCCTCGGTTGCTCCCCAGAGATCCAGGAGATCTAACCTGTCTTGTTGCTAGGAGACAATTGGAATGCGAGGTGGGCTACGCAGCAATCCATCCTTAGAACCCTGCTCAGAATCATTGGCCTGGAGCCAAGCAACGGTCTCAATTGACCTGCAGAAGACTCTCTGCTGTTTGGAGCTTCTCATAACTCCCATCGTGGGAAAACCTCCATGGCCTCGTGATGCCCCCCCCCATTCATGAAGGGGCCATCAGGGACAGAAACTCCAACCTGAGCGATCGTCTGATCCTCGCCCTGACTTCAGATGCACGAGATCTCGATTCAGGTCTGTAGATTGTGCCTGCCATAGCCTCACCCAGAAACCTAAGCCTGGCTTGTGTTCTCAGACATTTGTCGACAGACTACTGGCCCACAAGCCTTCCATTTGGCAATCCAGAACTACAATGCAGCACTCTGCCTGCCCTCCAGAAGAAAAACATTGTCTTCTGGGGCTACCAGTAACCCCAAATGAGGATCAACCTGCACCGACCTTGGCTGTACCCCAAATACATAGGCTGACCAAGGCACTAATGCCCTTTCTGACACAGCCTGAGCCTGGACCCCCTGGCCCTCCCAGACAGCTGGCCGCACACTGAGCACATCCAGCCGCCATGGCCTTAGGTCGTCATCTCTCCCAACCTCGGTTTTCAGGTTTCAGAACCTAGACCTTATCTCCAATCACTGCCCAGGGTTGAAGGTGATGCAGAAATAAGAACTCCTTCCCCATGGCAAGAAACCTTGTGGTTGGCATGTTGTCCAACGTTCAGTGTCGTTGAAACCAGTGTGGCCCATGAGGTCCCGCCCATGCTCGCGGGCCACATTGGTCACAAACACACATTGTGACCCTCAGGCTGAGCCCAGTCCTCAAGTAAGGCGACTCAATGGCTGGATGAAGAGATAGCTATTGGGCTTGCCATGCCCCTAGGCCCGAAATTTTAACTATATTTCGGGATGTCCCTTCAGTCTTCCCCACGGCTTGGATTTGGAATTCCTCTTTTGGTGGGACACCTGAGGTAACAAACCTGAAAGGAGACCTCCCATCCCACAGAATGACGAAAAGCAATTGGGAATCGGGCCAAATCCTCAGAGAGGAAGATTCGTCCATGGCCCATGAGGCCTCCCCGACATTCCACGGCCATCGCTGATACAAAATCCAGAGACAAAAGCCTGAGCAAGCGCCTCAGACTCGCACTTTCTTCATATGCTGAAGAGTTCTGCTCATGGTTTGTCGATCGGGTCTGCCATACCTACGTCCCCAAACCTAAGCTGAGTTTCTGTTTTCAGACTTCTGTCCTCAAATTCTTGGGCCACACACCCTCCAGGCTGGGCGCCTGGAGCCACACATTAGGACTCTGCCTACCAATCGATGGGAATTCTGCCCATTCCATGGTCCAAAATCGTACAAATTAGGAGAAACCTCCAAAGTCCTTGAGGCCATCCCAATAGTGTAGGTCGCCCGGAACAAACAAGGACTGTCTGACACCAGCTGATAATCGACCTCCACTCATACCATAGATGGATGTCCCCAGAGAAGAAGATTGAACCAGACAGGACCCTAGGCCATAATAGGATCCATTGCTTTGGGTTACAGGCATGTGTCCTCAAAAGCCTGATTCCAATACGAGCATAGGCATTTTCCTGAGGCACCCATCAGAACTCATCTCGTCTCCACAAGGAAACCTGTGCATGGGAGCCATGTCCAAAGCTTAGGAGAGTACTTCAGGGTGCCGGTGCCACCGCCCCATTCCAAGGCCCTCATGGACACAAAAACACATTAGGACACATCCTCAGGAAAGTCCATTTCAACTCAGCCACCCCGGTTGCTCCGGCAGAGCCATCAGATCAAAACTGTCTTGTTGCTAGGAGACAATTGGAATGCGAGGCGGGCTTTCAAGGCATCCATCCGCGAATGGTGCTCTAGAGTATTTCCATATGGGATGTCCTGGAGCTGTCCAACAGGTCTCAATTGTCCCGCAGAAGGAATCCTTGAAGGGGGCATCCCACAACTCCCAACGTGGGAAAACCTCAATGGCCTCGAGATTCCGCTCCCTTCATGAAGCGTCCGTCATGCACAGGAACTCCAACCTGAGCCAACGTCTGATCCTCGCCCTGACTTCAGATGCATGAGATATTGGTACAGATCTGCAGGGGGTACCTGCCTTGCCTTTGCCCTGAAACCCAAGTCTAGCTTGTCTTCTCACACTTCCGTCCTCACACTTCTGTCCCCGAAGTCCTAAAATTTGACAATTCCGGACCCACAATGCAGCACTATGCCGGCCATCTAGAAAAAAAAAAATATTGCCTCATGAGCTACCCAGGCACCTTAAATGAGGATAAACCTACACAGCACTCGACCTTACCCAAATTATATAGTCTAACCTGGGCACTAATGCACTGTCGAACACAACCTGAGCCCGGACCTCCTGACCAACACCCAGAAAGCTAACCGCACACTGAGCACATAAAACCCGCCATGGCCTTAGGTCATCATCTCTTCCCTACCTCAGTTTTCAGGCTTCAGAACCGAGACCTTATCTCCAATCACTGCCCAGGGGTGAATGTGATGCAGAAATCAGTACTCCTCCTTACACATGGCAAGAACCCTTGTGGTTGGCACGTTGTCCAACGTTCAGTGTAGGAGAAAACAGCATTCACCCTGAGGCCCTCCCATTCTTGAGTGAGACGAGGGCATACACACGCATTGTGACCCTCAGCATGAGTCCTGTCCTCTAGTAAGTCCTCAGTGGCTGGATCATTAGATGTCATAATGGGCTTGACATGTCCCTAGGCCCCAATTTTTAACCAGATTTCTGATTGTCCAGTCACCCCTCCCCAGGTCTCTACTCTGGAATCCATCATTTAGTGGGACACCTGAGGTTAAAAAAGAAAACAACAACAAAAACAACAACAACAACAACAACAAAACGGACTTCTTCCAGCCCACAGAATGACCCCAAATTCTTTGGACGGGGCCAAACCACCAGAGAGTAAGACTCGTCCATTTACCATAAAGTCACCCAGAAATTCCACGACCATGAGTGACACGATATCCAGAGACAAAAACTTGAGCAGGATCCTCACACTCGCCCTTCTTTCAAATCCAGAAGAGTTCTCCTCATGGTCTGTAGATCAGTCCTGCCATACCTATGTCCCGAAACATAAGCCGAGTTTGTGTTTTCAGACAACTGTCCAAACAGCCCTGGCCTACACAACCTACAGGCTCAGAACCCTGGAGCCAAACCTGAGGACTGTACTTGCCCTCTCCAAGGGAATTGTGTGTGCCCATTCCAATGGCCACAACCCTTCTAATAGGATAAACCTCCAAAGTCCCTGATCCATCTCAATAGTGGTGGCTTCCCAGGAATAAAGGGGCAATCTGAGCCCAAATGAGCACCTACCTGCACTCAGACCCATAGACAGATGTCCCCAGAGGTGAAAAGGAAAGAACAGGCCCCTAGGCACTAATCAGATCCATTGCTTTGGTTTCCAGGCATCTCTCCTCAGAGGCCTGGATTTCAAAAGCAGCTTATAGCTGTTTCTTGACTCACCCATCAGAAAACATCTCATCTACACATGGGAAACTTGCACGTTGGAGCTGTGTCAAAGCCTCTGTTTTAGAGAACCCTTTAGGGCCCCAGTGCCACCGCTTCATTCCAAGGTCTCCATAGACACAAAAGCACATTAGGACCCATCCTTAGGGGTGACCATTTCAACTCAGCGTCCTCGGTTGCTCCCCACAGATCCAGGAGATCTAACCTGTCTTGTTGCTAGGAGACAATTGGAATGCGAGGTGGGCTACGCAGCCATCCATCCTTAGAACCCTGCTCAGAATCATTGGCCTGCAGCCAAGCAACAGGTCTCAATTGACCTGCAGAAGACTCTCTGCTGTTTGGAGCTTCTCACAACTCCCATAGTGGGAAAACCCCCATGGCCTCGTGATGCCCCCCCCCCCCATTCATGAAGGGGCCATCAGGGACAGAAACTCCAACCTGAGCGATCCTCTGATCCTCGCCCTGACTTCAGATGCACGAGATCTCGATTCAGGTCTGTAGATTGTGCCTGCCATGGCCTCACCCAGAAACCTAAGCCTAGCTTGTGTTCTCAGACTTTTGTAGTCAGACTACTGGCCCACAAGCCCTCCAGTTTGGCAATCCAGAACTACAATGCAGCACTCTGCCTGCCCTCCAGAAGAAAAACATTGTCCTCTGGGGCTACCCAGTAACCCCAAATGAGGATCCACCTGCACCGACCTTGGCTGTACCCCAAATACATAGGCTGAACAGGGCACTAATGCACTTTCTGACACAGCCTGAGCCTGGACTACCTGGCCCGTCCCAGGCAGCTGGCCGCACACTAAGCACATCGAGCCTCCGTGGCCTTAGGTCGTCTTATCTTCCCAACCTCGGTTTCCAAGATTCAGAACCTAGACCTTATCTCCACTCACTGCCCAAGGTTGAAGGTGATGCAGAAATAAGAACTCCTTCCCCATGGCAAGAAACTTTGTGGTTGGCATGTTGTCCAACATTCAATGTGTTTGAAACCAATTTGGCCATGAGGCCACGCCCATGCTCGCCGGCCACATTGGCCACAAACACACATTGTGACCCTCAGGCTGAGCCCAGTCCTCAAGTAAGGCCACTCAGTGGCTGGATGAAGAGATAGCATATTGGGCTTGCCATGCCCTAGACCCAAATTTTTAACCATAGTTCGGGTTGTCCCTTCAGTCTTCCCCACGGCTTGGCTTTGGAATTCCTCTTTTGGTGGGACACCTGAGGTAACAAGCCTGAAATGAGTCCTCCCATCCCACAGATTGACGAAATGCAATTGGGAATCGGGCCAAATCCTCAGAGAGGAAGATTCGTCCATGGCCCATGAGGCCTCCCCGACATTCCACGGCCATCGCTGATACAAAATCCAGAGACAAAAGCCTGAGCAAGCGACTCAGACTCGCACTTTCTTCATATCCTGAACAATTCTTCTCATGGTTTGTAGATCGGGCCTGGGATACCTACGTCCCCAAACCTAAGCTGAGTTTGTTTTCAGACAACTGTCCAAACAGCCCTGGCCTACACAACCTACAGGCTCAGGCCCCTGGAGCTGAACCTGAGGACTGTACTTGCCCTCTCCAAGGGAATTGTTTGTGCCCATTCCAATGGCCAAAACCCTTCTAATAGGATAAACCTCCAAAGTCCCTGATCTATCTCAAAAGTGGTGGCTTCCCAGGAAAAACAGGGACAATCTGAGCCCAAATGAGCACCTACCTGACTCAGACCCATAGACAGATGTCCCGAGATGGAAAAAGGAAAGAAAAGGCCCCTAGGCACTAATCAGATCCATTGCTTTGGTTTCCAGGCATCTCTCCTCAGAGGCCTGGATTTCAAAAGCAGCATATAGCTGTTCTTGATTCACCCATCAGAAAAAATCTCATCTACACATGGGAAACTTGCACGTTGGAGCTGTGTCAAAGCCTCTGTTTAGGAGAACCCTTTAGGGCCCCAGTGCCACCGCTTCATTCCAAGGTCTCCATAGACACTAAAGCACATTAGGACCCATCCCCAGGGGTGTCCATTTCAACTCAGCATCCTCGGTAGCTCCCCACAGATCCAGGAGATCTAACCTGTCTTGTTGCTAGGAGACAATTGGAATGCGAGGTGGGCTACGCAGCCATCCATCCTTAGAACCCTGCTCAGAATCATTGGCCTGGAGCCAAACAACAGGTCTCAATTGTCCTGCAGAAGACTCTCTGCAGTTTGGAGCTTCTCACAACTCCCATCGTGGGAAAACCCCCATGGCCTCGTGATGCCCCCCCATTCATGAAGGGGCCATCAGGGACAGAAACTCCAACCTGAGCGATCGTCTGATCCTCGCCCTGTCTTCAGATGTACAAGAACTCGATTCAGGTCTGTAGATTGTGCGCGCATAGCCTCACCCAGAAACCTAAGCTTAGCTTGTGTTCTCAGACTTTTGTCGTCAGACTACTGGCTTAGCTTGTGTTCTCAGACTTTTGTCGTCAGACTACTGGCCCACAAGCCCTCCAGTTTGGCAATCCAGAACTACAATGCAGCACTCTGCCTGCCCTCCAGAAGAAAAACATTGTCCTCTCGGGGTACCCAGTAACCACAAATGAGGATCAACCTGCACCGAACTTGGCTGTACCCCAAATACATAGGCTGACCTGGGTACTAATGCCCTTTCTGACACAGCCTGAGCCTGGACCCCCTGGCCCCTCCCAGACAGCTGGCCGCACACTGAGCACATCTAGCCGCCATGGCCTTAGGTCGTCATCTCTTCCCAACCTCGGTTTTCAGGTTCAGAACCTAGACCTTATCTCCAATCACTGTCCATTTTGAAGGTGATGCAGAAATCAGAACTCCTTCCCCATGGCAAGAAACCTTGTGGTTGGCATGTTGTCCAACGTTCAGTGTCATTGAAACCAGTGTGGCCCATGAGGCCCCGCCCATGCTTGCAGGCCACATTGGTTACAAACACACATTGTGACCCTCAGGCTGAGCCCAGTCCTCAAATAAGGCCAATCAGTGGCTGGATGAATAGATAGCATATTGGGCTTGCCATGCCCCTAGGCCACAATTTTTAACCATAGTTCGGGTTGTCCCTTCAGTCTTCCCCACTGCTTGGCTTTGGAATTCCTCTTTTGGTGGGACACCTGAGGTAACAATATTGAAATGAGTCCTCCCATCCCACAGATTGACGAAAAGCAATTGGGAATCAGGCCAAATCCTCAGAGAGGAAGATTTGTCCATGGCCCATGAGGCCTCCCCGACATTCCACGGCCATCGCTGATACAAAATCCAGAGACAAAAGCCTGAGCAATCGCCTCAGACTCGCACTTTCTTCATATCCTGTAGAGTTTTTCTCATGGTTTGTAGATCTAGCCTGCCATACCTACATCCCCAAACCTAAGCTGAGTTTGTGTTTTCAACTTCTGTCCTCAAAGTCTTGTGCCACACACCTTCCAGGCTGGGCCACTGGAGCCACACATTAGGACTGTGCCTACTAATCCATGGGAATTCTGCCCATTCCATGGTCCAAAATCGTACAAATTAGGAGAAACCTTCAACGACCCAGAGGCCATCCCAATAGTGTGGGTCGCCCGGAACAAACAAGCGGTGTCTGACACCAGCTGATAATCGACCTCCACTCATACCATAGATGGATGTACCCAGAGAAGAAGATTGAACCAGACAGGACCCTAGGCCATAATAGGATCCATTGCTTTGGGTTACAGGCATGTGTCCTCAAAAGCCTGATTCCAATACGAGCATAGGGGTTTTCCTGAGGCACCCATCAGAACTCATCTCGTCTCCACAAGGAAACCTGTGCATGGGAGCCATGTCCAAAGCATAGGAGAGTACTTCAGAGTCCCGGTGCCACCGCCCCATTCCAAGGCCCTCATGGACACAAAAACACATTAGGACACATCCTCAGGAAAGTCCATTTCAACTCAGCCACCCAGGTTGCTCCCGCAGAGCCATCAGATCTAATCTGTCTTGTTGCTAGGAGACAATTGGAATTCGAGGCGGGCTTCCCAGGCATCCATCCCCGAACGGTGCTCTGGAGTCATTCCATATGGGATGTCCTGGAGCTGTCCAACAGGTCTCAATTGTCCCGAAGAAGGAATCCTGGAAGGGGGCATTCCACAACTACCAACGTAGGAAAACCTCAATGGCCTCGAGATTCTGCTCCCTTCATGAAGCAGCCGTCATGCTCAGAAACTCCCGCCTGAGCCAATGTCTGATCCTCGCCCTGACTTCAGATGCATGAGATATTGGTTCAGATCTGCAGGGGGTACCTGCCGTGCCCTCGCCCTGAAACGCAAGTCTAGCTTTTCTTCTAAGACTTCTGCCCTCACACTCCTGGCCCCAAAGCCCTCAAGTTTGGCAATTCCGGACCCACAATGCAGCACTCTGCCTGCCCTCTAGAAAAAAAATTATTGCTCATGAGCTGCCCAGGCACCTTAAATGAGGGTAAACCTACAGAGCACTCGACTTTACCCAAATTATATAGTCTAACCTGGGCACTAATGCACTGTCGAACACAACCCGGAACTCCTGACCAACACCCAGAAAGCTGACCGCACACTGAGCACATAAAACCCGCCATGGCCTTAGGTCATCATCGCTTCCCTACCTCAGTTTTCAGGCTTCAGAACCGAGACCTTATCTCCAATCACTGCCCTGGGGTGAGTCAGATGCAGAAATCAGGACTCCTCCTTACCGATGGCAAGAACCCTTGTGGTTGGCACGTTGTCCAATGATCAGTGTAGGAGAAAACCTGAGGCCCCGCCCATTCTTGAGTGCGACGAGGGCATACACACGCATTGTGACCCTCAGCATGAGTCCTGTCCTCTAGTAAGTCCTCTCAGTGGCTGGACCATTAGATGTCATAATGGTCTTGACATGTCTCTAACCCCCAATTTTTAACCAGATTTCTGATTGTCCAGTCGCCCCTCCTAGGGCTCTACTCTGATATCCCTCATTTGGTGGGACACCTGAGGTTAAAAAAGAAAACAACAACAACAACAACAACAAAATAAAACGGACTTCTTCCAGCCCACAGAATGAACCCAAACTCTTTGGACGGGGCCAAACCACCAGAGAGTAAGACTCGTCCATTTCCCATGAAGTCACTCAGAAATTCCACGACCATGAGTGACACGATATCCAGAGACAAAAACTTGAGCAGGAGCCTCACACTCGCCCTTCTTTCAAATCCCGAAGAGTTCTCCTCATGATCTGTAGATCAGTCCTGCCAAACATATGACCTGAAACATAAGCCGAGTTTGTGTTTTCAGACAACTGTACAAAAAGGGCTGGACTACACAACCTACAGGCTCAGGCCCCTGGAGCCAAACCTGAGGACTTACTTGCCCTCTCCAAGGGAATTGTGTGTGCCCATTCCAATGGCCACAACCCTTCTAATAGGATAAACATCCAAAGTCCCTGATGTATCTCAATAGTGGTGGCTTCCAGGAAAACAGGGGCAATCTGAGCCCAAATGAGCCCCTACCTGCACTCAGACCCATAGACAGATGTCCTCAGAGGTAAAAAGGAAAGAACAGGCCCCTAGGCACTAATCAGATCCATTGCTTTGGTTTCCAGGCATCTCTCCTCACATTCTTGGATTTCAAAAGCAGCATATAGCTGTTTCTTGACTCACCCATCAGAAAACATCTCATCTACACATGGGAAACTTGCACGTTGGAGCTGTGTCAAAGCCTCTGTTTAGGAGAACCCTTTAGGGCCCCAGTGCCACCGCTTCATTCCAAGGTCTCCATAGACACAAAAGCACGTTAGGACCCATCCCCAGGGGTGTCCATTTCAACTCAGTGTCCTCGGTTGCTCCCCACAGATCCAGGAGATCTAACCTGTTTTGTTGCTAGGAGACAATTGGAATGCGAGGTGGGCTACCCAGCCACCCATCCTTAGAACCATGCTCAGAATCATTGGCCTGGAGCCAAACAACAGGTCTCAATTGTCCTGCAGAAGACTCTCTGCAGTTTGGAGCTTCTCACAACTCCCATCATGGGAAAACCACCATGGCCTCGTGATGCCCTCCCATTCATGAAGGGGCCATCAGGGACAGAAACTCCAACCTGAGCGATCGTCTGATCCTCGCCCTGACTTCAGATGCACGAGATCTCGATTCAGGTCTGTAGATTGTGCCTGCCATGGCCTCACCCAGAAACCTAAACCTAGCTTGTGTTCTCAGACATTTGTCGTCAGACTACTGGCCCACAAGGCCTCCAGTTTGGCAATCCAGAACTACAATGCAGCACTCTGCCTGCCCTCCAGATAAAAAACATTGTCCTCTGGGGCTACCCTTTAACCCCAAATGAGGATCAACCTGCACCGACCTTGGCTGTACCCCAAATACATAGGCTGACCAGGGTACTAATGCCCTTTCTGACACAGCCTGAGCCTGGACCCCCTGGCCCCTCCCAGACAGCTGGCCGCACACTGATCACATCGAGCCGCCATGGCCTTAGGTCGTCATCTCTTCCCAACCTCGGTTTTCAGGTTTCAGAACCTAGACCTTATCTCCAATCACTGTCCATGTTGAAGGTGATGCAGAAATCAGAACTCCTTCCCCATGGCAAGAAACCTTGTGGTTGGCATGTTGTCCAACGTTCAGTGTCGTTGAAACCAGTGTGGCCCATGAGGCCCCGCCCATGCTCACGGGCCACATTGGTCACAAACACACATTGTGACCCTCAGGCTGAGCCCGGTCCTCAAGTAAGGCCACTCAGTGGCTGTATGAAGAGATAGCATATTGGGCTTGCCATGCCCCTAGGCCCCATGTTTAACCATAGTTCGGATTGTCCCTTCAGTCTTCCCCACGGCTTTGCTTTGGAATTCCTCTTTTGGTGGGACACCTGAGGTAACAAAACTGAAATGAGTCCTCCCATCCCACAGATTGACGAAAAGCACTTGGGAATCGGGCCAAATCCTCAGAGAGGAAGATTCGTCCATGGCCCATGAGGCCTCCCCGACATTCCACGGCCATCACTGATACAAAATCCAGAGACAAAAGCCTGAGCAATCGCCACAGACCTGCACTTTCTTCACATCCTATAGAGTTCTTCTCATGGTTTGTAGATCGGTCCTGCCATACCTACGTCCCCAAACCTAAGCTGAGTTTCTGTTTTCAGACTTCTGTCCTCAAAGTCTTGGGCCACACACCCTCCAGGCTGGGCCCCTCGAGCCACACATTAGGACTGTGCCTAACAATCCATGGGAATTCTGCCCATTCCATGGTCCAAAATCGTACAAATTAGGAGAAACCTCCAACGACCCTTAGGCCATCCCAATAGTGTGGGTCACCCGGAACAAACAAGGGGTGTCTGACACCTGCTGATAATCGACCTCCACTCATACCATAGATGGATGTCCCCAGAGTAGAAGATTGAACCAGACAGGACCCTAGGCCATAATAGGATCCATTGCTATGGGTTACAGGCATGTGTCCTCAAAAGTCTGATTCCAATACGAGCATAGGGGTTTTCCTGAGGCACCCATCAGAACTCATCTCGTCTCCACAAGGATACCTGTGCATGGGAGCCATGTCCAAAGCTTAGGAGAGTACTTCAGGGTCCCGGTGCCACCGCCCCATTCCAAGGCCCTCATGGACACAAAAACACATTAGGACACATCCTCAGGAAAGTCCATTTCAACTCCGCCACCCCGGTTGCTCCGGCAGAGCCATCAGATCTAAACTGTCTTGTTGCTAGGAGACAATTGGAATGCGAGGCGGGCTTCCCAGGCATCCATCCGCGAACGGTGCTCTGGAGTCATTCCATATGGGATGTCCTGGAGCTGTCCAACAGGTCTCAATTGTCCGGAAGAAGGAATCCTGGAAGGGGGCATCCCACAACTCCCAACGTGGGAAAACCTCAATGGCCTCGAGATTCCGCTCCCTTCATGAAGCGGCCGTCATGCTCAGAAACTCCCAACTGAGCCAACGTCTGATCCTCGCCCTGACTTCCGATGCATGAGATATTGGTTCAGATCTGCAGGGGGTACCTGCCGTGCCCTCGCCCTGAAACCCAAGTCTAGCTTGTCTTCTCAGACTTCCATCCTCACACTCCTGGCCCCGAAGCCCTCAAGTTTGGCAATTCCGGACCCACAATGCAGCACTCTGCCTGCCCTCTGAAAAAAATATTATTGCCTCATGAGCTGCCCAAGCACCTTAAATGAGGGTAAACCTACACAGCACTCGACTTTACCCAAATTATATAGTCTAACCTGGGCACTAATGCACTGTCGAACACATCCTGAGCCCGGACCAACACCCAGAAAGCTGACCGCACACTGAGCACATAAAAACCTCCATGGCCTTAGGTCATCATCTCTTCCCTACCTCAGTTTTCAGGCTTCAGAACCGAGACCTTATCTCCAATCACTGCCCAGGGGTGAGTCTGATGCAGAAATCAGAACTCCTCCTTACCCATGGGAAGAACCCTTGTGGTTGGCACGTTGTCCAACGTTCAGTGTAGGAGAAACCCTGAGGCCCCGCCCATTCTTGAGTGCGACGAGGGCATACACACGCATTGTGACCCTCAGCATGAGTCCTGTCCTCTAGTAAGTCCTCTCCTTGGCTGGACCATTAGATGTCATAATGGGCTTGACATGTCCCTAGGCCCCAATTTTTAACCAGATTTCTGATTGTCCAGTCGCCCCTCCCCAGGGCTCTACTCTGGAATCCCTCATTTGGTGGGACACCTGAGGTTAAAAAAGAAAACAACAACAACAACAACAAAAAACGGACTTCTTTCAGCCCACAGAATGACCCCAAACTCTTTGGACGGGGCCAAACCACCAGAGAGTAAGACTCGTCCATTTCCCATGAAGTCACCCAGAAATTCCACGACCATGAGTGACACGATATCCAGAGACAAAAACTTGAGCAGGAGCCTCACACTCGCCCTTCTTTCAAATCCCAAAGGGTTCTCCTCATGGTCTGTAGATTAGTCCTGCCATACCTATGACCCGAAACATAAGCCGAGTTTGTGTTTTCAGACAACTGTCCAAACAGCCCTAGCCTACACAACCTACAGGCTAAGGCCCCTGGAGCCAAACCTGAGGACTGTACTTGCCCTCTCCAAGGGAATTGTGTGTGCCCATTCCAATGGACACAACCCTTCTAATAGGATAAACCTCCAAAGTCCCTGATCCATCTCAATAGTGGTGGCTTCCCAGGAAAAACAGGGGCATTCTGAGCACTACAGAGCACCTCCCTGCACTCAGACCCATAGACACATGTGCCCAGAGGTAAAAAGGAAAGAATAGGCCCCTAGGCAATAATCAGATCCATTGCTTTGGTTTCCAGGCATCTCTCCTCAGAGGCCTCGATTTCAAAAGCAGCATATAGCTGTTTCTTGACTCACCCAACAGAAAACATCTCATCTACACATGGGATTCTTGCACGTTGGAGCTGTGTCAAAGCCTCTGTTTAGTAGAACTCTTTAGGGCCCAAGTGCCACCGCTTCATTCCAAGGTCTCCTTAGACACAAAAGCACATTAGGACCCATGCCCAGGGGTGTCCATTTCAATGCAGCGTCCTCGGTTGCTCCCCACAGATCCAGTAGATCTAACCTGTCTTGTTGCTAGGAGACAATAGGAATGCGAGTTGGGCTACCCAGCCATCCATCCTTAGAACCCTGCTCAGAATCATTGGCCTGGAGCCAAACAACAGGTCTCAATTGTCCTGCAGAAGACTCTCTGCAGTTTGGAGCTTCTCACAACTCCCATCGTGGGAAAACCCCCATGGCCTGGTGATCCCCCCCCATTCATGAAGGGGCCATCAGGGACAGAAACTCCAACCTGAGCGATCGTCTGATCCTCGCCCTGACTTCAGATGCATGAGATCTCGATTCAGGTCTGTAGATTGTGCCTGCCATGGCCTCATCCAGAAACCTAAGCCTAGCTTGTGTTCTCAAACTTTTGTCGTCAGACTACTGGCCCACAAGCCCTGCAGTTTGGCAATCCAGATCTACAATGCAGCACTCTGCCTGCCCTCCAGAAGAAAAACATTGTCCTCTGGGGCTACCAGTAACCCCAAATGAGGATCAACCTGCACCGACCTTGGCTGTACCCCAAATACATAGGCTGACTAGGGCACTAATGCCCTTTCTGACACAGCCTGAGCCTGGACTCCCTGGCCCGTTCCAGACAGCTGGCCGCACACTGAGCACATCAAGCCGCCATGGCCTTAGGTCGTCATCTCTTCCCAACCTCGGATTTCAGGCTTTAGATTCTAAAACTTACCTCCAATCACTGCCCAGGGTTGAACAGGATGCAGAAATCAGAACTCCTTCCCCATGGCAAGATACCTTGTGGTTGGCATGTTGTCCAACTTTCAGTGTAGTTGAATCCAGTGTTGCCCATGAGGCCCCGCCATGCTAGCAGGCTACATTGGTCACAAACACACATTGTGACCCTCAGCCTGACCAAAGTCCTCAAGTAAGGCCTCTCAGTGGCTGGATGAAGAGATAGCATATTGGGCTTGCCATGCCCCTAGTCCCAATTTTGAACCATAGTTCTGGTGGTCCCTTCAGTCTTCCCCACGGCTTTACTTTGGAATTCCTCTTTTCGAGGGACACCTGAGGTAACAAAACTGAAAAGAGTCCTCCCATCCCACAGTTTGACGAAAAAAAATTGGGAATCAGGCGAAATCTTCATAGAGGTAGATTCGTCCATGGCCCATGAAGCATCCCCGACATTCCACGGCCATTGCTGATACAAATTCCAGAGACAAATGCCTGAGCAAGCACCTCAGACTCGCTCTATATTCATATCTTCATGAGTTCTTCTCATGGTTTGTATATTGGGCCTGCCATACCGACGTCCCCAAAAAAAGCTGAGTTTGTGTATCGGAATCACAATCAGAACTCTGCCTTCCACATGGCTGTAATGCTTGTTCTTCACATGGAGTCACACCTTTACGTGGGGAACCCTTCATGGCCCCTATTGCCACGCCAAAACATGAGTGCTGCTTGGGCACAAATTCACACTGTGACCCTAGCATGAGAACCATGTCAAAGAAAGGCCTGTCAGGTTCGGGACGAAGATCCTGCATATAATCCCTGCCATGCCTATAGGCACCCAGGACTAACTAGATGGTGTGTATTCCAATTGAAGGAACCCACTGCTGTGCTCTAGAGTCCCTCTCCTGGGGGGTCCTTTCTGGCAGAAAACAGTACTCTTCACTTCCCACAGAATGAACCCAAACACTTGGGAGCTTGGACAATCCCCCGAGAGGAAGGCTCTTCCTCGGCCCCTGAGGCAACCCCTACCCTGACCGGACACTGTGAACGCAACACCCAGAGACAAAAGCCTGAGCAACTGCCTCCCACTTGCCCTCCTTTGATATCCAGAGAATCTCCCCTCACGGACTGGAGATCAGGCCTGCCATTACCTTGGCCCCTTCCTGAGCCCAGTTTGCTTTTTCAGACATCTGTCCCCACAGCCCTGGCAAACACAGCCTCTAGGCTGGGTCCTCTGGAGCCATACCACAGGACCGTGCCTGCTCTCTCCTGGGAAACTGTGTCCATTACTTTGGACACACACCTCCAGAATATGAGAAACCTCAAGGCCCCCGAGGACATCCCACTACTGGCAGCCTCCCTGGACACACAGGGGCATTCCAACACAAGCTGAGCAGCTACCTCCAAGAAGGCATGCACAAGATGTCAACAGAGATAGAAGGTTGAGCCGGACAGGCCCTTAGGCCATAATCTCAACTCTTGCTTTGGGTTCCAGGTGTTACTCCTCAGAGGCTTTGGTTCGAAGAACAGGATATGGGGCTTTCCTGAGGCACTGAACAGAACTCCTCTCGTCTCCACATGGGAAGCTTCCCTGTTGGAGCTGTGTCAAACACCTCAGTTTGGAGAACCCTGCAGAGTCCCTGAGCCACCTCCACATTCCAAGGTCCCCCAGACCACCAAGCCACAGTAGGACTCATCTTCAGGAGAGTCCATTTCAACTCTCCCCTCTGGGTAGCTCACCCAGGAGCCTGCAGATTGAGCCTGCCTTGTCCTGACTAAAGAGTGGGAATATGAGGTGGCGTTCCCAGGCATCCATGCTTAGACATCTGCTCTCGAGTCTTTCCGTATGGGGCCTCCTGGAACCATCCAATAGTTCTCGACTGTCGTGCAGAAGGAAAGCTTGAGGTTTGGAGTAGTTCACAAATCCCATCGTAGGCAAACCTCCCTGGTTTCATGAAGCCCCCACACCCTTCAGGAAGAGGCCATGCTGGACAAAAACTCTAGCCTGAGGCACGTCTCATATTTGACATGACCTAAGGGCAGGAGATCTCGATTCAGCCTCTGCAGACTGGCCCTGCCGTGCCCTCGGTCCCAAACCTCATGCTAGCTTGTGTTTTCCGACTTCCTTCCTCACACTCCTGGCAAACAAGCCCTACGGATTAGGAACTCCAGAACCACAACCCAGCCCAGTATCTGCCCAAAGGAAGAAAAAGGTTTCCCTGTGGGGCTCTCCAGAAAACCCAGAAGAGGATCAACCTGCTCGGGCCTCGACGGTCCCCGAACTGGATAGGATGCTCTGGGCACTCATGCTCTGTCTGAAACAGCCTGAAGCCAGACGTCCAGACAGAAGGAGACAGATGGCCGCACACCCAGCACTTCGGACACGCCATGGTCTTATGCCGTCACCTCTTCCTAACCTTGGTTTTCAGATATCTGAACCTAGACATTATATCAATTCTCCACACAGCTGGGTATCGCAAGCACAAAACAGAACTCCTCCTTCCCCATGGCTGTCAAGCTTGATCTTGGCATGGAGTCACACCTTCAGGGTGGGAGAAACCTTCATGGCCCCTGATGCCACGCCCAAACTTGAGTGCTGCTTGGGCACAAATTCACACTGTGACCCTCAGCATGAGCCCCATGTCAAAGAAAGGCCTGACAGGGCCTGGACCAAGAGCCCTCATATGGGGCTTGCCAAGCCCCTATGCACCCAATCCTCACCAGTCTTTGAGTTTTACAGTCGCCCCACCTGTACCTGGGCTCTGCTCTGGAATCCCTTTCTTGGAGAGACACATGAGCAAGACAACACGAGTCCACCCTTCCCTCAAAATGACCCCAATCTCTTGGGAGCTGGGACAAATCCCCAGAGAGGGATACTCGTCCACAGTCCCTGAAGCCACCGCTCCAATCCACGGCTATCCCGGACACAACATCCAGAGACAAAAGCCTGAAGAAACGCCTTCCACTCACCCTTGTTTCAGAGGCCCAGGATTTCCCTCTCTGGCTGTACATCCGGCCTGTCATACCCTCGGCGCCACTCATAAGCTGATTTGTGTTTTAAGACTTCTGTGCCCACAGCATGGACCCACACAACCTCCAGGCTAGGGCCTCTGAAGCCACAGCGAAAGATTGTGCCGGCCCTCTATAAGGAAAGTGTGTCCAATCCATTGACCACAACCCTACAGTTTAGGGAAAAGCTCCAAGGCCCCTGAGGCCATCAATAGGTAGGCCACCCTGGACTAAGAGGGGCTCTCTGACACCAGCAGAGCAACTATCTCCACTTAGATTCTCAGACAGTGTCCCCAGAGACAGAAGGTTGAAATGGACAGGCCCGCAGGCCCTAATATGAACCTTAGCTTTGTTTCCATGTGTCCGTTCTCAGAGGACTGTTTTCGTAGACCAGCACATGGGGCTTTTCTGAGGCACCAAACCAAGCATCTCTCGTCTCCACATGGGCAGCTTTCTTACTGGGGATGTATCAAACCCTTCAGGTAGGAGAGTTCCGCAAGGCCACGGAACAACCAGCACATTCCAAGGTCTCCATGGACGCAAACACACATTATGACGCATCCTCAGGAGAGGCCATTTCAAATCAGCCCCCTGGGTAGCGTGACCCAGAGGCAGCAGATCAAACATATCTTGTCGCTAATGGCCAATTGGAATGCGAGGAATGCTGTACAGGGATCCATCCTTCGAACCCTGCTCTCCAGTCCTTCCATATGGTATGTCCTGGAGCCATGCAACAGGACTCGAATGTCCCGCAGAAGGAAACCTTGTGGTTTGGGGCAACCTGCAAACTCAGCGTGGGAAAACTTCCTTGGCCTCATGAGGCCCCTGCTTCATGAAGGTGCCATCATGGACACATACTCCAGCCTTAGCCAACGTCTGATCCTCAGCCTGACTTCAGATGTAGGAGATTTTTTATTCAGCCTCTGCAGAGTGGGCCTGCTCTGCCCTTGGCTCCAATACTCACCCTAGCTTGTGTTTTCAGACTTCCGTCCTCACACTCCTTGCCCACAAACCCTCCCTACTGGGAATTCTGGGGCCACACTGAAGCACTCTGCCTGCCTCCCAGGAGAAAAACATTGTCTATGGTGCTGCCCAGAAACCCCAAATGAGGATCAAACTGCTTGGCCCTCGGCAACACCCCAATTGCATAGGCTACCTTAAACACTGATGCTCTGTCGCAAATAGCCTGAGCCCAGACCTTCCAACAGACACCGACACAGCTGGCTGCACTCCTAGGACATTGGACCCGCCACTGCCTTAGGCCACCATCCATTCCCAACCTGGGTTTTCAGTCATCGGAGCCTAGGCCTTATCTCCAATCCCTGGACAGGGGGGAACCTGATGCACAAATCAGAACCCCTCCTTCCCCATGGCAAGAAAACTTGCTGCTGGCAGTGAGTCAAACCTTCAGTGTAGGAAAAACGACATGGCCCATGAGGCAACGCCCAAGCGTTAGGGCCGCCTTGGGCACAAACACACATTGTTACCCTCAGCATGAGTACCTTATTCAAGTAACGCCTCTCAGTGACTGGACCAAGAGCCCGCATATGTGGCTTGCCATGCCCATAGGGACCCAGGACTAACTAGATGGTGTGTACTCCAGTTGAGGGAACCCACTGCTGTGCTCTAGAGTCCCTCTCCTGGGGGGTCCCCTGTGGCAGAAAACAGTACTCTTCCCTTCCCACAGAATGAACCCAAACACTTGGGAGCTTGGACAATCCCCCGAGAGGAAGGCTCTTCCTCGGCCTGAGACAACCCCTACCCTGACCGGACACTGTGAACGCAACACCCAGAGACAAAATCCTGAGGTACTGCCTCCCACTTGCCCTCCTTTGATATCCAGAGGATCTCCCCTCACGGACTAGAGATCAGGCCTGCCATTACCTTGGCCACTAGCTGAGCCAAGTTTGCTGTTTCAGACATCTGTCCCCACAGCCCTGGCAAACACAGCCTCTAGGCTGGGTCCTCTGGAGCCATACCACAGGACCGTGCCTGCTCTCTCCTGGGAAACTGTGTCCATTCCTTTGGACACACACCTCCAGAATATGAGAAACCTCAAGGCCCCCGAGGACATCCCACTACTGGGAGGCTCCCTGGACACACAGGGGCATTCGGACACAAGCTGAGCAGCTACCTCCATGAAGGCATGCCCACAGATGTCAACAGAGATAGAAGGTTGAGGGGGACAGGCCTTTAGGCCGAAATCTCAACTCTTGCTTTGGGTTCCAGGTGTTACTCCTCAGAGGCTTTGGTTCGAAGAACAGGATATGGGGCTTTCCTGAGGCACTGAACAGAACTCCTCTCGTCTCCACATGGGAAGCTTCCCTGTTGGAGCTGTGTCAAACACCTCAGTTTGGAGAACCCTGCAGAGTCCCTGAGCCACCTCCACATTCCAAGGTCTCCCAGGCCACCAAGCCACAGTAGGACTCATCTTCAGGAGAGTCCATTTCAACTCTCCCCACTGGGTAGCTCACCCAGGAGCCTGCAAATTGAGCCTGCCTTGTCCTGCCTAAAGAGTGGGAATACGAGGTGGCGTTCCGAGGCATCCATGCTTAGACACCTGCTCTCGAGTCTTTCCGTATGGGGCCTCCTGGAACCATCCAATAGGACTCGACTGTCGTGCAGAAGGAAAGCTTGAGGTTTGGAGTAGTTCACAAATCCCATCGTAGGCAAACCTCCCTGGCTTCATGAAGCCCCCACACCCTTCAGGAAGAGGCCATGCTGGGCAAAAACTCTAGCCTGAGGCACGTCTCATAGTTGACATGACCTCAGTGCAGGAGATCTCGATTCAGCCTCTGCAGAGTGGCCCTGCCATGCCCTCGGTCCCAAACCTCACGCTAGCTTTTGTTTTCAGACTTCCTTCCTCACACTCCTGGCAAACAAGCCCTACGGACTAGGAACTCCAGAACCACAACCCAGCCCAGTGTCTGCCCAATGGAAGAAAAACGTTTCCCTGTGGGGCTCTCCAGAAAACCCAGATGAGGATCAACCTGCTCGGGTCAACGGTCCCCGAACTGGATAATCTGCTCTGGGCACTCATGCTCTGTCTGACACAGCCTGAAGCCAGACGTCCAGACAGACAAAGAGACAGCTGGCCGCACACCCAGCACTTCGGACACGCCATGGTCTTATGCCGTCACCTCATCCTAACCTTGGTTTTCAGATATCTGAACCTAGACATTATATCAATTCTCCACACAGCTGGGTATCGCAAGCACAAAACAGAACTCCTCCTTCCCCATGGCTGTCAAGCTTGCTCTTGGCATGGAGTCACACCTTCAGGGTGGGAGAAACCTTCATGGCCCCTGATGCCACGCCCAAACTTGAGTGCTGCTTGGGCACAAATTCACACTGTGACCCTCAGCATGAGCCCCATGTCAAAGAAAAGCCTGTCAGGACCTGGACCAAGAGCCCGCATATGGGGCTTGCCACCCCCTATGCACCCAATCCTCACCAGTGTTTGAGTTTTCCAGTTGCCCCACCTGTACCTGGGCTCTGCTCTGGAATCCCTTTCTTGGAGAGACACATGAGCCAGACAACACGACTCCACCCTTCCCTCACAATGTCCCCAAACTCTTGGGAGCTGGGACAAATCCCCAGAGAGGGAGGATACTCGTCCACAGTCCCTGAGGCCACCGCTCCAATCCACGGCTATCCCGGACACAACATCCAGAGACAAAAGCCTGAAGGAACGCCTTCCACTCGCCCTTGTTTCAGAGGCCCAAGAGTTCCCTCTCGGGCTGTACATCCGGCCTGTCATACCCTCGGCGCCACTCATAAGCTGACTTTGTCTTTTAAGACTTCTGTGCCCACAGCATGGACCCACACAACCTCCAGGCTAGGGCCTCTGAAGCCACAGCGAAAGATTGTGCCAGCCCTCTCTAAGGAAAGTGTGTCCAATCCATTGACCACAACCCTACAGTTTAGGGAAAAGCTCCAAGGCCCCTGAGGCCATCAATAGGTAGGCCACCCTGGACTAAGAGGGGCTCTCTGACACCAGCAGAGCAACTATCTCCACTTAGATTCTCAGACAGTGTCCCCAGAGACAGAAGGTTGAAATGGACAGGCCCGCAGGCCCTAATATGAACCTTAGCTTTGTTTCCATGTGTCCGTTCTCAGAGGACTGTTTTCGTAGACCAGCACATGGGGCTTTTCTGAGGCACCAAACCAAGCATCTCTCGTCTCCACATGGGCAGCTTTCTTACTGGGGATGTATCAAACCCTTCAGGTAGGAGAGTTCCGCAAGGCCACCGAACAACCAGCACATTCCAAGGTCTCCATGGACCCAAACTCACATTATGACTCATCCTCGGGAGAGGCCATTTCAACTCAGCCCCCTGGGTAGGGTGACCCAGAGGCAGCAGATCCAACATATCTTGTCGCTAATGGCCAATTGGAATGCGAGGAATGCTGTACAGGGATCCATCCTTCGAACACTGCTCTCCAGTCCTTCCATATGGTATGTCCTGGAGCCATGCAACAGGACTCGAATGTCCCGCAGAAGGAAACCTTGTGGTTTGGGGCAACCTGCAAACTCAGCGTGGGAAAACTTCCTTGGCCTCATGAGGCCCCCGCTTCATGAAGGTGCCACCATGGACACATACTCCAGCCTCAGCCAACTTCTGATCCTCAGCCTGACTTCAGATGCAGGAGATTTTGATTCAGCCTCTGCCGATTGGGCCTGCTCTGCCCTTGGCTCCAATCCTCACCCTAGCTTGTGTTTTCAGACTTCCGTCCTCACACTCCTGGCCCACAAACCCTCCCTACTGGGAATTCTGGGGCTACACTGAAGCACTCTGCCTGCCTCCCAAGAGAAAAACATTGTCTATGGTGCTGCCCAGAAACCCCAAATGAGGATCAAACTGCTTGGCCCTCGGCAACACCCCAATTGCATAGGCTACCTTAAACACTGATGCTCTGTCGCAAATAGTCTGAGCCCAGACCTTCCAAAAGACACCGACACAGCTGGCTGCACACCCAGCACATTGGACCCGCCACTGCCTTAGGCCACCATCCATTCCCAACCTGGGTTTTCAGTCATCGGATCCTAGACCTTATCTCCAATCCCTGCACAGGGGGAACCTGATGCACAAGTCAGAACCCCTCCTTCCCCATGGCAAGAAAACTTGCTGCTGGCCGTGAGTCAAACCTTCAGTGTAGGAGAAAACGGCAAACCTGCCGGGCCTCATGAAGCCCCCCATATCTTTCAGGGAGAGGCCATCATGGACAAAAACTCTTGCTTGAAGCACGTCTCATAGTAGATATGACCGCAATGCAGGAAATCTTGATTCAGCCTCTGCAGAGTGGCCTGCCGTGCCCTCGGCCCAAACCTCACGCTAGCTTGTGTTTTCAGACTTCCTTCCTCGCACTCCTGGCAAACAATCCCTCCAGAGTAGGATTTGCAGAACCACAAGCCAGCCCAGTGACTGCCCACCGGTAGAAAACGTTTCCTTGTGGGGCTCTCCATAAAACTCAGATGAGGATCAACCTGCTCTTGCCTCGACGGCACTCAGATTTGATAGGCTGCTCTGGGCACTAATGCTCTGCCTTTCACAGCCTGATGCCAGACGTCCAGATAGGCAAGGAGACAGCTGGCCACACACCTAGCACTTCTGACACGCCATGGTCTTATGCCGTTATCTCTTCCTAACCTTGGTTTTCAGATATCTAAACCCAGATATTATATCAATTCCCCACACAGTTGGGCATCTGAATCACAAATCAGAACTCCTTCTTCCCCATGGCTGTAAGGCTTGCTCTTAGCATGGAGTCACACCTTCAGGGTGGGAGAAATCTTCATTTCCCCTGAAACCACGCCCAAACTTGAGTGCTGCCTTGGGCACAAATTCACTCTGTGACCCTCAGCATGAGCCCAATATCAAAGAAAGGCCTGTCAGGGCCTTGACCAAGAGCCCGCATATGGGGCGTGCCAAGCCCCTATACACCCAATCCTCACCAGTGTTTGAGTTTTCCAGTCTCCCCCCCGTTCCTGGGGCTCTGCTCTGGAATCCCTTTCTTGGAGAGACACATGAGCCAGACAACAGGACTCCACCCTTCCCCCAAAATGACCCCAAACTCCTGTTAGCTGGGACAAATCCCCAGAGAGGGATACTTGTCCACAGTCACTGAGGCCACCCCATACAATCTATGGCTATCCTGGACGCATCCAGAGACAAAAGCCTGAAGGAATCTCGCCCTTGATTCACAAGCCAAGGAGCTCACTCTCTATCTGTACATCCGGCCTGCCATACCCTCGGCGCCACTCATAAGCTGAGTTTGTGTTTTCAGACTTCTGTGCCCACAGCCTGGACCCACACACCCTCCAGGCTAGGGCATCTGGAGCCACAGCGAAAGATTGTGCCTGCCCTCTCCAAGGAAAATGTGCCCAAACCATTGACCACAACCCTACAGGTTAGGGAAAAGCTCCAAGGCCCCTGAGGCCATCCTGATAGTGTAGGCTGCCCTGGACTAAAAGGGGCACTCTGACACCATCTGAGCCATTATCACCACTTAGACTCTCAGACAGTGTCCCCAGAGACAGAAGATTGAAATGGACAGGCCCTTAGGCCCTAATATGAACCTTAGCTTTAGTTTTCATGTGTCTGTCCTCAGAGGACTGGTTTCGTATACCAGCATATTAGGTTTTTCTGAGGCTCCAAACCAAACCTCTCTCGTCTCCACATGGAGTGCTTTCTTACTGGATCTGTATCAAACCCTTCTGGTCGGAGAATTCCGCAGGGCCACAGTACAACCATCACATTCCAAGGTCTCCATGGACAGAAACACACATTATGACGCATCCTCAGGAGAGGCCATTTCAACTCAGCCCGCTGGTTAGCTTGCCCTAGAGCCAGCAGATCAAACATATCTTGTCGTTAATGGCCAAAGGGAATGCGAGGCATGCTGTTCAGGGATCCATCCTTTGAACCCTCCTCTTCAGTCCTTCTGTATGGTATGTACTGGAGCCACTCAACAGGACTCGACTGTCTTGCAGAAGGAAACCTTGTGGTTTGTGGCAACCTCCAAACTCAGCGTGGGAAAATTTAGTTGGCCTCATGAGGCACCTGCTTCATGAAGGTGCTATCAAGGGCACAATCCAACCTCAGCCAACGTCTGATCCTCAGCCTGACTTCAGATGCATGAGATATCCTTTCAGCCTTTGCAGAGTGGGCCTGCTCCCAACCTCACCCTATCTTTTGTTTTTAGACTCTACCCTAGCACTCCTGGCCCAAAAGCCCTCATGATTGGGAATTCTGGTTCCAGAACGAAGCACTCTGCCTGCCCCCCAAAGAAAAACATTGTCTATGGCATTGCTCAGAAACCCCAAATGAAAATCAACCTGCTCAGCCCTCAGCAACACCCCAATTGCATAGGCTACCCTAAACACTATGCTCTGTCTTACATAGCCTGAGCCCAGACCTTGTGAGAGACATTGAGACAGTTGGCTTCACACCCAGCACATCGAACCTGCCATGGGTTAGGCCATTTCATCCCTTCCCATTGACCTGGGTGTCTTCCTGGAGGTATATTCTGAGGCTGTGTCAGACTATGCATTTTTTCTGGAGCTTCCTATGGAATTGGGGTGGTATTAGGGGCCTTGCAATTTTCTCTTAATCTGGTGGGTTGGGAAACTGAGACAGGCTGACATTCCTTGGGAGAGCTGGCCCAGTGCTGTTGTGTGTTCCTGGAGGCCCCATCCTGGAGGGCATATGGGTCAGGACTCTGGGTCCAAAGTCTTCAGACACAAACTCGGGTAAGAGTTAAGCTCGAGGTGATGGCAGACCCAATCTGCAGACCCTGAGCGAAGCATCTCCAGATATGAAATTCGGACGGCTGTGAGGCAGGAGCACAGTCTTTTCTGTCTGACTTGTTTGTCTATGATGGCCACGAAATGGAGGGGTGGCCTCATGGGTCCATGTGAGATTCTACCTCTCTGGGAATTCTGCTCGGCACCCAAGAGTTTGGTGTATTTCCGGGGGATGGGAGGAGCGCAGTTTTCTGAGTCAGGGATCCCGTCCAAACAGCCATTCCAGAGATGGGTCCTGGGTTCTGGAGCCTCGATCACCGCAACAAGGCTTAGGATTTGGGCCTAGGGTCCTGCTCTATGTTTCCTGGTACAGCTCCCGAGTGTTCTTGTTGGAAATGGGTATCATTCTGAGGGTCACAATGCCTGTTTTTGCCCAGATGCCCATGCTGAGTGGGTGTGACCTCATGGGCTATGCACTTGGCTCCCACTCTGAGGGTTGGACTGCCATCTCAACATTCAGTTTTCCTGCCATGGGGAAGGAGGGGTACTTTTTTATGCTTCAGGTTCCCCCATGGGCAGGAATTTGAGCTAAGTTCTGGGACAGGGGCCTGAATACCCAGTTCACTTTGAGATGAGGTCCTCGGGCCAAGGCAGGAACCACCTGCAGAAAATGAGGCCTGCTTTCTGGGTGGCTGTCAGGAGCTCGGGCTCGAGCTTTGTCAGACAGAACATTCGTGGAGAGTTCGGCCTATGATATTGGGGTGCTTTTGAGAGCTGTGCAACTGGATCCTCATGGGGGATTTTTGCACAGACCCTTTCTTCACTTCTTCTATCTGGTGAGCAGGCAGATGGCTGCATTACGGCTCCAGAATATCCAAGTTGGAGGGTTTGCAGGCGAGGAGTGTGAGGACAGAAGTATGAAAACATAAGCTACAGTTACGCTCAGTGCCGAGCACATGTCTATTCCAATGTACAGCAGTTGTTTCGAGATCTCCAGCACCTGGGCGAGGGGAAGATGTCTGCTCACGCTGGAGTTTGTATCCATGATGGCCAACAAATGGTGGGGAGGCCTCAAGAATTCTTGGAGGTTTTTCCAAGCTGGAGCTTGTGAGCTGCTCCAAACATCAAGGTGTCCTACTAAGGGACAGCAGAAGTCTTCTTACAGGGCTCCAGGGTCCCCCATATGGAAGATTCGATAGCAATGCTCTCTGAATGGAGGCCTGGGAAGCCAATCTCGTGTTACCATTGCAGCTGAGGAACAGGGTAAGCTTGAACCAATGACACTGATTCCAAGTTCCAAGTGATTTGCGTTGATGGAAGTTCTCAGTCTAACAGGTCCCAATGCTGCTTGGTGTCCAGGGAGACCTTAGAATGTGGTGGCGGCTCTCTGACCATTGAGGATTCTCTATCCTTAGGATTAGACCCAGTACCCAGGAGCCAGGTTTCCTTCTTGGGACAGGAGGTGTGCTCTTGTATGGCTCACGGACCACAGGTTGGACCATATGCTTGAATTTCCAGAACAGACCTCTAGGAAGAGAGACCTCAAAACATAAGCTAGGGTTCTGATGAGGTTTTAGGGCCATGGAAGTTTCAATCTTCGGACTAAGTGCCATTGGCCTGCATGTCATCCTGGAGGTAGGTGCTGAGGCTGTGTCAGGCTGTGCACTTTTTCCAGAGTGGCCTATGATATTGGGGTGCAGTCAGGGGCCTTGCAGTTTTCTCCTAATCTGGACATTTTGGGAAACTGAGATGGGCAGGGTTTCCTCAGGAGAGCAGGGCCAGTGATGTCATGTGTTTCTCGAGGCCCCATCCTGGAGGTCATGTGTGTCAGGACTTTGGGACCAAAGACTTTAGACACAACCTCGGATAAGAGATAGGAGTGAGGTGATGGCAGTCCGAATCTGAAGACCCTGAGGGAAGCTCCTCGGGATTTGTAATTCAGGTGGCTGGGAGGGAGGAGCACAGGCTTTTCTGTCTGGATTTTGTGTCTAGGATGGCCACTAAATGGAGGGGTGACCTCATGTGTCCATGGGATATTCTTCCACTCTGGTGATTCTGCTTGGCACCAAAGAGTTTGATTTCTTTCTGGGGAAGAGGAAAAGACTGTATTCCATCTCTGGGATCCTGTCCAAACAGGGATTCCAGAGATGGGTTCTGGGTCCAGACACTGGGAAAACTTAACCAAAGCTTCGATTTGGGATCCTGGTCCAGATCCCAAGGGGGATCTTTGGAAAGGGGTCTCATTCTGAGGGTCACAATGCCTATTTGTGCCCAGCTGCCCATCCTGTGTAGGCATGGTCCAATGGACCATGCACCTGGTTCACACTCAGGGTTGTACAGCCATCTCAACATTCAGTTTTCTGGCCATGGGGAAGGAGGAGCACTCTTTTGTGCTTCCGAGTCCCCTATGGGCAGGAATTTGAGCTAAGTCTGGGACAGGTACCTGAATATCCAGGTTGCTTCAAGATGATGGCCTCGGGCCAAGGTTGGACCCACCTGGAGGATATGGGGCCCACTATCTGGGTGGCTGACAGGAGGTCGGGGATCAGGCGGTGTCAGATAGACAATTTATGCAGAGGTCGGTCTATTATATTGGGGTGCCATTGAGGGCCGTGCAGGAGGATCCTCTCCAACCTAGCTAGAGAAAGCCATGGATGACCAAATGGAATTGATTAGGGCTGAGCTGAACGTGAAGAGAGATGATGTTCACAATGTTAGGGTGGAGCTTAAAGCTACCAGCGCTGAGGTTCACAATGCTCTCAATGAGTTCCAATCTAATCTAAATTCTCTCAAAGCTAGGGTAACTGAGACAGAAGTTAGAATTAGTGATCTGGAGGACAAACAGATAGAGAGAGGGGATCAGGAGGAGGGCTGGAACAAACAGCCTAGAAACCATGAAAACAGAATCAGGGAAATAAATGATGCCACAAAACCTTCCAAAGTCAGAATTATTGGAATCCCTGAAGGGGAGGAGAAAGAAAGAAGTCTAGAAGATATAGTGGAACAAGTTCTTCATGAAAAATTTCCCAAACTCCTGAATGGAATCTGCGTTCATGTACTAGAGTCTGAATGGTCTCCACCCAAGATTATCCATTCCAAAAAACCATCACAACACCTGGTAGTCAAATTGAGGAATCATAATTGTAGGTATAATCTCATGAAAGCCGCTAGGACAAAGAGGCTCCTTTCTTACAGAGGAAAGCCCATCAGAATAACATCAGACCTGTACACAGAGACCTGGCAAGCCAGAAAGCGCTGGCAAGATATATTCAGGGCATTAAATGAGAAGAATATGCAGCCAAGAATACTTTATCCAGCAAGACTGACATTCAAAATGGATGGGGAGATATAGAGTTTCCAAGACCGGCAAGGCTTAAAAGACTATGCAACCTCCAAGCCGACACTGCAGGAAATATTAAAGGGGGTTCTATAAAAGAGGAAAAAATCCTAATAATAGCATTGAACAGAAATATAGAGACAGTCTACAGAAAGAAAGACTTCAAAGGTAACTCGATGTCAATAAAAATGTATCTATAAATAATCACTCTCAATGTGAATGGCCTAAATACGCCCATAACATGACACAGGGTTGCAGATTGGATAAAACGACAGGACCCATCCATGTATTGTCTACAAGAGACCCATTTTGAACCTAAAGATACATGCAGACTGAAAGTGAAGGGATGGAGAAGCATCTTTCATGCCAATGGGCCTCAAAAGAAGGCTGGGGTAGCAATTCTTGTATCAGATAAATTAGACTTTAAACTAAAGACTGTAGTCAGAGATACAGAAGGACACTACATCATTCTTAAAGAGACTATCCACCAAGTTGATCTAACAATTGTAAATATCTATGCCCCCAATATGGGAGCAGGCAATAATAAAACTGTTAATCAAGATAAAGAGTCATATTGATATAAATACACTAATTGTAGGAGATCTTAACACGTCTCCCTCAGAAATAGACAGATCATCAAAGCAGAAAATCAATAAAGAAACAAAAGCATTGAATGACACATTGGACCAGATGGACCTCATAGATATATACAGAACATTCCACCCTAAAACAACAGAATACTAATTCATCTCAAGTGCACATGGAACCTTCTCAAGAATAGACCACAAACTGGGTTACATATCAGGACTCAACCGATACCAAAAGACTGAGAATATTCCCTGCATTTTCTCAGATCACAATGCTTTGAAACTGGAGCTCAATCACAAGGAAAAGTTCAGAAGGAACTCAAACACATGGAAGCTAAAGACCACCTTGCTTAAGTATGCTTGGATCAAGCAGGAGATCAAAGAATAACTGAAAAAAAATCATGGAAACCAATGAGAATGAAGACCCTTCGGTCCAAAATTTATGGGATAGAGCAAAGGCGGTCCTAAGGGGGAAATATATAGCCATCCAGCCCTCCCTCAAAAAAATTGAAAAATCCAGAACACAGCAGCTGACTCTACACCTTCAAGAACTGGAGAATCAACAACAAATCAAACCAACTCCACATATAAGAAGAGAAATAATCAAGATTAGAGCTGAGATCAATGAGGTAGAAACCAGAGATACAATAGAACGTACTAATGAATCTAGAAGTTGGTTTTTTGAAAGTATCAATAAAATCAATAGACCACTGGACACACTAATCCAAAAGAAAAGAGAGAAAGCCCAAATTCATAAAATTATGAATGAAAAGGGAGAGATCACAAGAAACACCAAGGAAGTAGAAATAATCATCAGAAGTTTTTATCAACAGTTATATGCCAATAAGCATAGCAACCTAGATGAAATGGATGCATTCCTGGAATACTATAAACTCCCAAAATTGAACCAGGAAGAAATTGACAACTTGAATAGACCAATATCTAGTAACGAGTTTGAAGCAGTGATCAAAAATCTCCAAAAAAACAAGAGCCCAGGACCTGACGGATTCCCTGGGGAATTCTATCAAACTTTCAAAGAAGAAATAAGACCAATTATCCTGAAGATGTTTCAAAAAATTGAAGCAGAAGCCAGCATTACCCTAACCCCTAAACCAGGCAATGACCCTTAAAAAAAGGAGAATTTCAGACTAAAATCACTGATGAATACGGATGCTAAGATTCTCAACAAGATCCTAGCAAACAGGATCCAACAGCCCATTAAAAAGATTATCCGACATGACCAGTTGGGATTCATCCCTGGGCTACAAGGATGGTTCAACATTCGCAAATCAATCAATGTGATAGAACAAATGAATACGAGACGAGAGAAGAACAACATGGTCCTCTCAATCGATGCAGAAAAAGCAGTTGAAAAAATCCAGCATCCGTTTCTGACAAAAACGCTTCAAAGTATAGGGATAGAAAGAACATTCCTGAACGTCATCAAATCTAACTATGAAAGACCCACAGCAAATATCATCCTCAATGGGAAAAAGCTTGCAGCCTTCCCGTTGAGATCAGGAACAAGTCAAGGATGCCCTGTCTTACCACTCTTGTTCAATATAGTATTAGAAGTCCTAGCAACAGCAATGACAACAAAGAGAAATAAAATGTATCCAAGCTGGCAATGAAGAAGTCAAACTCTCTTCGCAGATGACATGATTCTTTATACGGAAAACCCAAAAGACTCCACCCCCAAACTACTAGAACTCATACAGCAATTCAGCAACGTGGCAGGATACAAAGTCAATGTACAGAAATCAGTGGCTTTCTTATACACTAACAATGAAAATACAGAAAGGGAAATTAGAGAATCAATTTCATTTACTATAGCACCAGAACCATAAGATACCTGGGAATAAACCTTTCCAAAGAGGTAAAGGATCCGTACTTGAGGAACTACAGAATACTCATGAAAGAAACTGAAGAAGACACAAAAAGATGAAAGACCATTCCATACTCTTGGTTCAGAAGAATAAACATTGTTATATTGTCTATACTGCCTAGAGCAATCTATACTTTTAATGCCATTCTGATCAAAATTCCACCGGTATTCCTCAATGAGCTGGAGCAAATAATCCAAAAATTTGTATGGAATCAGAAGAGACTCTGAATCGCTAAGGAATTGTTGAAAAACAAAAATAAAACGGGGGCATCACATTACCTGATTTCAAGCTTTATTACAATGCTGTGACACCAAAAGAGCATGGTACTGACATTAAAACAGTGGAACAGAGTAGAGTGCCCAGATATGGACCCTCAACTCTATGGGCAAATAATCCTCGAGAAAACAGGAAAAAATATACAATGGAAAAAAGACAGTCTCTTCAATAAATGGTGCTGGGAAAACTGGACAGCTATGTGTAGAAGAATGAAACTCGACCATTCTCTAACACCGTACACAAAGATAAACTCAAAATGGATAAAAGACCTCAACATGAGACAGGAATCCATCAGAATCCTTCAGGAGAACATAGGCAGCAATCTCTTCGATATTAGCCACACAATCTTCTTTCAAGTTATGTCTCCAAAGGCAAAGGAAACAAAAGCGAAAATAAATCTGCTCTGGCCTCGACCGCACCCTAACTGGAAAAGCTACCCTGGTCAGTATTGCTCTGTCTGACACAGCCTGACGTCCCGACAGACAAGGAAACAGCTGGCTGCACACTAAGCACATCAGACAGGCCATGGCCTTATGCTGTCATCTCTTCCCAACCTGGGTTTTCAGACATCTGACCCTAGATATTATATCAAATCCTGGCAAACGAGGGTAACTGAAGCACAAATCAGATCTTCTCCTTCCCCATGGCTGGAAAGCTTGCTGTTGGCATGGAGTCATACCTTCAGTGTAGGAGAAACCTTCATGGCCCCTGAGGCCAAGTCTAAACGTGAGTGCCTCCCTGGGTACAAACTCGCATTGGGACCATCAGCATGGGCCCCATGTCGAAGTAAGGTCTCTCAGGACCTGGACTAAGAGCCCGCATATGGGGCTTGCCAAGCCCCTATGATCCCAATCTTCACAAGAGCTCGAGTATTCCATTTGCTCGAACCCAGGACTGTGATCTGGAGTCCCTCTCCTGGAAGAACACCTGAGCCAGACAGCAGGACTCCACCCTTCCCACAAAATGTCCCCAAAATCTTAAGAGCTGGACCAACTCCTCAGAGAGGGTGACTCTTCCATGGCCCCTGAGGTCACCCCTACATTCCACGGCTATGGGAGACAAAACATCCAAAGACAAAAGCTTGCGTGACTGCCTCCCATTTGCCCTTCTTTCATAAGCTGAGGATCTCCTCTCACGGTCTGTGGGTCCATCCTGCAATGCTCTCGGCTCCGCACCCAAGCCGAGTTTGTGTTTTCATACTTCTGTGCCCACAGCCCGGACCCACACACCCTCCAGGCTAGGGCCTATGGAGACACACTGAAGGACTGTGCCAGTCCTCTCCAAGAAAACTGTACCCAATCCATTGGCCACAACCCTAGAGATTAGGAGAATCCAATAAGGTCTCCAAGGCCATGCCTCGGCCATGGACTAAGAGGGGCACTCTGACACCAGCTGAGCAACTATCTCCACTTAGATACTCAGACAGTGTCCCCAGAGACAGAAGATTGAAACGGACAGGCATCTAGGCTCTAATCTGAACCCTAGCTTTGGTTTCCAGGTGTCTCTACTCAGAGAACTGGTTTGAAGACCAGTATCTGGGGCTTTTCTGAGGCACCAAAGAGAACCTGTCTCATCTCCACATAGGGATCTCTTTTTAATTGGAGCAATATTACACCCTTCGGTTAGGCGAATACTTCATGGCCCCTGAGCTGCCAACATATTCCAAGGTCTCCATGCACACAAACCCACATTATGACCCATCCGCAGGAGAGTCCATTTCAATTCAGCCCCCTAGTTAGCTAGCCCCAGAGCCAGTAGTTCAAACATGTCTTGTCACAAAGAGCCAATGGGAATGTGAGGTATGCTGTACAGGCATCCATCCTTCGAATCCTGCTCTCCAGTCTTTCCGTATGGGACATCCTGGAGCCATTCAACAGGACTCGACTGTCCAGCAGATGGAAAGCTTGTGGTATGGGTCAACGCACAAACTAGAGTTTGTGCTGGTGTCTAAGGTGCTGTGCAGGATTCTCCAATCTTGAGGGTTTGGCACAGGTCGAAGGGCATGGTTTCCTACTGGGGACAGGAGATATTCTATTGTGTGGCTCAGGGACCACATGTTGTATCCTAAGTTGGTATTTCAGAACAGGACCCTGAGGACAGATGCCTGAAAACCTAATCTAGTGTTCCAATGACGTCCTAGGAGCATGTCAGGTACAATCTTCTGACCCAGGAACATTGAAATGGCTGTCTGCTTGGATGTAGGTGATCAGGGCGTTTCAGACTGGCATTTGTGTCCAGTGCTGCCGACAATATTGGGTCGGGCTCAGGGCTCTTGCGTGTTTCTCCTAAACTGGAAGGTTTGGGCAGGTTTGACGGGCACAGTTTCCTTGGGGATGGCAGGCCTAGTCATGTGTTGTGGATCCAGAGACCCTGTCCTGGAGGGCATATGAGCCATGGTTTTGGGAGAGAAGTCTGCAAACACAAATGTGGGTTATGGTTAGTGGAAAGGTGATCACAGGCCCAATGAGTAGACCTGGAGTGCAGCTTGTCAGGAGTTGTAATTAGGGTGACTGGAAGGCAGTAGCACAGGCTATTCTCTCTATATTGTGTGTCCAGGATGGCCTCGGAATGCAGGTATAGTCTCATGGGTCCATGGGAAACTTTTCCTCTCTATGGATCTGTGCAGCTCATAGTTTGGTGGCTTTTTTGGGGAAGGGAAGAGTGTTGTTTTCCATCTTATGGGTGCCCCAAAACAGGGATTCCAGATACAGGCTCTTTTTCTGGGCATCTGGGACTTCCCACCAAGGGTTAGGATTTGCACCTAGGGGTGTATGAGGCCTGCAATGCGGGATCATGATGGTGCAACTGAGAGGGATTGTTTGAAAGCTTGCTCAGGCTGAGTCTCACAATGCCTGTTTGCTCCCATGGCGGCCCTCAGGAGTGGGAGTGGTCTCATTGGTCATATATCTGGCTCCCTCTTAGAGAGTTGGACACCCAACCCAACAGCCAAATGTCCTGCCATGAGGAAGGATGAGTTCTCTTCCGTCAGGTTCCTCTGTGCTTCAGGTTGCCCCATTGTCAGGGTTTCCAGCAAGGTCTCGAGATAGGTGCCTGAATACCAAGGATGGGTGGAGATGACGTACTTGGGCCATAGCAATCCCAAATGCTAGATATGAGGCCTAAAACTCGGTCGGGGCTCAGGCTCTGTCAGACACAGCGCTAGTGGCCATGGCAGCCTTTATATCAGAGTAGATTCGAGGGCGGAGCAGATTGATCCTCATGGGGAGATTCTTGGGAAGATTCCCAGGCATTTGTTCATTCAATAGGGAAGGCAGAATGCTGTGTTGTGGCTCCAGATTTCCCAATCACGAGAGCTTGGGGACCAGTCAGTTTTGGGTGGAATTGTAAACAAAAGCTATGGTTCAATTCAGTGCCAAGCAGAAGGCAGTTCCAATTTGTAGCAGTTTACTCGAGACATCCAGCACTGGAATAAGGGTGGATGTCAGATGCTTGCTCACACTAGAGTTTTTGTCTATGATGACCGACAAGTGGAGGGGTGGTATAAAGAGGCCATGGAGGAGTTCACATGCTGAGGCCTGTGAACTGCTGCAAAAAGTAACATTTCTTTGTACAGAGTAGGTGAAGTCTGGTTTGTTTACTCTAGGTTTCCCCATGTGGAAAGTTTGTGAAGAAGAGCTCTCCGGCATGGATGCCAGGAAAGCACACCTCCATTGACAATTGCAGCTGAGGAACATGGCAGATTCGTTCTGGTGGCTCTGGGACAAAGTGCCAAGGCCTTGAGTTGACATGGGATCTCTTGCAGATGGGTCACAATGCTTGTTTGTTACCAGGGAGAACTTAGAATGTGCTGGTTGCTAAGGTGCCATGCAGGATTCTCCTACCCTGAGGGTTTGGCACAGGTCGAAGAGCATGGTATTCTTCTGGGAACAGGGGATGTTCTGTCGTGTGGCTCAGAGACCACATGATGTGTCATAGATTGGTATTTCAGAACAGGCCCCTGAGGACAGATGCCTGAAAACCTAATGGGGTTCCATTGAGAGCCTGCTGGCATTTTAGGTTCAATCGTCTATCTCACGATCATTGACTTGGCTATTTCCCTGGATGTAGGTGATAAGGGTGTTTCAGACTGCGCATTTCCATCCCGAGTGGCCGGCAATATTGGTGTGGGCTCAGGGGCCACACAGGTTTCTCCTAATTTGGAAGGTTTGGGCAAATCTGATATGCACAGTGTCCTTGGGGTTGGCAGCCAGAGTTCTGTGGTGTGGCTCCAGAGATCACATTCTGGTGGGCATGTGAGCCATGGTTTTGGGAGAGAAGTCTGCAAACACAAATACAAATTAGGGTGAGTGGCGAGGTGATCACAGGCCCAATGCGTAGACCTGGAGGGAAGCTCGTCATGAACTATAATTAGGGAGACTGGAAGGCAGTAGCACAGGCTTTTCTCTCTGGATTGTGTGTCCAGGATGGCCTTGGAATGCAGGTGTGGTCTCATGGGTCCATGGGAGTCTTTTCCTCTCTATGGATCCTGGTGGCTCTCCATAGTTTGGTGGCTTTTTCGGGGAAGGGGAGAGTGATGTTTTCCACCTTATGGGTGCCCCAAAACAGGGATTCCAGAGACGGGCTCTGGTTCATGGCATCTGGGACATCACAACAAGTGCTAGGATTTGGGCTTAGGGGCATATTAGGCCTGCAATGCGGGTTCATGGTGGTGCAACAGAGAAGGATTGTTTGAAAGCATGCTCAGGCTGAGGGTCACAAGGCCTGTTTGCCTCCAGGGCATCCCTGAGGAGTTTGTGTGGTCTCACTGGACTTGTAAATGACTCCCCCTTTCAGGGTTGAACACCCATCCTAACAGCCAAGTTTCCTGATATGAAGAAGGAGGAGTTCTCTATTGTGCTTCAGGATGCCCCATTATCAGGGATTCCAGCAAAGGTCTGGGGACAGGTGCCTGAATACCAAGGATGGGTAGAGATGAAATACTTGAGCCATGGCATTCCCAAATACTAGATGTGGGGCTCAAACTCTGGTGACTGACACTAGGTCTGGGCTCAGGCTCTGTCAGACACAGCACTAGTGGCCAGGGCAACCTATAAATCAGGGTCCCTCCGATATAGGGCCGAGCAGATTGATCCTCATGTGGGGTTTCTGGCCAGACTCACCAGGCACTTGTTTCTATCGGGAAGGCAGAATGATGTGTTGTGTCTCCATAATTCGCTATCAAGAAGGCTTGGGGACCAGTCGGGTGAGGAAGGAATTGTAAACACAAGCTACAGTTCAATTCACTGCCAAGCGGAAGGCAGTTCCTGTGTCCAGCAGCTTATTCGAGATATCCAGCACCTTAGTAAGAGAGGACGTCGGATATTTGCTCACACTGGAGTTTGTGTCTATGATGACTGACAAATGGAGGGGTGGCGTCAAGAAGCCATGTAGGGATTTTCACGTTGAGACTCATGAGCTGCTCCAAATAGCAAGGTTTCATTCTACTGGACAGGTGGAGTGTGGTTTATTTGCTCCAGGGTCCCCCATGTGGAAAGTTTGGGTAGCAGAGCTCTACCGCATGGATGCCTGGAATGTTCAACTTCATTGACCATTGCAACTGAAGAACATGGCAGCTTTATTCTGGTGTCTCTGTAGCAAAGTACCAAGTCCTTGATTTGACATGGAATCTCTTGCAGATGGGCCACACAGCTGGTTTGTTACCAGGTAGATCTTAGAATGTGCTGGTGGCTTAGTAGTTGTGCAGGAATCTACTACTCTGGGATTTTGCACAGATTGTAGGGCACGGTTTCCTTCTGGGGACAGGAGATGTTCTGTTGTGTGGCCCAGCCACCACATGTTGTATCATAAGTTCGCATTCTAGAACAGGCCTCTGAGGACACATGTCTGAAAACCGAATCAATGGTTCCAATGACGTCCTAGGGGCATGTTAGGTTCATTATTCTGACTCAGGACCATTGACTTGGCTGTGTTCCTGGATGTAGGAGATCAGGGTATTTCAGACTGTGCATTTGTGTTCAGTGCGGCCGCCGAAATTGGGGTAGGCCCAGAGGCCTTGTAGGTTTCTCCTAATCTAGACAGTTTGGGCAACTGTGATGGAAACAGTTTCCTTGTGGATGGCAGGGACAGTCCTGCAGTGTGGATCCAGAGACCCCATCCTGGAGGGCATGTGTGCCATGGTTTTGGTAGATAAGTCTGCAAAAACAAATTCGAATTAGGGTGAGTGGTGAGGTGATCACAGGCCCAATGCATATACCTTGAGAGCAGCTCATCTGGAACTGTAATTAGGGTGAATGGAAGGCAGTAGCACAGGCTTTTCTCTCCGGATTGTGTGTCCAGGATGGCCTCGGAATGCAGGTGTGTTCTCATGGGTCCATGGGAGACATTGCCTCTCTATGGATCCTGGTGGCTCCTCATAATTTGGTGACATTTTTGGGGAAGGGATGAGTGCTGTTTTCCATCTGAAGGGTGCACCAAAACAAAAATTCCAGAGATGGTCTCTGGGTCTGGGCACCTCGAAAATCCCACCAAGTTTTATGATTTGAACCTACAGGCATACCAGGCCTGAAATGAGGGATCATTGTGGTGAATCTGAGAGGGATTTTTTGAAAGCATGCTCAGGGTGAGGGTCACAATGCCTGCTGTGCCAAGGGTAGTCCTCAGGAGTGTGTGTGGTGTCATTGATGTTGTAACTGGCTCCCCCTTTGAGGGTAGAACACCCATCCCAAAAGCCAGGTTTATTGCCATGGGGAAAGAAGAGTTCTCTATTGTGCTTCAAGTTCCCTAATTGGCAGGGATCCCTGCCAAGGTCTGGGGACAGGTGCCTGGATATCAAGGATGGGTAGAGATGACATACTTGGGCCATGGCAATCCCAAATGCTAGATATGGGGCCTGCTCTTTAGTGGCTGAAACTCAGTCGAGCTCAGGCTCTGTCAGACACGGCACTAGTGGCCATGGCAGCCTATAAATCGGTGTTGACTCGAGGGCCGACCTGATTGATCCTCATGTGGGTTTTCAGGGCAGACTCACCAGGCATTTCTTCATTCGATGGGGAAGGCAGAATGCTGCGTTGTGGCCCCAGATTTCCCTATCAAGAGGGCTTAGGGACCAGTCAGTTGAGGATGGAATTGTAAACACAAGCTATGGTTCAATTCAGTGCCAAGTGGAAGGCAGTTCCAATGTGCAGTGGTTTATTCAAGACATCCAGCACTGGGATAAGGGTGCATGTCAGATGTTTGCTTAGACTGGAGTTTGTGTCTATGATGACCAACCAATGGAGTGGTGGCATCAAGAGGCCATGGAGCAGTTTACACGCTGAGGCCTGTGAGTTGATCCAAACATAAGGTTTCCTTCTACTGGACAGGGGAGGTCTGGTTTGTTTACACCAGGTTCCCGCATGTGCAAAGTTTGGGTAGCATAGTACTCGCACGTGGATACTGGAAAGCACACCTACATTAACCATTGCACCTAAGGAACATGGCAGGTTCTTTCTGGTTGCTCTAGGGCAAAGTACCAAGGCCTGGATTCTAATGAAGTTGGGTCACAATGCAGTTTTGTTACCACGGAAATCTTACTATGTGCTGGTGGCTAAGGGGCCATGTATGATTCGTCTATCCTGATGGTTTGACACCGGTCGAAGAACACGGTTTCTTTCTGGGTATCGGAGATGTTCTGTTGTGGGGCTCACGGACCAAATGTTGTATCATAAGTCGGTATTCCAGAACAGGCCTCTGAGGACAGATGCCTAAAAACTTCATCTAGGGTTCCAATGAAGTCCAAGGGGAATTTCAGGTTGAATCATCAGACTCAGGACCATTGACTTCAGTGTCTGCCTATATGTAGGCAACCAGAATGTTTCTGACTGTGCCTTTGTGTACAGAGTGGCCTCCAATATTGGGGTGGGCTCTGGGGCCTTGCAGGTTTCTCCTAATCTTGAAGGTTTAGGCAAATTTGTGGGCACGGTTTCCTTGGGGGTGGCAGGCACAGTCCTGTGGTGTGGCTCCAGAGACTCCATCGTGGAGGGCATGTAAGCCATGGTTTTGGGAGAGAAGTCTGCAATCACAAACTCAGATTAGGTTGAGTTGCGAGGTGATCGTAGGCCCAATGCATAGACCTGGAGGGCAGATCGTCAGGAACTGTAAATCACGTACCTCGAAGGCACTAGCACTGGCTTTTGTATCTGGATTGTGTGTCCATGATAGCCTTGGAATGCAGGTGTGTTCTAATGTTTCCATGAGAGTATTTTCCTCTCTACGGATCCTGGAAGCTCCCAATAGTATGGTGGCTTTCTCGTTTGAATGGAAGAGTGCTGTTTTCAATCTTAGATGTTCCCCAAAAAGGGATTCCAGAGAAGGGCTGTGAGTCTGGGTGCTTGGAAAATCCCACCAGGATTAGGATTTGGGCCTAGGGGAGTACCAGGCCTACAATGTGTGACTTGGAGGTACAACTGAGAGCGTTTGTTTGAAAGCATGCTAGTCTGAGTGTCACAATGCCTGATGTGATTAGGGCAGCCCTTATGAGTGGGAGTTGTCTCCTTGGCCATGCAGCTGGCTACCACTTTAATGTAGGACACCCATCCCAACTACCAGGATTCCTGCCATGGAAAAGGAAGAATTCTCTATTGTGCCTCAGGTTCCCCCATTAGCAGGTATTCTAGCAAATGTCTGGGGACAGATGCCTGAATACCAAGGATGGGTAGAGATGAGGGACCTGAGACATGGCCAGTCTCACATGCCTGACTCTCTGAGTAGCTGACATGAATTGAGCACTCAGGCTCTGTCAGAAACAGAACTAGTGGTCAGGGCTGAGTATGAACCAGGGATCCCTCAAGGGCTGAGCAGATTGATCCTCATGCAGAGTTTCTGGGCAGAATCACCATGCCCTTCTTCTTTCTAAGGGGAAGGCAAAAAGCTGCGTTGTGGCCCCAGAATTCCCTATCAAGCGGGCTTGGGGACCAGTAGGGTGAGGATTTAATTGTAAACTCAAGCTAAGGTTCAATTCAGTGCCAAGCAAAAGGCAGTTCCATTGTGCAGTGTCTGATTCCAGATATCCAGCACCTGAGTAAAGGTGAAAGTCAGACATTTCCTCATGCTGGAGTTTATGTCTATGATGACCGATGAATGGAGGGGTGGCGTCAAGAGGCCATGGAGGATTTCACATGCTGGGGCTTGTGAGATGCTTCAAACAGCAAAGTTTCCTTCTACCACACAGGGGGAGTCTGGTTTATTTGCTCCAGGGTCCCCCATGTGGAAAGTTTGGGTAGCAGAGCACTCCCACGTGGATGCCTGAAAAGCACACCTCCATTAAAATTGCAGCTGAGAAACATGGCCAATTCGTTCTGGTGGCTCTTGGGCGAATTACCAAGGCCTGGAGTTGACATGAAGTCTCATGAAGATGGGTCATAATGCAGGTTTGTTACCATGGAGACCTTAGAGTGTGCTGGTGGCTAAGGGACCATGTAGGATTCATCTACCCTGAGGGTTTGACACTGGTCAAAGGGCACGGTTTCCTTCTCGGACCAGAGATGTTCTGATGTGGGGCTAACGGACCAAATGTATCATAATTTGGTATTGCAGAACAGGCCTCTGAGGATAGATGCCTGAAAATTTAATCTAGGGTTCCAATAAAATCCTAACGGAATGTCAGGTTCAATCCTCTGACTCAGTATCATTGACTTCAAAGTCTGCCTAGATGTAGGTGATCAGGGTGTTCCAGACTGTGCATTTGTGTACAAAGTGGCAACCAGTATTGGGGTGGGCTCAGGGGCCTTGCAGGTTTCTCCTAATCTGGAAAGATAGGGCAATTTGATGGGCACAGTTTCCTTGGCAATGGTGGGCACAGTCCTGTGGTGTGGCTCCAGAGACCCCATGCTGGAGGGCATGAGAGCCATGGTTTTGGGAGGGAAGTCTGCAAACACAAATGCGGGTTAGGTTTAGTGGCGAAGTGATTGTAGGCCCAATGCATACTCCTGGAGGGAAGCTCTGTGAGAAATGTAAATCGCATGCCTCAAAGGAGGTAGCACAGGCTTTTTTATCTGGATTGTGTATCCACGATGGACTAAGAATGCAGGTGTGGTCTCAGGTGTCCATGGGTGATATTTCCTCTCAAGTATCCTGGCGGCTCCTTATAATGTGGTGGCTTTCTCAGAGAGGAAAGAGTTCTGTTTTCCATATTAAGGGTGTCCCATAACAGGGATTGCAGAGAAGTGCTCTGGCTCTGGGCACCTGGAAATACCCACCAAGGGTTATGATTTGGGCATAGGGGCTTACCAGGCCTCCAATGCAAGTCCTGGAGATACAACTGAGAGCGTTTGTTTGAAAGCATGCTCAGGCTGAGGGTCACTATGCAAGCTTTTGCATAGGGTGGCCCTCAGGAATGGGGGTGGTCTCAATGGCCATTCAGTAGGCTAACACTCTGAGTGTTGGACACCCTTCCGAACTTACAGGAATCCTGCCATGGGGAATGAGGATTTCTCTATTGTGATTCAGGTTCCCTCATTGGTAGGGATTCCAGGAAAGGTCTGGGGACACATGCCTGAATACCAAGGATGGGTAAAGATGACGGCTCTGTTCCATGGCCAGTCTAACATGCGGGATATGGGCCCCGCCTTCTAGGTGGCTGACACGAGGTCGGGGCTTAGGCTCTGTCAGACACAACACTAGGGGCCAGGGCTGTCTATAATTCAGGGTTCCCTCAAGGGACAAGTAGATTGATCATAATGTGGAGTTTCTGGGCAGACTCACCAGGCCCTTCTTCTTTCTATTGGGAAGGCAGAATGCTGTGTTGTGGCTGCAGAATTCCCTATCATGAGGGCTTGTGGACCAGTAGGGTGAGGATGGAATTGTAAACCCAAGCTATGAATAAATTCAGTGACAAGCGAATGGCATTTCCAGTGTGCAGCGGCTGATTCGAATATCCAGCACCTGAGTAAGCGCAGACGTCAGATGTTTGCTCAAGCTGGAGTTTGTGTCTATAATGACCGACAAATGGAGAGGAGTTGAAAAGAGGTCATAGAGGATTTCCCACACTTGAGCTTGTGAGATGCTCCAAACAGCCAGGTTTCCTTCTACAGGACAGGGCAGTCAGATTTGTTTGCTCGAGAGTCCCCCATGTGGAAAGTTTGGGTAGCAGAGCACTCCCACATGGATGCCTGGAAAGCACACTTCCACTGAACATTGCAGCTGAGGAACATGACAGGTTCTTTCTGAAGGCTCTGGGGTGAAGTACCAAGGCCTGTAGTTGACATGGAATCTCATGAAGATGGCTCACAATGCTGGCTTGTTACCAGTGAGATCTTAGAATCTGCTGGTGGCTACGGGCCAAGTAGGATTCATCTACCCTGAGGGTTTGACACAGTTCCAAGAGCACGGCTTCCATCTAGAGAAAGGAGATGTTCTGTTGTGGGGATCAGGGACCATATGTTGTATCTTAAGTTGGTACTCCAGAACAGGTCTCTGATTACAGATGCCTGAAAACCTAATCAGGGGTTACAATGAGGTCATAGGAGCATGTCAGGTTCAATCTTCTGACTGAGAAACACTGACTTGGGTATCTGCCTGGATTCAGGTGATCAGCGTATTTCAGACTGCACATTTGTGTCCAGAGGGGCCTCCAGTATTGGGGTGGGCTCAGGGGCCTTGCAGGTTTCTCCTTATCTCGAAGTTTTAGGCAAATGTGACGGACACATTTTCCTTGGGGATGGCAGGCACAGTCCTTTGGTGTGGCTCCAGAGACCCCATCCTGGAGGAAATATGAGCCATGGTTTCGGGATAGAAGTCTGTAATCACAAACTCGGGTTAAGGTTAGCGGTGAGGTGATCGCAGGCCCAATGCATAGACCTGGAGGGCAGCTCGTCTGGAACTATAAATTAGTTGCCTTGAAGGTGGTAGCACAGGCTTGTGTATCTGGCTTTTGTGTCCAGGATGGCCTCGGAATACAGGTGTGGTCTCATGGATCCATGGGAGATTTTTCCTCTGAAGGAATCTAGCGGCTCCCTATACTATGGTGGCTTTCTTGGCGAAGGGGAGAGTGCCATTTTCCATCTTAGGGGTGTCCCAAAACAGGGATTCCAGAGACAAGCTGTGTTTCTGGGCCCCTGAAAAATCCCACCAGGTGTTAGGATTTGTGCTTAGGGGCATATCAGGCCTGCAAATTTGGATTCTGGAATTCAACTGAGAGTGTTTGTTTGAAAGCATGCTCATGTTGGGGGTCACAATGCCTGCTTGTGTCCAGGGCGGCCCTCATGAGTGGGCGGGTTATCATTGGCCATTCAGCTGGCTACCACTCTGAGGTCTGGAAACCCATCCCAAGAGCCATCATTCCTGCCATGGGGAAGGAGGATTTCCCTATTGTGGTTCTGGTTCCCCCATTGGCAGGGATTTCAGCAAATGTCTGGGGACAGATGCCTGAATCAAGAATGGGTAGAGATGACAGCCCTGGGACATGGCTGGTCTCACATTCTGGAGTTGGAGCCCAGTCTCTGGGTCCTGACACGAGGTCAGAGACGAGGTTCTGTCAGACTCAGCGCTAGTGGCCAGGTAAACCTATAAATGGGGTTCACTCGAGGGTCGAGTAGATTTATCCTCATGTAGGGTTTCTGGGCAGTCTCTCCAGGCTGTTTTTTCTTGCTATGGGGAAGGCAGAATGCTGTGTTGTGGCTTCAGAATTCCCTATCAAGAGAGCTTACTGAACACCAGGGTGAGGATGGAATTGCAAACCCAAGCTACTTTTTTTTTTTTAAGATTTTATTTATTTGTCAGAGAGCGCGCGAGAGCAAGCACAGGCAGACAGAGTGGTAGGCAGAGTCAGACGGAGAAGCAGGCTCCCTGCGGAGCAAGGAGCCTGATGTGGGACTCGATCCCAGGATGCTGGGATCATGACCTGAGCCGAAGGCAGCTGTTTAACCAACTGAGCCACCCAGGCGTCCCGCCAAGCTACTTTTAAATTCAGTGCCAAGCATAAGGCAATTCCAGTGTGTAGCAGCTGATTCAAATATCCAGCACTTGAGTAAGTGCAGATGTCAGTTGATTGCTCACGCGGGAGTTAGTGTCTATGATGACCAACAAATGGATGGGTGGCCTCAAGAGGCCATGGAGGATTACCCACCCTCAGGCTTGAGATACTCCATACAGAAAAGATTCCTTTTACCGTACAGGGGAGTCTGGTTTGTTTCCTCCAGGGTTCCCCATGTGGAAAGTTGGTATCAGAGCACTCCCGCTGGATGCCTGGAAAGTACACCTACATTGACCATGGCAGCAGAGGAACATGGCAGTTTCATTCTGGTCGCTCTGGGCCGAAGTACCAAGGGCTAGAGTTGTCATGGAGTCTCATGAAGATGGGTCACAATGCTGGTATGTTGTCAGGGAGATCATAGAATGTGCTGGTTGCCAGGGGGCCTTGAAGGATTCATCTACCCAGAGTGTTTGACACAGGTCCAGAGCACAGCTTTCTTCTAAGGACAGGAGATGTTCTTTTGTGTGGCTCAGTGACCATATTGTATCATACATTGATATTCAGAACAGCCTTCTGAGTACAGATACCTGAAAACCTATTCTAGTGTTCCAGTGAATCCTAGGAGCATGTCAGGTTCAATCTTCTGTCTGAGGACCATTGACTTGGATATCAGCCTGGATGTAGGTGATATGGTGTGTCAGACTGTGCATTTGCGTCCAGAGTGGCCTCCAATATTGGGCTGGGCTTAGGGGCCTTGCAGGTTTCTCCTAATCTAGAGGGTTTGTTTAATAGTGACAATCACAGTTTCCTTTGGGAAGACAGGTACAATCCCGTGGTGTGGCTCCAGTTATCACAAACTGGAGGGCATGTGAGCCATGGTTTTGGGAGGGAAGTCTGAAAACACAAACTTGGGTTAGGGTTAGTGGCAAGGTTATCACAGGCCCAATGCATAGACATGGATGGCAGCTCTTCAGGAACTGTTAATCGGGTGACTCAAAGGCAGAATCACAGGCATTTTTCTCTGTATTGTGTGCAGGATGGCCTCAGAATGCAGTTGTGGCCTCATGGGTCCATGGGAGATTTTTCCTCTCTAAGGATCCTGGTGGCTCCCTATAGTTGGTGGCTTTTTCGGGGAAGGGAAGAGTGCTGTTTTTCATGTTAGGGGTGCCCCAAAATATGGATTCCAGAGACGGACTCTGGGTTTGGTCCCCTGGAAAATCCCACCAAGTGTTAGGATTTGGGCCTAGTGGCTTACCAGGCCTGCATGCAGGATCCTGGAGGTCAAACTGAGAGGGCTTGTTTGAAATCATTCTCAGGCTGAGGGTCACAATACTTGCTTATGCCCAGGTGGCCCTCATGAGTGGGCGTGGTCACATTGGCCATGCAGCTGGCTCCCACTTTGAGGGTTGGACAACCATCCCAACAGCCAGAATCCTGCCATGGGGAAAGAGGAGTTCTCTATAGTGCTTCAGGTGCCCCCATTAGCGGGGATTCCAGCAAAGGTCTGGGGACAGAGGCCTGAATACCAAGGATGGGTAAAGATGATGGACATGGGCCATGGCCAGTATCAAATCGTGGATATGGGCCCCGATCACTGGGTGGCTGACACTAGGTCTTGGCTCAGGCTCTGTCAGACACAGCACTAGTGCCCAGGGCAGCCTATAAATTGGGGTTCCCTCAAGTGCCGAGCAGATTGATCCTCATGTATGGTTTCTGGGCAGACTCACCAGGCCCTTCTTGTTTGTAAGGGGAAGGCAGAATGCTGTTTTGTGGCTCTAGAATTCACTATCAAGAGGGCTTGTGGACCAGGAGGCTGAGGATGGAATTGTAAACCTAAGCTATGGTTACATTCTGTATCTAGCAAAAGGAATTTCCAGTGTGCAATGTTTGAATCCAATATTCAGCACTTGAGTGAGGGTGGATGTCAGATATTTGCTCATGCTGGAGTTTGTGTCTATGATGACACAAAAATGGAGGGGTGGCGTCAAGAGGTTATGGAGGATTTCCCAATCTGGTGTTTTTGAGATGCTCCAAACAGCAAGGTTTCCTTCTACCAGACAGGGGCAGTCTGATTTGTTTCCTCCATGGTTCCCCATGTTGAAAGATCGGATAACATAGATCTCCCACATGGGTGACTGGAAAGCACACCTTCATTGACCATGACAGCGAAGGAACATGGCATCTGGTGGCTTTGAGGCGAAGAAATAAAGACTGGATTGGACATGGAACCTCATGAAGATGGGTCAAAATGTTGGTTTGTTACCAGGGAGATCGTAGAATGTGCTGGTGGTTAATGGGCCATGCAGGATTCATCTAGCCTGAGGATTTGACACAGGCCCAAGAGCCCGGATTGCTTCTGGGGGCAGGAGATATTCTGTTGGGGGGCTCAGCGGCCATATGTTGTATCATAAATTGGTAATCCAGAACAGGTCTCTGAGGACAGAAGCCTGAAAACCTAATAAAGGGTTTGAATGAGGCCCTAGGGGAATGTCATTCAATCTTCTGACTCAGGATCATTGACTCTGGTGTCTGACTGGATGCAGGTGATGAGGGTGTTTCAGAATGTGCATTTGTGTCCAGAGTGGCATCCAATACTAGGGTTGGCTCAGGTTCCTTGCAGGTTTCTCCTTATATGGGGTTTTTGGACAACTGTGATGGGCAGTTTCCTTGGGGATTGCAGGAACTGTCCTGTGGTGTGACTCCAGAGACCCCATCCTGGAGGACATGTGCGCCATGATTTTGAGAGAGAAGTCTGCAAACACAAACTTAGGTTAGGGTTAGTGGCAAGGTGATCATAGTCCCAATCCATAGACCAGGAGGGCAGCAAGTCTGGAACTGTAAATCACGTAACTCAAAGGTGGTAGCACAGGTAATTGTATCTGGATTTAATTTCCAGAATGGCCTTTATTGCAGGTGTTGTCTCAAGGGTCCATGGGAGATTTCTCCTCTCAAGGATCCTGGCGGTTCTCAATAGTTTGTTGGATTTCTCCGGGAAGGGATGAGTACTGTTTTCCAGCTTAGGTGTGCCCCAAAACAGGCATTCCAGAGATGAGCTCTGGGTCTAAGTGCTTGGAAAATCCCACCAAGGGTTAATATTTAGGCCTAGGGCCATACCAGGCCTGCAATGCGGGATCCTGGAGGTGCAACTGAGAGCGTTTGTTTGAAAGTATGGTCAAGCTGAGGGTCCCAATGCCTGCTTGTGCCCCGGAGGCCATCAGGATTGGGCGATGTCTACTCAGCCATGCAGCCAGTTCCCATTCCTAGGGTTGGACACCCATCCAAAAGCCAGGATTCCTGCCATGGCGAAGGATGAATTCTCTATTGTGCTTCAGGTCCCCCCATTGGTAGGGATTCCAGCTAAGATCTAGGGGACAGATGCCTGAATACCAAGGATGGGTAGTAATGACAGCCCTGGGCCATGGCCGGTCTCACATGGTTAATGTGGGCCCCACCCTCTGGGTTGCTGACACGAGGTAGGGGCTCAGGCTCTGTCAGACACAGCACTAGTGGCTAGGGCAAACTATAAATAGGGGTTCCCTCCTGGGCTGAGTATATTGATCTTCATGTGCAGTTTATGGGCAGACTCACCAGGTCCTTCTATCTATGAAGAAGGCAGAATGTTGCGTTGTGGCTCCAGAATTCCCTATCAAGAGATATGGCAGACCAGTAGGGTGAGGATGAAATTGTAGTCTGAAGCTAGGCTTAAATTCATTGCAAAGCGAAAGGCAGTTCCAGTGTGCAGCAGCTGATTCCAATATCAGCGCCTGAATATGGGCGGATGTCAGATGTTTGCTCAGGCTGGAGTTTGTGTCTACGATGACCAACAAATGGAGAGGTGGCGTCAAGAGGCCATGGAGGATTTCCCACCCTGGGGCTCAGGGGCCATAATTTGTATCATAAGTTGGTATTCCAGAAGAGGCCTCTGAGGACAGGTGCCTGAAAAGTTAATCCCTCTTCCAATGAGGTCCTAGGGCCATGTCAGGTTCAATTATCTGACTCAGGACCATTGATTTGGGTGTCTGCCTGGATGGAGGTGATCAGGGTGTTTCAGACTGTGCATTTGCATCCAGAACAGCCTCCAATATTGGGATGTGCTCAGGAGCCTTCCAGGTTTCTCCTAATCAGGAGGGTTTGGGCAACTGTGATGGGCCCAGTTTCCTTGGGGATGGCAAGCACAGTCTTGTGGTGTGACTCTAGGGGCCCCATCCTGGAGGACATGTGAGCAATGGTTTTTAGAGAGAGATCTGCAAACACAAACTCGGGATAAGGTTAATGGAGAGGTGTTCACAGCCCCAATTCAAAGATCTGGAGGGCAGCACGTCAGGAACTGTAAATCAGGTGACTCGAAGCCAGTAGCACAGTCTCTTGTATCTGGATAGCATATCCACGCTGGCCTCGGAATACAGGTGTGGACTCATGGGACCATGGGAGATTCTTCTTCTCAAGGATCCTGGGGGATCCCATTAGTTTGGTGGCTTTCTCAGGGAAGTGAAGAGTGCTGTTTTCCATCTTAGGGGTGCCTCAAAACAGGGATTCCAGTGACGGGCTCTGGGTATGTGCACATGGAACATCCCACGATGTGTTAGGATTTGGGCTTAAGGGCATATCAGGCCTGCAATGCAGGATCCTGGAGGTGCAACTAAGAGCATTTTTTTGAAGGCTTGATCAAGCTGAGGGTTACAATGGCTACTTGTGCCCAGGGCAGCCCTCATGAGTGGGCATTGTCTCCTTGGCCATGCAGCTGGCTCCTACTTTGAGGTTTGGACACCCATATCAACAGCCAGGATTCCTACCATGGGGAAGGAGGAGTTCTCTATTGTGCTTTAGGTTACCCCATTGGTAGGGATTACATAAAAGGTCTGGGGACAGGTGCCTGAATACCAAGGATGGGTAGAGATGATGGACTTGGGCCCTGGCCAATCTCACATGCTGGATATGGGCTCATATCTCTGGGTGCCTGAAACTACGTCTTGGCTCAGGCTCTGTCAGACACAGTACTAGTACTAGTACTAGTGCCCAGGACAGCCTATAAATCAAGGTTCCATCGAGTGCCAAGAAGATTGATCCTCATGTGGAGTTTCTGGGAAGATTCACCAGGCCCTATTTCTTTCTAGTGGGAATGGAGAATGTTGCCTTGTGGCTCCAAATTTCCTCTCTAGAGGGCTTGCAGACCAGGAGGCTGAGGATGGAATTCTAAACCCAAGCTATTGTTAAATTCAGTGTCAAGTGAAACGCAGTTCCAGTGTGCAGTGGTGGAAAAGAAAATGCAGAATCTAAATAACGGCAGATTTCAGATGTTTTCTCATGCTGGAGTTTTTGTCTATGATGACTGACAAATGAAGGGGTTGTGTCAAGGGCCATGAAGGATTTCTCCTGCTGGTGCTTCTGAGATGCTCCAAACAGAGGGTTCCCTTCTACTGGTCAGTGGCAGTCTGGTTTGTTTGCTCCAGGGTCCCACATGTGGAAAGAATAAGTAGAAGAGCACTCCCACATGGATGCCTGGAAAGCACACCTCCACTGACCATATCAGGTGAGGAACATGGCAGGTTCATTCTGGTGGCTCTGGGGCGAATTACCAAGAACTTGAAGTGACATGGAATCTCATGAAGATGGATCACAATGCTGTTTGTTTGTTACCAGAGAGATCTTAGAATGTGCTGGGGGCTAAGGGGCTGTGCATAATTCATATACCCCGACCCTTGACACAAGTTGAAGAGCACGAATTCCATCTGGGGACAGGAGATATTCTATTGTGGGGTTCAGGGACCAATCTTCTGACTCAGGACCATTGACTTGGGTGTCTTCCTGGATGGAGGTGATCAGGGTGTTGCACACTGTGCATTTGTGTCCAGAGTGGTCTCCAATATTGGACTGGGCTCAGGGGACTTGCAGGTCTCTCCTAATCTGGAGGGTTTGGGCAACTGTGATGGACACAGTTTCATTGGGGATAGCAGGATCTTTCCTGTGGTGTGGCTACAGAGACCCATCATAGAGGGCATGTGAGCCATGGTTTTGGGAAAGAAGTCTGCAAACACAAACTTGGGGTAGGGTTAATGGCGAGGTGATCACAGGCCCAATGCATAGGTCTGTAGGGCAGCTCGTCTGGAACTGTAAACCAGGTGATTCGAAGGTGGTAGCACAGTCTCTTGTATCTGGATTGTGTGTCCAGGATGGCCTCGGAATGACGGTGTGGTCTTATGGAGCCCTGGGAGATTTTTCCTCTCTACGCATCCTGGCAGCTCCTAATAGTTTTCTCAGGGGAGGGAAGAGTGCTGTTTTCCATCATAGGGGTGCTTCAAAACAGAGATTACAGAGACGGGCTCTGGTTATGTTGGCATGGAAAATCCCACGAAGTGTTAGGATTTGGTCCTAAGGGCATACCAGGCCTGCGATGCGGGACCCTGCAGAAACAACTGAGAGCATTTGTTTGAATGCATGCTAAGGTTGAGGGACACAATGCCTGCTTTGGCCCAGGCGGCCCTTATGATTGGGCGTTGTCTCATTGGCCATGCACCTGGTTCTAATTCTGAGGGTTGGGCACCCATAGCAACAGCCAGGCTTCCTGCCATGGGGAAGGAGGAGTTATCAATTGTGCTTCAGGTTCCCCCACTGGTAGGGATTCCAGCAAAGGTCTGGGATAGTTGCCGGAATACCAAGGATGGGTAGAGATGACTGGGCCATGGCCAGTCCCACATGCTGGATAAGGGCCCCACACTCTGGGTGGCTGGCACGAGTTTGGGGCTCAGGCTCTCTCAGACACAGCGCTAGTGGCCAGCGCAAAGTATAAATCGGGGTTCCCTCGAGGGCCAAGTAGATTGATCTTCATGGGGAGTTTCTGGGCAGACTCACCAGGCCCTTCTTCTTTCTATGGGGAAGGCAGAATGTTGCGTTTTGTCTCCCTAATTCCCTCTCAAGAGGACTTGCAGTCCAGTAGGGTGAGGATGGAATTGTAAACCCAAACTATGCAAGAATACAGTGTCAAGTGAAAGGTATTTCCAGTGTGCGTGACTGATTCGAATATCCAGCACCTGAGTAAGAGCAGATGTCAGATGTTTGCTCATGCTGGAATTTGTGTCTATGATGACTAACAAATGGAGGGTTGGCATCAAGAGAATGTGGAGGACTTCCCAGGCTGGGGCTTGTGAGATGCTCCAAACAACCAAGGTTTCCTTCAACCTGACAGGAGCAGTCTTATTTGTTTGCTCTAGGGTTCCCTATGTGGAATTTTTGTGTAGCAGAGAACTACCTCTTGGATGCCTAGAAAGCACACGTCCATTGACCTTTGTACCTGAGGAACATGGCAGATTCGTTTCATGGCTCTTGGGCAAAGTACCAACACCTTGAGTTGGCATCAAGTCTCAGGAAGTTGGGTCACAATGCTGGTTTGTTACCAGGGAGATCATAGAAGGTGCTGGGGCTAATGGGTCATGCAGGATCCATCTACCCTGAAAGTTGGACATAGATCCAAGAGCACATTTTCCTTCTGGAGACAGGAGATGTTCTGTTGTGGGAATCAGGGACCACATGTTGTATCATAACTTGGTATTCCAGAACAGGACTCTGAGAACAGATGTCTGAAGACCCAATCTAGGGTTCCAGTGAAGTCCTAGGGGCATGTCAGGTTCAATCATCTGACTCAGAACCATTGACTTGGCTTTCTGCCTCGATGGAGGTGCTCAGGGTGTTTCAGAATGCACGTTTGCATCCAGAGCAACCGCCAATATTGGGGTGGGTTCAGGGGCCTGGCAGGTTTCTCCTAATCTGGAGGGTTTGGACAACCTGATGGGCACAGTTTTCTTGGGGATGGCAGGAACTTTCCTGTGATGTGGCTTGAGGGACCACATCCTGGTGGGCATGTAAGCCATGGTTTTGGGAGAGAAGTCGGCAAACACAAACTGGGGTTAGGGTTAGTGTCAAGATGATCACAGGCCCAATGCATAGACATGGAGGGCAGCTCGTCAGGAAATGTAAATAGGATGACTCGAAGGCGGTAGCAAAGACTTTTCTCTCTGGATTGTGTGGACAGGATGGCCTCGGAATGCAGGTTTGTTTTCATGGGTCCATGGGAGATTTTTTCTCTCTAAGGATCCTGGCGGCTCCCAATAGTTTGGTGCCTTTCTCAGGGAAGGGAAGAGTGCTGTTTTCCATCTTAAGGGTGCCCCAAACAGGGATTCTGAGACAGACTCTGGGTCTGGGCACCTGGAAAATCCCACCAAGGGTTAGGATTTGGGCCTAGGGGCATACCAGGCCTGCAATGCTGGTACTGGAGGAGCAACTGAGAGTGTTTGTTTGAAAACATGCTCAGGCTGAGGATCACCATGCCTGCCTGTGCCCATGTCGGCCCTCAGGAGTGGGCATGGTCTCCTTGGCCATGCAGCTGGCTCCCACGCTGAGGGTTGGACAACCAATATTCCGGCCATGGGGAAGGAGGTGTTCTCTATTGTGTTTCAGGTTCGCCATTGGCAGGAATTCCAGCAAAGTTTGGGGGACAGATGACTGGATACCAAGGATGGGTACAGATGATGGCCCAGGGCCATGGCCGATCTCTCATGCTAAATATGGGCCCTCAACTCTGGGTGGCTGACACGAGGTCGGGGCTTAGACTCTGTCAGACACAGCACTAGTGGTCAGGGAAATCTATTAATCAGGGTTGCCTCGTGGTCTGAGTAGATTGATCCTCATGTGAGGTTTCTGGGCAGACTCAACAGGTCCTTCTTCTTTCTATGTGGAAGGCAGAACACTGCGTTGTGGCTCCAGAATTCCCTATCAAGAGATATTGTGGACCAGTGTGGTGAGGATAGAATAGTAATACAAAGCTATGGTTAAGTTCAGTGAAAAGCAAAAGGCAGTTCCAGTGTGCAGCTGCCGTTTCGAATATCCAGCACCTGAGTAAGGGTGGATGTCAGATGTTTGCTCACACTGGAGTTTGTGTCTGTGATTACCCACAAATGGAAGGGTGGCGTCAAGAGGCCATGGAGGATTTCCCATGCTGGGGCTTGTGAGATGCTCCAAATAGCAAAGTTTCTTTCTACCGGACAGGAGAAGTCTGGTTTGTTTTCTCTGGTTTCTCCATGTGGAAAGTTTTGTAGCAGAGAACCCCACAGGGATGCCTGGAAATCACCCCTCTATTGACCATTGCACCTGAGGAACATGGCAGGTGCATTCTGGTGGCTCTGGGGCAATATATCGAGACCTTGAGTTGACATGGAGTCTCATGAAGATGGGGCACAATGATGGTTTGTTACCAGGAATATCATAGAATGTGCTGGTTGCTAAGGGGCCATTCAGGATCCAAATACCCTAAGGGTATGACACAATTCCAGGAGCATGGCTTCCTTTTTGGGGAGGACATATTCTGTTCTGTGGCTCAGGGACTATATATTTTATCATAAGTTGATATTCCAGAGCAGGCCTCTGATGACAGATACCTGTAAACCTAATCTAGTGTGCCAATGAAGTCCTCGGGGCATGTCAGGTTCAATCTTCTGACTCAGGAGCATTGACTTGGGTGTCTGCCTGTATGGAGGTGATCAGGGTGTCTCAGACTGTGCATTTGTGCCCAGAGCGGCCTCCATTATTTGGCTGCGCTCAGGGGCCTTGCAGGTTTCTCCTAATCTAAAGGTATCGGGCAAAAGTGATGGGCACAGTTTCCTTGAGGATCTCATGCACAGTCTTGTGGTGTGGCTTCAGATGCCAGAACCTGGAGGTCATGTGAGCCATGGTTTTAGGAAGGAAGTCTGCAAACACAAACTCAGTTTAGGTTAATGGCAAGGTGATTGCAGGCCCAATGCATAGACCTGGAAGGCAGCTCGTCAGGAACTGTAAATCCGATGACTCAAAGGTGATAGCACATGATATGTATCTGGATTGTATGTCCAGGATGGCCTCGGAATGCAGGTGTGTTCTCATGGGTCTATGGCAGATTTTTCCACTCAAGGATCCTGGTGGCTACCAAGAGTTTGGTGACTATCTCGGGGAAGGGAAGAGTGCTGTTTTCCATCTTAAGGGTCCCCCAAAATAGGGATTCCAGAGATGGGCTCTGTGTCTGGGCCCCTGTAAAATCCCACCAGGGTTAGGATTTGGGCCTAGGTGTGTACTAGGCCTGCAATTCGGGGTCCCAGAGATGCAATTGAGAGCGTTTGGTTGAAAGCATGCTCAGGCTGAGGTCACAATGCCTGCTTGTGCACGGGGAAGCCATCATGAGTGCACATGGTCTCCTTGGCCATGGAGCTGCCTTCCACTTTGAGGGTTGAGCAACTATCCCAACTGTCAGAATACCTTCCATGGGGAAGGAGGAGTTCTCTATTGTGCTACAGGTTTCCCCAATGGCAAGGATTTCAGCAAAGGTGTGGGTACAGATGCCTGAATACCAAGAATAGAAGAGAAGACAGACTTGGGCCATAGCTGGTCTCACATGCTGTATATGGGCCCTGATCTCTCAGTGGCTGACACTAGGTCCTGGCTCCGGCTATGTCAGACACAGCACTAGTGCCCAGGGCAGCCTATGAATCAGGGTTCCGTCTAGCACCGAGAAGATTGACCATCATATGGAGTTTCTGGGCAGACTCTCCAGGCCCTTTTTCTTTCTATGGGGAAGGCAGAATATTGTGTTGTAGCTCCAGAATTCCCTCACAATAGGGCTTGTGGACCAGTAGGCTGAGGATGGAATTGTAAACCCAAGCTATGGCTTAATTCAGTCAAACTAAAGGCACTTCCAGTGTGCAGCGATCAAATTGAAATCCAGCACCTGAGTAAGGGCGGATGTCAGATGTTTGCTCATGCTGGAGTTTGTGTCTATGATGACTGACAAATGGAGTGGTGGCTTCAAGAGGAAATGGAGGATTTCCCAAGCTGGGGCTTGTGAGATGCTCCAAACAGAAGGTTTCCTTCTACCGGACAGGGGCATTCTGTTTTTTTGTCTCAAGGGTCCCCGCCAATTGCAAAGTTTGTGTAGCAGAGCACCCCCATATGGTTGCCTGGAAACCACACCTCCACTGACCATTGCAGCTTAGGAACATGGCAAGTTTATTCTGGTGGCTCTGGGGCGAAGTTCTAAGGGCTTATTTCTACATGGAATGTCATGAATATGGGTAACAATGCTGTTTTGTTACCTGGGAATTCTTAGCCTGTCATCTGTACACATCCTTGGTATTAAGGCAACTTTCCACAGACCTTTCCTGTAACCCTGCCAATGGGGGAACCTGAAGCACAATAGAGAACTCCTCTTTCCATTGCAGGAAGCCTGGCTGTTGCAATGGGTGTCCAAACCTCAAAGTGGGATCCAGTTATATGGCCAATGAGACTACGCCCTCTCCGGAGGGCCCCCCTGGGCACAAAGAGGCATGATGACCCTCAGCCTGAGCATGCTTTCAAACAAGCCCTCTCTGTTACACCATTAGGATCCTGCATTGCAGGCCTGGAATGCCCCTAGGCCCAAATCCTAACACTTGGTGGGATATCCGGGCACCCAGACCCAGAGCCCGTCTCTGGAATCCCTGTTTTGGCATAAGCCTAAGTTGGAAAACAGCATTCTTCCCTGTTTTGGAGCACCCCTAAGATGGAAAAGAGCACTCTTTTCTTCTCTGAAAAACCACCAATCTATGGAGATCCACCAGGATCCTTAGAGAGGAAAAGTCTCCCATTGAACCATGAGACCACGTCTACATTCAGAGCCCATCCTGGACACACAATCCAGATAGAAAAGCCTGTGCTACCAGCTTTCAGTCACCCTAATTACAGTTCCTGACGTGATGAATTCTAGGTCTATGCATTGGACCTGCGATCACCTTGCCACTATCCCTGACCCAAATTTGTGTTTGCAGACTTCCCTCCCAAAACCATGGCTCTCATATCCTCAAGGAGGTGGTCTCTGAAGCCTTACCACAGGACTGGGCCTGCCATCCCCAAGGAAACTGTGCCCATCACAGTTCCCCAAAGCCTCCAAGTTAGGAGAAACCTGCAAGGCCCCTGAGCCCACCCCAATAGTGGAAGTGGCTCTGGATGCAAATGCACAGTCTGAAACACCCTGATCACCTACATCCAGTCAGACAACCATATCAATGGTCCTTAGTAAGAAAATTGAACCTGATGGGCACCAAGGACATCATTGGATCTCTAGATTAGGTTGCCAGCATCAATCCTCAGAGGCCTGTTCTTGAATACCAAGTCAGGATACAACATATGTACCCTGAGCCACAAAACAGAACATCTCCTCTCCCAAGATGGAAACTGTGCACATCGACCTGTGCCAAACCCTCAGCGTGGCCCATAGCACCAATACATTCTAAGACCTCCCTTGTAACAAACCAGTTTTGGGACACATCTGTAAGAGATTCCAAGTCAACTCAAGGCCTTGGTACTTGGCACCAGAACCACCAAAACGAACCTGTCATGTTCCTCAGCTGCAATGGTCATTGGACGTGTGCTTTCCAGTCATCCATGCGGGAGGGCTCTGCTACGCAAACTTCCACTTGAGGGACCCTGGAGGAAAAAAAAACAGACTCCTCCTGTCCATTAGAAGGAAACCTTGTTGTTTGGAGCATCTCACAATCTTAAGCGTGGGTAATCCTCCATTGCCTCCTGAAGCCACCCCTCCATTAGTCGTCATCCTAGACACAAACTCCAGTGTGAGCAAATATCTGACATCTGCCCTTACTCAGGTGCTGGATATCTCGTATAAGCTGCTGCACATTGAAACTGACTTCCGCTTGGCACTCAATTTAAGCATAGCTGGTGTTTACAATTGCATTCTCACCCTATTTGTCCCCAAACCCTCTTGATAGGGAATTCTGGATCCATAAGGCAGCATTCTGCCTGCCCCACAGAAAGAAGTGCTTCGTGAGTCTCGCCAGAAACCCTACATGAGGATCAATTTACTCGGCCCTGGAGAGAACCCCAATATATAGACTTCTCTGGCCACTAGTGCTGTGTCTGACACAGCCTGAGCCCAGACCTCGTGTCAGCCACCCAGAGAGCGGGGCCCATATCCAGCATGTGAGAACAGCCATGGCCCAAATCTGTCATCTCTATGCATCCTTGGTATTCAGGCATCTGTCCCCAGACCTTTGCTGTAATCCCTGCCTATGGGGGAACATGAAGCACAATAGATATTTCCTCCTTCCCCATGGCTGGAAACCTGGCCATTGGAATGTGTGTCCATCCCTCAGTGTGGGAGCCAGAAAATGGACTATGGGACCACGCCCACTCCTGAGGGCCACCCTGGGCACAAACAGGCATTGTAATGCTCAGCCTGAGCATGCTTCCAAACAAGCCCTCTCAGTTGCACCACCAAGATCCTGCATTGCAGGCCTGGTCTGCGCATAAGCCCAAATCCCAACCCTTGGTGGGATTTTCCAGGCGCCTAGACCCAGAGCCCATCTCTGGAATCCCTGTTTTGGGGCACACCTAAGATCGAAAATAGCAGTCTTCCCATACCAAAAAGTCATCAAAATATTGGGAGCCGCCTGTATCCTTAGAGGAAAAATCTCCCATGGACCCATGAGGCCACAGCTACATTCTGACGTCACCCTAGACATACAATCCAGATATAAAAGCCTGTGCTTCCGCCTTCGGGTCATTCCAGTTACTGTTCCTGACGAGTAGCCTTCCAGGTCTACACATTGCCCTGCGATAACATAGCCACTAAACCTAACCCAAGTTTGTGTTTGCAGACTTCCCTCCCAGAAACATGGCTCACATGCCCTCCAGGGTGGAGTCTCTGGAGCCACACCACAGGACTGTGCTTGCCATCCCCATGGAAATTGTGCATGTCAGTTAACCAAACCCTCCAGAGTTGGTTGAAACATTCAAGGCCCCTGTGGCCACCCCAATATTGGAGGTTACTCTGGACATAAGTGCACAGTCTGAAACTCCCTGATCACCTACATCCTGGCAGACACCCAAGTCAACTGTCCTAAGTCTGAAGATTGAACCTCTCATGCCCCTGGGACTCATTGGAACCCTAGATTAGGTTGTCGGGCATCTGTCTTCAGAGGCCTGTTCTTGAATAGGAACTTATGATACGGCATGTGGTCCCTGAGCCACAAAACACTATATCTCCTGTCCCCAGAAGGTAACCGTGCTCTTCGACCTGTGTTAAACCCTCAGGGTAGGAGAATCCTGCAGGCACCTTAGCCACCAACACATTCTAAGATCTACCTGGTAAAAAAAAACCAGCATTGTAACCCATCTTCAAGAGATTCCATGTCAACTCAAGACCTTGGTGCTTCGCCCCAGAAGCACCGTAAAGAACCTGCATGTTCCTCAGCTGCATTGGTCAATGGAGGTGTGCTTTCCAGGCATCCATGTGGAAGGGCTCTGCTACCCATACTTTTCACATGGGGGGCCCTGCAGAAAACATACCAGACTCTAACTGTCCAGTAGAAAAAACAACCTTGCTGTTTGGAGCATCTCACATGCATCAGCCTCTTGATGCCACTCCTCCATTCGGTCATCAGAGACACAAACTCCAGTGTGCGTAAACGTCTGAAATCCACCTTTACTCAGGTGCTGGATATTTCATTTGTTGGCCACGATAGATACAAACTCTATCATGAGCAGACATCTGACACTCGCCTGTACTCAGATGCTGGAGATCTCGAAAAAAACCACTGCACATTGGAACGGCCATGTTCTCGGCACTGAGATTAAGCATAGATTGTGTTTTCTGCCTTCTGTTCTCACACTCCTCGCCTTCAAGTCCCCCATATTGGGAATTTGGGAGCCACAATGCAGCCTTCTGCCTGCCCACCAGAAAAAAGAGGTGCCCTATGGGTCTGCGTGAAACTCCATATAAGGTTCCACCAGCACAGCCCTCTATAGCACCACAATATCATAGGCCACCTTGTGAACTAATGCTTTGTCTGACACAGCTCGAGCCCCGACCTCCTGGTAGCCACCTAGATAGCGGGACCCATATCTGGCAGGTGTGACCTGCCTTGACCTGAGTCCTTCATCTCAAACCAACCTGGTTATTCACGTACCAGTCCCAGAACATAGCTCAAATTACTGTGCATGGGGGAATCTGAAGCACAAAAGAGTACTCCTCCTTCCTCATAGAAGGAAAATTAAATGTTGATATGGTGGTCCAACCCTCATATTGGGATCCAGGTGCATGGAACAAGAGCCAATGCCCACTCAGGATGGGCATCTGGGCACAAACAGGCATTGTGACCCTTACCCTGAGACCCATTTCCAACAAGTCTCCATGGGAGCTGAACCAAAGCCCCACAGAGCCAGGCAGTCAAGCCTCTAGGCCCAAATACTAAGCCTTTGTAGGGTTATCCAGGCACAGGGACCTATAACCCATCTCTGGAATCCCTGTGTTGACGGGAACCGTGAAACAGTAAAATACGCTCTCTCCTTCGCAGTGAGACACCAAACTCTTGGGTGCTGGGCAGAATCCCCAGAGAGGTAGAATATTCCATGGACACATGAGGACACACCACCATTCCAAGGCCATCCTAGACACAATCCAGACAGAAAAGCCTTTGCTCCTGCCTCCCAGCCACACGAATTTCAAATCCTGAGGAGCTGCCCTCAGCGTCTGCAGATCGGGGCTTCCATCACCTCCCTCCTAATTGATACACAATTTTGTGTCTGAAGACTTTGGTCCCAGAGCCCTTAACCACATTCCCTGCAGGATGGGGCTGACAGAACCACACTACATCACTGGGCCTGATCTCTGGATGAAATTCTGCCGTCTCAGTTGCACAAACCCTCCAGATTAGGAAAAGCCTGCAAGGCCCCTGAGCCCACCCCAATTTCATAGGCCACTCTGGAAAAAATGCACAGTCTGACACAGCCTGAGCATCTACCTCCAGGAAGACTCACAGGTCAAAGTCCCTAAGTCCGAAGGTTGAGGATGACATGCCCCTACAACCTCATAAGAACCCTAGCCTAGATATTCAGGCCTCTGTGCCCAGAGGCCTGGTCTTGAAATCCAACATATGATCCGACATGTGGTCCCTGAGCCATACAAGAGAACCCCTCCTGTCCCGAGAAGGGAACCTGGCTCCTGGGAACTGGGTCTAACCCTCAGGTAGGAGAATCCTGCATGGCCACAGACCCACAACCACATTCTTTTTTTTATATAGATTTTATTTATTTATTTGACAGAGAGAGATCACAAGTAGGCATAGAGGAAGGCAGAGAGAGAGAGAGGAAGAAGCAGGCTCCCTGCTGAGCAGAGAGCCTGATGCGGGACTCAATCCCAGGACCCTGAGATCATGACCTGAGCCGAAGGCAGAGGCTTAGCCCATTGAGCCACCCAGGCACCCTCACCACCACATTCTAAGGTCTCCCTGGACACCAAACAGCATTGTGACTCATTAGACTGAGAACATCCGTCAACTTAGATCACTTGGAAATTTGAACAAAAACCAGCAGATCAAGCCTGCAATGTTCCTCAGCTGCAATGGTCATGCAAGGAAGACTTCCCAGGCCCCCATTCAGAGACCTCTGCTGTCGAATCTTTCTATATGGGGGACCCTGGAGCCTTGTAAGCGGACTTCCCCTGTCCCACAGTAGGACACCTTGCTGTTTGGAGCAGCTCACAAGGTCCTGCTTGGGAAAATCTCCAAGAATTCTTGAGGCCACCCCACAATTCGTTGACCATCATGGATGCAAACCCAGCGTGAGCAGACATCTGACCCTCGCCCATACTCAGGTGCTGGAAATCTCGAAACAACCACTGCACAATGGAATGGTCCTGTGGTCGGCACTGAGCTTATCCCTGGCTTGTGTTTTCAGACTTCTGTCTTCACACTCCTCGCCTACAAGCCCTCCATATTGGGAATTCTGAAGCCACAGTGCAGCTTTCTGCCTGCCCACCAGAAAGAAGAAGTGCCCTATGGGTCTTCGTAGAAACCCACATGAGGATCCTCCTGCACGGCCCTCAATGTCACCCCAATATAATAGACCGACCTCTGCATAAATTGTCTGTCTGACACCGCCTGATCCCCGACCTCCTGTCAGCCACCCAGATAGTGGGCCCCATATCCTCCAGGTGGGTCCAACCTTGGCCCGAGGCCATCATCTTGAAGCAACCTGAATATTCAGGTACCTTTCCCAGACTTAGCTCAAATTCCTGCCCATAGGGGACTCGGAAGCACAAAAGAGTGCTCCTCCTTCCCCATGGCCAGAAAACTGAATGTTGAGATGGCTGTACAACGCTGAGTGGGAACCAGGTGCATGGTCCATGAGACCACGCCTACACAGGATGGGCAGCTGGGCACAAACAGGCATTGTGACCCTCAGAGTGAGACCCCTTTCCAAAGATCCCCCTTGGGATCTGGACCAGGAACCCAAATCGAAGCTTTGGTTAAGTTTTCCCAGTGTCTGGACACAGAAACCATCTCTGGAATCCCTGTTTGGACAGGATCCCAGAGATGGAATACAGTCTTTTCCTCTTCCCCAGAAAGAAATCAAACTCTTGGGTGCCAAGCAGAATCACCAGAGTGGAAGAATATCCCATGGACACATGAGGTCACCCCTCCATTTAGTGGCCATCCTAGACACAAAATCCAGACAGAAAAGCCTGTGCCCCTCCCTTCCAGCCACCTGAATTTCAAATCCCGAGGAGCTTCCCTCAGGGTCTTCAGATTCGGACTGCCAACACCTCACTCCTATCTCTTATCCGAGGTTGTGTCTAAAGTCTTTGGTCCCAAAGTCCTGACACACATGACCTCCAGGATGGGGCCTCGAGAAACACATGACATCACTGGCCCTGCTCTCCTGAGGAAACCCTGCCCATCTCAGTTTCCCAAAATGTCCATATTAGGAGAAAACTGCAAGGCCCCTGACTGCACCCCAATATCATAGGCCACTCTGGAAAAAGTGCACAGCCTGACACAGCCTCAGCACCTACCTCCAGGATGACATGCAGGCCAATGGCACTTAGTCCGAAGATTGAAACTTCCATGGCCCTAAAACCTCATCAGAACCCTAGCTTATGTTTTGAGGTCTCTCTCCCTAGAGGGCTGTTCTGGAAATTCAAGCATATGGTCCAACCTGTGGTCCGTGAGCCATACAAGAGCACACCTCCTGTCCCAAGAAGGAAACCTGGCTCCTGGGTACTGGGTCTAATCCTAAGGATAGAGAATCCTCAATGGTCAGAGAGCCGCCCCCACATTCTAAGGTCTCCCTGGACATCAAGCAGCATTGGAACCTGTTAGACTGAGAACTTCCATCAACGCAAATCACTTGGAACTTGGAATCAGTGTCATTGGTTCAAGCTTACCCTGTTCCTCAGCTGCAATGGTAACAAGAGATTGGCTTCCCAGGCCTCCATTCAGAGAGCATTGCTATCGAATCTTCCATATGGGGGACCCTGGAGCCCTGTAAGAAGACTTCTGCTGTCCCTTAGTAGGACACCTTGATGTTTGGAGCAGCTCACAAGCTCCAGCTTGGAAAAATCTCCAAGAATTCTTGAGGCCTCCCCACCATTTGTTGGCCATCATGGATACAAACTCCAGCGTGAGCAGACATCTTCCCCTCGCCCAGGTGCTGAAGATCTCGAAACAACTGCTGTACATTGGAATAGACATGTGCTCGGCACTGAGCGTAACCGTAGCTTATGTTTTCATAATTCTGTCCTCACACTCCTCGCCTGCAAACCCTCCAACTTGGATATTCTGGAGCCGTAATGCAGCCATCTGCCTGCTCACCAGATAGAAGAAGTGAAAAAAGGGTCTGTGCAAAAATCCCCCATGAGGATCCAGTTGCACAGCTCTCAAAAGCACCCCAATATCATAGGCCGAACTCTCCACGAATGTTCTGTCTGACACAGCTCGAGTCCGAGCTCCTGACAGCCACCCAGAAAGCAGGCCTCATTTTCTGCAGGTGGGTCCTGCCTTGGCCCGAGGACTTCATCTCAAAGTGAACTGGGTATTCAGACACCTGTCCCAGAACTTAGCTCAAATTCCTGCCCATGGGGGAACCTGAAGCATAAAAAAGTTCACCTCCTTCCCCATGGCAGGAAAACTGAATGTTGAGATGGCAGTCCAACCCTCAGAATGGGAGCCAAGTGCATAGCCCCTGAGGTCACACCCACTCAGCTTGGGCATCTGGGCAAAAACAGGCATTGTGACCCTCAGAATGAGACCCATTTCCAACAAGAACACTCGGGAGCTGTACCAGGAAAACATAGAGCAGGACCCTAGGCCCAAATCCTAAGCCTTGTTGCGGTGATCCAGGCTCCAGAACCCAGGATCCATCTCTGGAATGGCTGTTTGGACGGGATCCCTGACTCATAAAACTGCGCTCCTCCCATCCCCCGGAAATACACCAAACTCTTGGGTGCCGAGCAGAATTCCCAGAGAGGTAGAATCTCACATGGACCCATGAGGCCACCCCTTCATTTCGTGGCCATCATAGACAAACAAGTCAGACAGAAAAGACTGTGCTCCTGCCTCACAGCCGTCCGAATTTCATATCTGGAGATGCTTCGCTCAGGGTCTGCAGATTGGGTCTGCCATCACCTCGAGCTTAACTCTTACCCGAGTTTGTGTCTGAAGACTTTGGACCCAGAGTCCTGACCCATATGCCCTCCAGGATGGGGCCTCCAGGAACACACAACAGCACTGGGCCAGCTCTCCCAAGGAATGTCAGCCTGTCTCAGTTTCCCAACCCACCAGATTAAGAGAAAATTGCAAGGCCCCTAATACCACCCCAATTCCATAGGAAGCTCCAGAAAAAATGCATAGTCTGACACAGCCTCAGAATATACCTCCAGGAAGACACCCAGGTCAATGGGAAGGGATGAAATGGCCTAACCCATGGCAGGTTCGATGTGCTGGGTGTGAAGCCAACTGTCTCAATGTCTCTCACAAGGTCTGGGCTCAGGCTATGTAAGACAGAGCATAGTGTTTAGGGTAGCCTATGCAATTGGGGTGTTGCCGAGGGATGAGCAGGTTGATTTTCATTTGGGGTTTCTGAGCAATGCCATAGACAATGTTTTTCTTTGGGGGGCAGGCAGAGTGCTTCGTTCTGGAACCAGAATTCCCAATCATGAGGGCTTTTGGGCCAGGAGTGCTAGGGTAGAGTCTGAAAACAAAACATAGGGTGAGGTGGGGAGCATGCCCACTCTGCAAAGGCTGAAAGGATATCTCATGCATCTGAAGTCAGGCTGAGGATCAGACATTGGCTGAGGTTGGATTGTGCCCTTGATGGCACCTTCATGAAGCAGGTGCCTCATGAGGTTGACGAAGTTTTCCCACGCTGAGTTTGGAGGTTGCCACAAACCACAAGGTTTCCTTCTGCAAGACAGTCGAGTCCTGTTGAATGGCTCCAGTACATACCATACGGAACGACTGAAGAGGAGGGTTCAAAGGATGGATCCCTGAACAACATGCCTCGCATTCCCTTTGGCCATTAACGACAAGATATGTTTGTTCTGCTGGCTCTGGGGCAAGCTAACCAGTGGGCTGAGTTGAAATGGCCTCTCCTGAGGATGCGTCATAATGTGTGTTTCTGTCCATGGAGACCTTGGAATGTGATGGTTGTACTGTGGCCCTGCGGAATTCTCCGACCAGAAGGGTTTGATACAGATCCAGTACGAAAGCACTCCATGTGGAGACGAGAGAGGTTTGGTTTGGAGCCTCAGAAAAACCTAATATGCTGGTATAAGAAACCAGTCCTCTGAGGACAGACACATGAAAACTAAAGCTAAGGTTCATAATAGGGCCTAAGGGCCTGTCCATTTCAATCTTCTGTCTCTGGGGACACTGTCTGAAAGTCTAAGTGGTGATAATGGCTCAGCTGGTGTCAGAGTGCCCCTTTTAGTCCAGGGCAGCCTACACTATCAGGATGGCCTCAGGGGCCTTGGAACTTTTCCCTAACCTGTAGGGTTGTGGTCAATGGATTGGGCACACTTTCCTTGGAGATGGCAGGCACAATCTTTCACTGTGGCTCCAGATGCCCTAGCCTGGAGGGTGTGTGGGTCCAGGCAGTGGGCACATAAGTCTGAAAACAAAAACTCAGCTTATGAGTGGCGCCGAGGTATGGCAGGCCGGATGTACAGATAAAGAGTGAGCTCCTTGGCTTGTGAATCAAGGGCGAGATTCCTTCAGGCTTTTGTCTCTGGATGCGTCCAGGATAGCCGTGGATTGTATGGGGTGGCCTCAGTGACTGTGGACGAGTAACCTCTCTGGGGATTTGTCCCAGCTAACAGGAGTTTGGGGTCATTTTGTGGGAAGGGTGGAGTCCTGTTGTCTGGCTCATGTGTCTCTCCAAGAAAGTGATTCCAGAGCAGAGCCCCAGGAACAGGGGGGATACTGGAAAACTCAAACACTGGTGAGGATTGGGTGTATAGGGGCTTGGCACACCCCATATGAGGGCTCTTGGTCAAGGCCCTGACAGGACTTTCTTTGATATTGGGCTCATGCTGAGGGTCACAGAGTGAATTTGTGCCCAAGGCAGCACTCAAGTTTGGGCGTGGTTTCAGGGGAAATGAAGGTTTCTCCCACCCTGAAGGTGTGACTCCATGCCAAGAGCAAGCCTTACAGCCATGGGGAAAAAGGAGTTCTGATTTGTGCTTCAAATGCCCAACTGTGTGGGGAATTGATATAATATCTGGGTTTAGATATCGGAAAACCAAGGTTAGGAAGAGATAACGGCATAAGTCCATGGCGTGTCAGAAGTGCTAGGTGTGTGGCCAGCTGTCTCCTTGTCTGTCTGGAAGTCTGGCATCAGGCTGTGAAAGGCAGAGCATTAGTGCCCAGAGCAGCCTATCAAATCTGAGTGCCGTCGAGGCAAGAGCAGGTTGATCCTCATCTGGGTTTTATGGAAAGCCCCACAAGGAAACGTTTTCTACCGGTGGGCAGTAACTGAGCAGGCTTGTGGTTCTGCAATTCCTACTCTGGAGGGATTGTTTGCCAGGAGTGTGAGGAAGGAAGTCTGAAAACACAAGCTAGCGTGAGGTTTGGGACCGAGGGCACGGCAGGCCACTCTGCAGAGGCTGATCAAGATCTCCTGCATTGCGGTCATGTCTACTATGAGACGTGCTTCAAACTAGAGTTTTTGACCATGATGGCCTCTCCCTGAAGGATATGGGGGGCTTCATGAGGCCCGGCAGGTTTGCCGTTTTCTCCTACACTGAAGGTTTGACTCACGGCCAGCAGCAAGTTTTCTTGCCATGGGGAAGGAGGGGTTCTGACTTATGCATCAGGTTCCCCCCTGTGCAGGGATTGGAGATAAGGTCTAGGTTCCGATGACTGAAAACCCAGGTTGGGAATGGATGGTGTCCGAAGGCAGTGGCAGGTCCAATGTGCTGGGTGTGCAGCCAGCTGTGTCGGTGTCTGTTGGAAGTTCAGGGCTCAGGCTTTTGCGACAGAGCATCAGTGTTTAAGGTAGCCTATGCAATTGGGGTGTTGCCGAGGGCAAAGCAGTTTGATCCTCATTTGGGGTTTCTGTGCAGCACCATAGACAATGTATTTCTCCTGGGAGGCAGGCACAGTGCTTCATTGTGGCCCCAGAATTCCCAGTAGGGAGGGTTTGTGGGCCAGGAGTGTGAGGACGGAAGTCTGAAAACACAAGCTAGTGTGAGGATTGGAGCCAAGGGCAGAGCAGGCCCAGTCTGCAGAGGCTGAATCAAAATCTCCTGCATCTGAAGTCAGGCTGAGGATCAGACGTTGGCTGAGACTGGAGTATGTGTCCATGGTGGCACCTTCATGAAGCGGGGGCCTCATGAGGCCAAGGAAGTTTTCCCACGCTGAGTTTGGAGGTTGCCCCAAACCACAAGATTTCCTTCTGCGGGACATTCGAGTCCGGTTGCATGGCTCAAGGACATACCATACGGAAGGACTGGAGAGCAGGGTTCGAAGGATGGATCCCTGTACAGCATGCCTCGCATTCCCCTTGGCCATAAGCAACAAGATATGTTTGATCTGCTGCCTCTGGGGCACGCGACCCAGGGGGCTGAGTTGAAATGGCCTCTCCTGAGGATGCGTCATAATGTGCGTTTGGGGTCCATGGAGACCTTGGAATGTGCTGGTTGTTCAGTGGCCCTGCGGAACTCTCCTACCTGAAGGGTTTGATACATCCCCAATAAGAAAGCTCCCCATGTGGAGACGAGAGAGGTTTGGTTTGGTGCCTCAGAAAAGCCCCGTGTGCTGGTCTACGAAAACAGTCCTCTGAGGACGGACACATGGAAACCAAAGCTAAGGTTCAGATTAGGGCCTGGGGGCCTGTCCATTTAAACCTTCTGTCTCTGGGGACTCTGTCTGAGCGTCTAAGTGGAGATAGTTGCTCCGCTGGTGTCAGAGAGCCCCCTCTTAGTCCAGGGTGGCCTCCACTATTGATGGCCTCAGGGGCTTGGAGCTTTTCCCTAATCTCTAGGGTTGTGGTCAATGGATTGTGCACACTTTCCTTGGAGAGGGCAGGCACAATCGTTCGCTGTGGCTCCAGAGGCCCTCGCCTGGAGGTTGTGTGTGTCCAGGCTGTGGGCACAGAAGTCTTAAAACACAAACTCAGCTTAAGTGTGGCGCCTAGGGTATGGCATGCCTGATGTACAGCCCGAGAGGGAGCTCCGGGGCCTCTGAAACAAGGGCGAGTGGGAGGCATTCCTTCAGGCTTTTGTCTCTGGATGTTGTGTCCGGGATAGCCGTGGATTGGAGCGGTGGCCTTAGGGACTGTGGAGGGGTATCCGTCTCTTGGGATTTGTCCCAGCTCCCAAGAGTTTGGGGTCATTTTGTGGGAAGGGTGGAGTCGTGTTGTCTGGCTCATGGGTCTCTCCAAGAAAGGGATTCAAGAGCAGAGCCCCAGGTGCAGGCGGGGCAACTGGAAAACTCAAACCCTGGTGAGGATTGGGTGCATAGTGGCTTGGCAAGCCCCATATGCGGGCTCTTGGTCCAGGCCCTGACAGGCCTTTCTTTGACATGGGGCTCATGCTGAGGGTCACAGTGTGAATTTGTGCCCAAGCAGCACTCAAGTTTGGGCGTGGCATCAGGGGCCATGAAGGTTTCTCCCACCCTGAACGTGTCACTCCATGCCAAGAGCAAGCTTGACAGCCATGGGGAAGGAGGAGTTCTGTTTTGTACTTGCGATACCCAGCTGTGTGGAGAATTGATATAATGTCTAGGTTCAGATATCTGAAAACCAAGGTTAGGAAGAGGTGACGGCATGAGGCCATGGCGTGTCCGAAGTGCTGGGTGTGCGGCCAGCTGTCTCCTTGTCGGTCTGGACGTCTGGCTTCAGGCTGTGTCAGGCAGAGCATGAGTGCCCTGAGAAGCCTATCCAGTTCGAGTACCGTCGAGGCCCGAGCAGGTTGATCCTCATCTGGGTTTTCTGGAGAGCCCCACAGGGAAACGTTTTTCTTCCGTTGGGCAGACACTGGGCTGGGTTTTGGTTCTGGAGTTCCTAGTCCGGAGGGCTTGTTTGCCAGGAGTTTGAGGAAGGAAGTCTGAAAACACAAGCTAGCGTGAGGTTTGGGACCGAGGGCACGGCAGGCCCACTCTGCAGAGGCTGAATCGAGATCTCCTGCACTGAGGTCATGTCAACTATGAGACGTTCCTCAGGCTAGAGTTCTTGTCCAGCATGGCCTCTTCCTGAAGGGTGTGGGGGCTTCATGAGGCCAGAAAATTTTGGCTACGATGGGATTTGTGAACTGCTCCAAAACTGAAGGTTACCTTCTGCACGACAGTTGAGTCCTATTGGATGGTTCCAAGAGGCCCCATATGGAAAGACTAGAGAGCAGGTGTCTAAGCATGGATGCCTGGGAACGCCACCTCATATTCCCACTCTTTAGTCAGGACAAGGCAGGCTCAATCTGCGGGCTCCTGGGTGAGCTACCCAGAGGGGAGAGTTGAAATGGACTCTCCTGAAGATGAGTCCTACTGTGGCTTGGTGGCCTGGGAGACCTTGGAATGTGGAGGTGGCTCAGGGACTCTGCAGGATTCTCCAACATGAGGTGTTTGACACGGCTCCAACAAGGAAACTTCCCATGTGGACACGAGAGGAGTTCTGTTCCGTGCCTCAGGAAAGCCCCATACCCTGTTCTTCGAACCAAAGCCTCTGAGGAGTGACACCTGGAAACCAAAGCAAGAGTTGAGACTACGGCCTAAAGGCCTGTCCGGCTCAACCTTCTATCTCTGTTGACATCTGTGTGCATGCATTCATGGATGTAGCTGCTCAGCTTGTGTCCGAATGCCCCTGTGAGTCCAGTGAGGCTCCCAGTAGTGGGATGTCCTCGGAGGCCTTGAGGTTTCTCATATTCTGGAGGTGTGTGGCCAAAGGAATGGACACAGTTTCCCAGGAGAGAGCAAGCACGGTCCTGTGGTATGGCTCCAGAGGACCCAGCCTAGAGGCTGTGTTTGCCAGGGCTGTGGGGACAGATGTCTGAAAAAGCAAACTTGGCTCAGCTAGGGGCCAATGTAATGGCAGGCCTGATCTCCAGTCCATGAGGGGAGATCCTCTGGAAATCAAATAGGGCAAGTGGGAGGCAGTCACTCAGGATTTTGTCTCTGGGTGTTGCGTTTACAGTGTCCGGTCAGGGTAGGGGTTGTCTCAGAGGCCGAGGAAGAGCCTTCCTCTCGGGGGATTGTCCAAGCTCCCAAGTGTTTGTGTTCATTCTGTGGGAATGAAGAGTACTGTTTTCTGCCACAGGGGACCCCCCAGGAGTGGGACTCTAGAGCACAGCAGTGGGTTCCCTCAACTGGAATACACACCATCTAGTTAGTCCTGTGTGCCTATGGGCATGGCAAGCCACATATGCGGGCTCTTGGTCAAGTCACTGAGAGGCGTTACTTGAATAAGGTACTCACGCTGAGGGTCACAATGTGTGTTTGTGCCCAAGGCGGCCCTCACGCTTGGGCGTGGCCTCATGGGCCATGCCGTTTTCTCCTACACTGAAGGTTTGACTCACTGCCAGCAGCAAGGTTTCTTGCCATGGGGAAGGAGGGGTTCTGACTTGTGCATCAGGTTCCCCCCTGTGCAGGGATTGGAGATAAGGTCTAGGTTCCGATGACTGAAAACCCAGGTTGGGAATGGATGGTGGCCTAAGGCAGTGGCGGGTCCAATGTGCTGGGTGTGCAGCCAGATGTGTCGGTGTCTGTTTGAAGGTCTGGGCTCAGGCTATTTGCGACAGAGCATCACTGTTTAAGGTAGCCTATGCAATTGGGGTGTTGCCGAGGGCCAAGCAGTTTGATCCTCATTTGGGGTTTCTGGGCAGCGTCATAGACAATGTTTTTCTCCTGGGAGGCAGGCACAGTGCTTCATTGTGGCCCCAGAATTCCCAGTAGGGAGGGTTTGTGGGCCAGGAGTGTGAGGACGGAAGTCTGAAAACACAAGCTAGTGTGAGGATTGGAGCCAAGGGCAGAGCAGGCCCACTCTGCAGAGGCTGAATCAAAATCTCCTGCATCTGAAGTCAGGCTGAGGATCAGACGTTGGCTGAGACTGGAGTATGTGTCCATGATGGCACCTTCATGAAGTGGGGGCCTCATGAGGCCAAGGAAGTTTTCCCACGCTGAGTTTGGAGGTTGCCCCAAACCACAAGGTTTCCTTCTGCGGGACATTCGAGTCCTGTTGCATGGCTCCAGGACATAGCATATGGAAGGACTGGAGAGCAGGGTTCGAAGGATGGATCCCTGTACAGCATGCCTCGCATTCCCATTGGCTATTAGGGACAAGATATGTTTGATCTGCTGCCTCTGGAACACGAGACCCAGGGGGCTGAGTTGAAATGGCTTCTCCTGAGGATGCGTCATAATGTGCGTTTGGGTCCATGGAGACCTTGGAATGTGCTGGTTGTTCAGTGGCCCTGCGGAACTCTCCTACCTGAAGTGTTTGATACATCCCAGTAAGAAAGCTGCCCATGTGGAGATGAGAGATGTTTGGTTTGGTGCCTCAGAAAAGCCCCATGTGCTGGTCTACGAAAACAGTCCTCTGAGAATGGAAACATGGAAACCAAAGCTAAGGTTCAGATTAGGGCCTGGGGGCCTGTCCATTTCAACCTTCTGTCTCTGGGGACACTGTATGCGAGTCTAAGTGGAGATAGTTGCTCCGCTGGTGTCAGAGAGCCCCTCTTAGTCCAGGGTGGCCTATACTATTGATGGCCTCAGGGACCTTGGAGCTTTTCCCTAACCTGTAGGGTTGTGGTCAATGGATTGGGCACACTTTCCTTGGAGAGGGCAGGCACAATCTTTCGCAGTTTGGTCCAGAGGCCCTAGCCTGGATGTTGTGTGGGTCCAGGCTGTGGGCACAGAAGTCTGAATACACAAACTCAGCTTATGAGTGGCGCCTAGGGTATGGCAGGCCGGATGTACAGCCCGAGAGAGAGCTCCTGGGCCTCTGAAACAAGGGCGAGTGGGAGGCGTTCCTTCAGGCTTTTGTCTCTGGATGTTGTGTCCGGGATAGCCGTGGATTGGAGCGGTGGCCTCAGGTACTGTGGACGAGTATCCCTCTCTGGGGATTTGTCCCAGCTCCCAAGAGTTTGGGGTCATTTTGTGGGAAGGGTGGAGTCGTGTTGTCTGGCTCATGGGTCTCTCCAAGAAAGGGATTCCAGAGCAGAGCTCCAGGTACGGGCGGGGCGACTGGAAAATTCAAACCGTGGTGAGGATTGGGTGCATAGGGGCTTGGCAAACCCCATATGTGGGCTCTTGGTCCAGGCCCTGACAGGCCTTTCTTTGACATGGGGCTCATGCTGAGGGTCACAGTGTGAATTTGTGCAAAAGCAGCACTCAAGTTTGGGCGTGGCATCAGGGGCCATGAAGGTTTCTCCCACCCTGAAGGTGTGACTGCATGCCAAGAGCAAGCTTGACAGCCATGGGGAAGGAGGAGTTCTGTTTTGTACTTGCTATACCCAGCTGTGTGGAGAATTGATATAATGTCTAGGTTCAGATATCTGAAAACCAAGGTTAGGATGAGGTGACGGCATAAGACCATGGCGTGTCCGTAGTGCTGTGTGTGCGGCCAGCTGTCTCCTTGTCTGTCTGGACGTCTGGCTTCAGGCTGTTTCAGGCAGAGCATGAGTGCCCAGAGCAGCCTATCCAGTTCGGGTACCGTCGAGGCCCGAGCAGGTTGATCCTCATCTGGGTTTTCTGGAGAGCCCCACAGGGAAACGTTTTTCTTCCGTTGGGCAGACACTGGGCTGGGTTTTGGTTCTGGAGTTCCTAGTCCGGAGGGCTTGTTTGCCAGGAGTTTGAGGAAGGAAGTCTGAAAACACAAGCTAGCGTGAGGTTTGGGACCGAGGGCACGGCAGGCCCACTCTGCAGAGGCTGAATCGAGATCTCCTGCACTGAGGTCATGTCAACTATGAGACGTTCCTCAGGCTAGAGTTCTTGTCCACCATGGCCTCTTCCTGAAGGGTGTGGGGGCTTCATGAGGCCAGAAAGTTTTGGCTACGATGGGATTTGTGAACTGCTCCAAAACTGAAGGTTACCTTCTGCACGACAGTCGAGTCCTATTGGATAGTTCCAAGAGGCCCCATATGGAAAGACTCGAGAGCAGGTGTCTAAGCATGGATGCCTGGGAACGCCACCTCATATTCCCACTCTTTAGTCAGGACAAGGCAGGCTCAATCTGCGGGCTCCTGGGTGAGCTACCCAGAGGGGAGAGTTGAAATGGTCTCTCCTGAAGATGAGTGCTACTGTGGCTTGGTGGCCTGGGAGACCTTGGAATGTGGAGGTGGCTCAGGGACTCTGCAGGATTCTCCAACATGAGGTGTTTGACACGGCTCCAACAAGGAAACTTCCCATGTGGAGACGAGAGGAGTTATGTTCCGTGCCTCAGGAAAGCCCCATACCCTGTTCTTCGAACCAAAGCCTCTGAGGAGTGACACCTGGAAACCAAAGCAAGAGTTGAGACTACGGCCTAAAGGCCTGTCCGGCTCAACCTTCTATCTCTGTTGACATCTGTGTGCATGCATTCATGGATGTAGCTGCTCAGCTTGTGTCCGAATGCCCCTGTGAGTCCAGTGAGGCTCCCAGTAGTGGGATGTCCTCGGGGGCCTTGAGGTTTCTCATATTCTGGAGGTGTGTGGCCAAAGGAATGGACACAGTTTCCCAGGAGAGAGCAGGCACGGTCCTGTGGTATGGCTCCAGAGGACCCAGCCTAGAGGCTGTGTTTGCCAGGGCTGTGGGGTCAGATGTCTGAAAAAGCAAACTTGGCTCAGCTAGGGGCCAATGTAATGGCAGGCCTGATCTCTAGTCCGTGAGGGGAGATCCTCTGGAAATCAAAGTAGGGCAAGTGGGAGGCAGTCACTCAGGATTATGCCTATGGGTGTTGCGTTTACAGTGTCCGGTCAGGGTAGGGGTTGTCTCAGAGGCCGAGGAAGAGCCTTCCTCTCGGGGGATTGTCCAAGCTCCCAAGAGTTTGTGTTCATTCTGTGGGAATGAAGAGTACTGTTTTCTGCCACAGGGGACCCCCCAGGAGAGGGACTCTAGAGCACAGCAGTGGGTTCCCTCAACTGGAATACACACCATCTAGTTAGTCCTGGGTGCCTATGGGCATGGCAAGCCACATATGCGGGCTCTTGGTCCAGTCACTGAGAGGCGTTACTTGAATAAGGTACTCACGCTGAGGGTCACAATGTGTGTTTGTGCCCAAGGCGGCCCTCACGCTTGGGCGTGGCCTCATGGGCCATGCCGTTTTCTCCTACACTGAAGGTTTGACTCACTGCCAGCAGCAAGGTTTCTTGACATGGGGTAGTAGGGGTTCTGACTTGTGCATCAGGTTCCCCCCTGTGCAGGGATTGGAGATAAGGTCTAGGTTCCGATGACTGAAAACCCAGGTTGGGAATGGATGGTGGCCTAAGGAAGTGGCGGGTCCAATGTGCGGGGTGTGCAGCCAGCTGTGTCGGTGTCTGTTGGAAGGTCTGGGCTCAGGCTATTTGCGACAGAGCATCACTGTTTAAGGTAGCCTATGCAATTGGGGTGTTGCCGAGGGCCAAGCAGTTTGATCCTCATTTGGGGTTTCTGGGCAGCGCCATAGACAATGTTTTTTTCCTGGGAGGCAGGCACAGTGCTTCATTGTGGCCCCAGAATTCCCAGTAGGGAGGGTTTGTGGGCCAGGAGTGTGAGGACGGAAGTCTGAAAACACAAGCTAGTGTGAGGATTGGAGCCAAGGGCAGAGCAGGCCCACTCTGCAGAGGCTGAATCAAAATCTCCTGCATCTGAAGTCAGGCTGAGGATCAGACGTTGGCTGAGGCTGGAGTATGTGTCCATGATGGCACCTTCATGAAGTGGGGGCCTCATGAGGCCAAGGAAGTTTTCCCACGCTGAGTTTGGAGGTTGCCCCAAACCACAAGGTTTCCTTCTGCGGGACATTCGAGTCCTGTTGCATGGCTCCAGGACATACCATATGGAAGGACTGGAGAGCAGGGTTCGAAGGATGGATCCCTGTACAGCATGCCTCGCATTCCCATTGGCTATTAGGGACAAGATATGTTTGATCTGCTGCCTCTGGGACACGCGACCCAGGGGGCTGAGTTGAAATGGACTCTCCTGAGGATGCGTCATAATGTGCGTTTGGGCCATGGAGACTTTGGAATGTGCTGGTTGTTCAGTGGCCCTGCGGAACTCTCCTACCTGAAGTGTTTGATACATCCCAGTAAGAAAGCTGCCCATGTGGAGATCAGAGATGTTTGGTTTGGTGCCTCAGAAAAGCCCCATGTGCTGGTCTACGAAAACAGTCCTCTGAGAACGGAAACATGGAAACCAAAGCTAAGGTTCAGATTAGGGCCTGGGGGCCTGTCCATTTCAACCTTCTGTCTCTGGGGACACTGTCTGAGAGCCTAAGTGGAGATAGTTGCTCCGCTGGTGTCAGAGAGCCCCTCTTATTCCAGGGTGGCCTATACTATTGATGGCCTCAGGGACCTTGGAGCTTTTCCCTAACCTGTAGGGTTGTGGTCAATGGATTGGGGACGCTTTCCTTGGAGAGGGCAGGCACAATCTTTCGCTGTTTGGTCCAGAGGCCCTAGCCTGGATGTTGTGTGGGTCCAGGCTGTGGGCACAGAAGTCTGAATACACAAACTCAGCTTATGAGTGGCGCCTAGGATATGGCCGGCCGGATGTACAGCCCGAGAGGGAGCTCCTGGGCCTCTGAAACAAGGGCGAGTGGGAGGCGTTCCTTCAGGCTTTTGTCTCTGGATGTTGTGTCCGGGACAGCCTGGATTGGAGCGGTGGCCTCAGGTACTGTGGACGAGTATCCCTCTCTGGGGATTTGTCCCAGCTCCCAAGAGTTTGGGGTCATTTTGAGGGAAGGGTGGAGTCGTGTTGTCTGGCTCATGGGTCTCTCCAAGAAAGGGATTCCAGAGCAGAGCTCCAGGTACGGGCGGGGCGACTGAAAAATTCAAACCGTGGTGAGGTTTGGGTGCATAGGGGCTTGGCAAGCCCCATATGTGGGCTCTTGGTCCAGGCCCTGACAGGCCTTTCTTTGACATGGGGCTCATGCTGAGGGTCACAGTGTGAATTTGTGCCCAAGCAGCACTCAAGTTTGGGCGTGGCATCAGGGGCCATGAAGGTTTCTCCCACCCTGAACGTGTGACTCCATGCCAAGAGCAATCTTGACAGCCATGGGGAAGGAGGAGTTCTGTTTTGTGCTTGCTATACCCAGCTGTGTGGAGAATTGATATAATGTCTAGGTTCAGATATCTGAAAACCAAGGTTAGGATGAGGTGACGGCATAAGACCATGGCGTGTCCGAAGTGCTGGGTGTGCGGCCAGCAGTCTCCTTGTCTGTCTGGACGTCTGGCTTCAGGCTGTGTCAGGCAGAGCATGAGTGCCCAGAGCAGCCTATCCAGTTCGGGTACCGTCGAGGCCCGAGCAGGTTGATCCTCATCTGGGTTTTCTGGAGAGCCCCACAGGGAAACGTTTTTCTTCCGTTGGGCAGACACTGGGCTGGGTTTTGGTTCTGGAATTCCTAGTCCGGAGGGCTTGTTTGCCAGGAGTGTGAGGAAGGAAGTCTGAAAACACAAGCTAGCGTGAGGTTTGGGACCGAGGGCACGGCAGGCCCTCTCTGCAGAGGCTGAATCGAGATCTCCTGCACTGAGGTCATGTCAACTATGAGACGTGCCTCAGGCTAGAGTTCTTGTCCAGCATGGCCTCTTCCTGAAGGGTGTGGGGGCTTCATGAGGCCAGAAAGTTTTGGCTACGATGGGATTTTTGAACTGCTCCAAAACTGAAGGTTACCTTCTGCACGACAGTCGAGTCCTATTGGATGGTTCCAAGGGAAAGACTCGAGAGCAGGTGTCTAAGCATGGATGCCTGGGAACGCCACCTCATATTCCCACTCTTTAGTCAGGACAAGGCAAGCTCAATCTGCGGGCTCCTGGGTGAGCTACCCAGAGGGGAGAGTTGAAATGGACTCTCCTGAACATGAGTCCTACTGTGTCTTGGTGGCCTGGGAGACCTTGGAATGTGGAGGTGGCTCAGGGACTCTGCAGGATTCTCCAACATGAGGTGTTTGACACGGCTCCAACAAGGAACCTTCCAATGTGGAGACGAGAGGAGTTCTGTTCCGTGCCTCAGGAAAGCCCCATACCCTGTTCTTCGAACCACAGCCTCTGAGGAGTGACACTTGGAAACCAAAGCAAGAGTTGAGACTACGGCCTAAAGGCCTGTCCGGCTCAACCTTCTATCTCTGTTGACATCTGTGTGCATGCATTCATGGATGTAGCTGCTCAGCTTGTGTCCGAATGCCCCTGTGAGTCCAGTGAGGCTCCCAGTAGTGGGATGTCCTCGGAGGCCTTGAGGTTTCTCATATTCTGGAGGTGTGTGGCCAAAGGAATGGACACAGTTTCCCAGGAGAGAGCAGGCACGGTCCTGTGGTATGGCTCCAGAGGACCCAGCCTAGAGGCTGTGTTTGCCAGGGCTGTGGGGACAGATGTCTGAAAAAGCAAACTTGGCTCAGCTAGGGGCCAATATAATGGCAGGCCTGATCTCTAGTCCGTGAGGGGAGATACTCTGGAAATCAAAGTAGGGCAAGTGGTAGGCAGTCACTCAGGATTTTGCCTCTGGGTGTTGCGTTTACAGTGTCCGGTCAGGGTAGGGGTTGTCTCAGAGGCCGAGGAATAGCCTTCCTCTCGGGGGATTGTCCAAGCTCCCAAGAGTTTGTGTTCATTCTGTGGGAATAAAGAGTACTGTTTTCTGCCACAGGGGACCCCCCAGGAGAGGGACTCTAGAGCACAGCAGTGGGTTCCCTCAACTGGAATACACACCATCTACTTAGTCCTGGGTCCCTATGGGCATGGCAAGCCACATATGCGGGCTCTTGGTCCAGTCACTGAGAGGCGTTACTTGAATAAGGTACTCACGCTGAGGGTCACAATGTGTGTTTGTGCCCAAGGTGGCCCTCACGCTTGGGCGTGGCCTAATGGGCCATGCCGTTTTCTCCTACACTGAAGGTTTGACTCACTGCCAGCAGCAAGGTTTCTTGCCATGGAGTAGGAGGGGTTCTGACTTGTGCATCAGGTTCCCCCCTGTGCAGGAATTGGAGATAAGGTCTAGGTTCCGATGACTGAAAACCCAGGTTGGGAATGGATGGTGGCCTAAGGAAGTGGCGGGTCCAATGTGCTGGGTGTGCAGCCAGCTGTGTCGGTGTCTGTTGGAAGGTCTGGGCTGAGGCTATTTGCGACAGAGCATCACTGTTTAAGGTAGCCTATGCAATTGGGGTGTTGCCGAGGGCCAAGCAGTTTGATCCTCATTTGGGGTTTCTGGGCAGCGCCATAGACAATGTTTTTCTCCTGGGAGGCAGGCACAGTGCTTCATTGTGGCCCCAGAATTCCCAGTAGGGAGGGTTTGTGGGCCAGGAGTGTGAGGACGGAAGTCTGAAAACACAAGCTAGTGTGAGGATTGGAGCCAAGGGCAGAGCAGGCCCACTCTGCAGAGGCTGAATCAAAATCTCCTGGATCTGAAGTCAGGCTGAGGATCAGACGTTGGCTGAGGCTGGAGTATGTGTCCATGATGGCACCTTCATGAAGTGGGGGCCTCATGAGGCCAAGGAAGTTTTCCCACGCTGAGTTTGGAGGTTGCCCCAAACCACAAGGTTTCCTTTTGTGGGACATTCGAGTCCTGTTGCATGGCTCCAGGACATAGCATATGGAAGGACTGGAGAGCAGGGTTCGAAGGATGGATCCCTGTACAGCATGCCTCGCATTCCCATTGGCTATTAGCGACAAGATATGTTTGATCTGCTGCCTCTGGAACACGCGACCCAGGGGGCTGAGTTGAAATGGCCTCTCCTGAGGATGCGTCATAATGTGCATTTGGGTCCATGGAGACCTTGGAATGAGCTGGTTGTTCAGTGGCCCAGCGGAACTCTCCTACCTGAAGTGTTTGATACATCCCAGTAAGAAAGCTGCCCATGTGGAGATGAGAGATGTTTGGTTTGGTGCCTCAGAAAAGCCCCATGAGCTGGTCTACGAAAACAGTCCTCTGAGAACGGAAACATGGAAACCAAAGCTAAGGTTCAGATTAGGGCCTGGGGGCCTGTCCATTTCAACCATCTGTCTCTGGGGACACTGTCTGAGAGTCTAAGTGGAGATAGTTGCTCCGCTGGTGTCAGAGAGCCCCTCTTATTCCTGGGTGGCCTATACTATTGATGGCCTCAGGGACCTTGGAGCTTTTCCCTAACCTGTAGGGTTGTGGTCAATGGATTGGGCATGCTTTCCTTGGAGAGGGCAGGCACAATCTTTCGATGTTTGGTCCAGAGGCCCTAGCCTGGATGTTGTGTGGGTCCAGGCTGTGGGCACAGAAGTCTGAATACACAAACTCAGCTTATGAGTGGCGCCTAGGATATGGCCGGCCGGATGTACAGCCCGAGAGGGAGCTCCTGGGCCTCTGAAACAAGGGCGAGTGGGAGGCGTTCCTTCAGGCTTTTGTCTCTGGATGTTGTGTCGGGGATAGCCGTGGATTGGAGCGGCTCCAAAAGTCCCTGAGGCCATCCCAATAGTGTAGGTCGCCCGGAACAAACATGGGCTGTCTGACACAAGCTGATAATCACCCTCCACTCATACCATAGATGGATGTCCCCAGAGAAGAAGATTGTACCAGACAGGACCCTAGGCCATAATAGGATCCATTGCTTTGGGTTACAGGCATGTGTCCTCAAAAGCCTAATTCCAATACGAGCATAGGGGTTTTCCTGAGGCACCCATCAGAACTCATCTCGTCTCCACAAGGAAACCTGTGCATGGGAGCCATGTCCAAAGATTAGGAGAGTACTTCAGGGTCCCGGTGCCACCGCCCCATTCCAAGGCCCTCATGGACACAAAAACACATTAGGACCCATCCTCAGGAAAGTCCATTTCAAGTCAGCCACCCCGGTTGACCAGGCAGAGCCATCAGATCTAAACTGTCTTGTTGCTAGGAGACAATTGGAATGCGAGGCGGGCTTCCCAGGCATCCATCCGCGAACGGTGCTCTGGAGTCATTCCATATGGGATGTCCTGGAGCTGTCCAAAAGGTCTCAATTGTCCCGCAGAAGGAATCCTTGAAGGGGGCATCCCACAACTCCCAACGTGGGAAAACCTCAATGGCCTCGAGTTCCGCTCCCTTCATGAAGCGGCCGTCATGCTCAGAAACTCCATCCTGAGCCAACGTCTGATCCTCGCTCTGACTTCAGATGCATGAGATATTGGTTCAGATCTGCAGGGGGTACCTGCCGTGCCCTCGCCCTGAAACCCAAGTCTAGCTTGTCTTCTCAGACTTCCGTCCTCACACTCCTGACCCCGAAGCCCTCAAGTTTGGCAATTCCGGACCCACAATGCAGCACTCTGCCTGCCCTCTAGAAAAAAAATTATTGCCTCATGAGCTGCCCAGGCACCTTAAATGAGGGTAAACCTACACAGCCCTCGACTTTACCCAAATTATATAGTCTAACCTGGGCACTAATGCACTGTCGAACACAACCTGAGCCCGGACCTCCTGACCAACACCCAGAAAGCTGACCGCACACTGAACACATAAAACCCGCCATGGCCTTAGGTCATCATCTCTTCCCTACCTCAGTTTTCAGGCTTCAGAACCGAGACCTTATCTCCAATCACTTCCCAGGGGTGAGTGTGATGCAGAAATCAGAACTCCTCCTTACCCATGGCAAGAAACCTGTGGTTGGCACATTGTCCAACGTTCAGTGTAGGAGAAACCAGCATTCACCCTGAGGCCCCGCCCATTCTTGAGTGCGATGAGGGCATACACACGCATTGTGAACCTCAGCATGAATCCTGTCCTCTTGTAAGTCCTCTCAGTGGCTGGACCATTAGATGTCATAATGGGCTTGACATGTCCCTAGGCCCCAATTTTTAACCAGATTTCTGATTGTCCAGTCGCCCCTCCCCAGGGCTCTACTCTGGAATCCATCATTTGGTGGGACACCTGAGGTTAAAAAAGAAAAAAAAAACAACAACAACAACAAAAAAAAAACGGACTTCTTCCAGCCCACAGAATGACCGCAAACTCTTTGGACGGGGCCAAACCACCAGAGAGTAAGACTCGTCCATTTCCCATGAAGTCACCCAGAAATTCAACGACCATGAGTGACATGATATCCAGGACAAAAACTTGAGCAGAGCCTCACACTCGCCCTTCTTTCAAATCCCGAAGAGTTCTCCTCATGGTCTGTAGATCAGTTCTGCCATACCTATGACCCGAAACATAAGCCGAGTTTGTGTTTTCAGACAACTGTCCAAACAGCCCTGGCCTACACAACCTACAGGCTCAGGCCCCTGGAGCCAAAACTGAGGACTGTACTTGCCCTCTCCAAGGGAATTGTGTGTGCCCATTCCAATGGCCACAACCCTTCTCATAGGATAAACCTCCAAAGTCCCTGATCCATCTCAATAGTGGTGGCTTCCCAGGAAAAACAGGGGCAATCTGAGCCCAACTGAGCACCTACCTGCACTCAGACCCATAGACAGATGTCCCCAGAGGTAAAAAGGAAAGAACAGGCCCCTAGGCACTAATCAGATCCATTGCTTTGTTTTCCAGGCATCTCTCCTCAGAGGCCTGGATTTCAAAAGCAGCATATAGCTGTTTCTTGACTCACCCATCAGAAAACATCTCATCTACACATGGGAAACTTGCACGTTGGAGCTGTGTCAAAGCCTTTGTTTAGGAGATCCCTTTTCGACCCCAGTGCCACCGCTTCATTCCAAGGTCTCCATAGACACAAAAGCACGTTAGGACCCATCCCCAGGGGTGTCCATTTCAACACAGCGTCCTCGGTTGCTCCCCACAGATCCAGGAGATCTAACCTGTCTTGTTGCTAGGAGACAATTGGAATGCGAGGTGGGCTACCCAGCCATCCATCCTTAGAACCCTGCTCAGAATCATTGGCCTGGAGCCAAACAACAGGTCTCAATTGACCCGCAGAAGACTCTCTGCAGTTTGGAGCTTCTCACAACTCCCATCGTGGGAAAACACCCATGGCCTCGTGAAGCCCCCCCCCATTCATGAAGGGGCCATCACATAAAGAAACTCCGACCTGAGCGATCGTCTGATCCTCGCCCTGACTTCAGATGCACGAGATCTCGATTCAGGTCTGTAGATTGTGCCTGCCATGGCCTCACCCAGAAACCTAAGCCTAGCTTGTGTTCTCAGACTTTAGTCGTCAGACTACTGGCCCACAAGCCCTCCAGTTTGGCAATCCAGAACTAATGCAGCAATCTGCCGGCCCTCCAGAAGAAAAACATTGTCCTCTGGGGCTACCCAGTAACAATCAAATGAGGATAACCTGCACCGACCATGGCTGTACCCCAAATACATAGGCTGACCAGGGCACTAATGCCCTTTCTGACACAGCCTGAGCCTGGACCCCCTGGACCCGACCAGACAGCTGGCCGCACACTGAGCACATCGAGACGCCATGGCCTTAGGTCGTCATCTCTTCCCAACCTCGGTTTTCAGGTTTCAGAACCTAGACCTTATCTCCAATCACTGCCCAGGGTTGAAGGTGATGCAGAAATCAGAACTCCTTCCCCATGGCAAGAAACCTTGTGGTTGGCATGTTGTCCAACGTTCAGTGTAGTTGAAACCAGTGTGGCCCATGAGGCCCCGCCCATGCTCGCGGGACACATTGGTCACAAACACACATTGTGACGCTCAGGCTGAGCCCAGTCCTCAAGTAAGGCCGCTCAGTGGCTGGATGAAGAGATAGCATATTGGGCTTGCCATGCCCCTAGGCCCCAATTTTTAACCATAGTTCGGGTTGACCCTTCAGTCTTCCCCACGGCTTGGCTTTGGAATTCCTCTTTTGGTGGGACACCTGAGGTAAAAAAACTGAAATGAGTCCTCCCATCGCACAGATTGACGAAAAGCAATTGGGAATCGGGCCAAATCCTCAGAGAGGAAGATTCGTCCATGGCCCATGAGGCCTCCCCGACATTCCACGGCCATCACTGATACAAAATCCAGAGACAAAAGCCTGAGCAAGCACCTCAGACTCGCACTTTCTTCATATCCTGAAGAGTTCTTCTCATGGTTTGTAGATCGGGCCTGCCATACCTACGTCCCATAAATCTAAGCTGAATTTGTGTTTTCAGACTTCTGTCCTCAAAGTCTTGGGCCAACCACCCTGCAGGCTGGGCCCCTGGAGCCACACATTAGGACTGTGCCTACCAATCCATGGGAATTCTGCCCATTCCATGGTCCAAAATAGTACAAATTAGGAGAAACCTCCAAAGTCCCTGAGGCCATCCCAATAGTGTAGGTCGCCCGGAACAAACAAGGGCTGTCTGACACCAGCTGATAATCACCCTCCACTCATACCATAGATGGATGTCCCCAGAGAAGAAGATTGAACCAGACAGGACCCTAGGCCATAATAGGATCCATTGCTTTGGGTTACAGGCATGTGTCCTCAAAAGCCTGATTCCAATACGAGCATAGGAGTTTTCCTGAGGCACCCATCAGAACTCATCTCGTCTCCACAAGGAAACCTGTGCATGGGAGCCATGTCCAAAGCTTAGGAGAGTACTTGAGGGTCCCGGTGCCACCGCCCCATTCCAAGGCCCTCATGGACACAAAAACACATTAGGACCCATCCTCAGGAAAGTCCATTTCATCTCAGCCACCCCGGTTGCTCCGGCAGAGCCATCAGATCTAAACTGTCTTGTTGCTAGGAGACAATTGGAATGCGAGGCGGGCTTCCCAGGCATCCATCCGCGGAAGATGCTCTGGAGTCATTCAATATGGGATGTCCTGGAGCTGTCCAACAGGTCTCAATTGTCCCGCAGAAGGAATCCTTGAAGGGGGCATCCCACAACTCCCAACGTGGGAAAACCTCAATGGCCTCGAGATTCCGCTCCCTTCATGAAGCGGACGTCATGCTCAGAAACTCCAACCTGAGCCAACGTCTGATCCTCGCCCTGACTTCAGATGCATGAGATATTGGTTCAGATCTGCAGGGGGTACCTGCCATGCCCTCGCCCTGAAACCGAAGTCTAGCTTGTCTTCTCAGACTTCTGTCCTCACACTCCTGGCCCCTAAGCCCTCAAGTTTGGCAATTCCGGACCAAAAATGCAGCACTCTGCCTGCCCTCTAGAAAAAAAATTATTGCGTCATGAGCTGCCCAGGCACCTTAAATGAGGGTAAACCTACACAGCACTCGACTTCACCCAAATTATATAGTGTAACCTGGGCACTAATGCACTGTCGAACAAACCTGAGCCCGGACCTCCTAACCAACACCCAGAAAGCTGACCCCACACTGAGCACATAAAACCCGCCATGGCCTTAGGTCATCATCTCTTCCCTACCTCAGTTTTCAGGCTTCAGAACCGAGACCTTATCTCCAATCACTGCCCAGGGGTGAATGTTATGCAGAAATCAGAACTCCTCCTTACCCATGGCAAGAACCCTTGTGGTTGGCACGTTGTCCAACGTTCAGTGTAGGAGAAACCAGCATTCACCCTGAGGCCCCGCCCATTCTTGAGCGACGAGGGCATACACACACATTGTGACCCTCAGCATGAGTCCTGTCCTCTAGTAAGTCCTCTCAGTAGCTGGACCTTTAGATGTCATAATGGGCTTGACATGTCCCTAGGCCCCAATTTTTAACCAGATTTCTGACTGTCCAGTCGCCCCTCCCCAGGTCTCTATTCTGGAATCCCTCATTTGGTGGGACACCTGAGGTTAAAAAAGAAAACAACAACAAAAAAAAAAAAAAAAAACGGACTTCTTCCAGCCCACAGAATGACCCCAATCTCTTTGGACGGGGCCAAACCACCAGAGAGTAAGACTGGTCCATTTCCCATAAAGTCACCCAGAAATTCCACGACCATGTGTGACACGATATCAAGAGACAAAAACTTGAGAAGGATCCTCACACTCACCCTTCTTTCAAATCCCGAAGAGTTCTCCTCATGGTCTGTAGATCAGTTCTGCCATACCTAAGACCCGAAACATAAGCCGTGTTTGTGTTTTCAGACCACTGTCCAAACAGCCCTGGCCTACACAACCTACAGGCTCAGGCCCCTGGAGCCAAACCTGAGGACTGTACTTGCCCTCTGCAAGGGAATTGTGTGTGCCCATTCCAATGGCCACAACCCTTTCATAGGATAAACCTCCAAAGTCCCTGATCCATCTCAAAAGTGGTGGCTTCCCAGGAAAAACAGGGGCAATCTGAGCCCAAATGAGCACCTACCTGCACTCAGACCCATAGACAGATATCCCCAGAGGTAAAAAGGAAAGAACAGGCCCCTAGGCACTAATCAGATCCATTGCTTTGGTTTCCAGGCATCTCTCCTCAGAGCCTGGATTTCAAAAGCAGCATATAGTTGTTTCTTGACTCACCCATCAGAAAACATCTCATCTACACATGGAAAACGTGCACGTTGGAGCTGTGTCAAAGCCTCTGTTTAGGAGAACCCTTTAGGCCACCAGTGCCACCTCTTCATTCCAAGGTCTCCATAGACACAAAAGCACATTAGGAACCCTCCTTAGGGGTGTCTATTTCAACACAGCGTCCTCGGTTGCTCCCCACAGATCCAGGACATTTAACCTGTCTTGTTGCTAGGAGACAATTGGAATGTGAGGTGGGCTACCCAGCCATCCATCCTTAGAACCCTGCTCAGAATCATTGGTCTGGAGCCAAACAATAGGTCTCAATTGTCCTGCAGAAGACTCTCTGCAGTTTGCAGCTTCTCACAACTCCCATCGTGGGAAAACACCCATGGCCTCGTGATGCCCCCCCCCATTCATGAAGGGGCCGTCAGGGACAGAAACTCCAATCTGAGCGATCGTCTGATCCTCGCCCTGACTTCAGATGCACGAGATCTCGATTCAGGTCTGTAGATTGTGCCTGCCATGGCCTCACCCAGACCTAAGCCTAGCTTGTGTTCTCAGAGTTTTGTCGTCAGACTACTGGCCCACAAGCCCTCCAGTTTGGCAATCCAGAACTACAATGCAGCACTCTGCCAGCCCTCCAGAAGAAAAACATTATCCTCTGGGTCTACCCAGTAACCCCAAATGAGGATCAACCTGCACCGACCATGGCAGTACCACAAATACATAGGCTGACCAGGGCACTAATGCCCTTTCTGACACAGCCTGAGCCTGGAGCCCCTGGCCCCTCCCAGACAGCTGGCCGCACACTGAGCACATCCAGCCGCCATGGCCTTAGGTCGTCATCTCTTCCCAACCTCGGTTTTCAGGTTTCAGAACCTAGTCCTTATCTCCAATCACTGCCCAAGGTTGAAGGTGATGCAGAAATCAGAACTCCTTCCCCATGGCAAGAAACCTTGTGGTTGGCATGTTGTCCAACGTTCAGTGTCGTTGAAACCAGTGTGGCCCATGAGGCCCCGCCCATGCTCGCAGGCCACATTGGTCACAAACACACATTGTGACCCTCAGGCTGAGCCCAGTCCTCAAGTAAGGCCACTCAGTGGCTGGATGAAGAGATAGCATATTGGGCTTCCCATGCCCCTAGGCCCCAATTTTTAACCATAGTTCGGGTTGTCCCTTCAGTCTTCCCCACGGCTTGGCTTTGGAATTCCTCTTTTGGTGGGACACCTGAGGTAACAAACCTGAAATGAGTCCTCCCATCCCACAGTTTGACGAAAAGCAATTGGGAATCGGGCCAAATCCTCAGAGAGGAAGATTCGACCATGGCCCATGAGGCCTCCCCGACATTCCACAGCTATCGCTGATACAAAATCCAGAGACAAAAGCCTGAGCAAGCGCCTCAGACTCGCACTTTCTTCATATCCTGAAGAGTTCTTCTCATGGTTTGTCGATCGGGCCTGCCATACCTACGTCCCCAAACCTAAGCTGAGTTTGTGTTTTCAGACTTCTGTCCTCAAAGTCTTGGGTCACACACGCTCCAGGCTGGGCGCCTGGAGCCACACATTAGGACTGTGCCTACCAATCCATGGGAATTCTGCCCATTCCATGGTCCAAAATCATACAAATTAGGAGAAACCTCCAAAGTCCCTGAGGCCATCCCAATAGTGTAGGTCGCCCGGAACAAACAAGGGCTGTCTAACGCCAGCTGAAATCGACCTCCACTTATACCATAGATGGATGTCCCCAGAGAAGAAGATTGAACCAGACAGGACCCTAGGCCATAATAGGATCCATTGCTTTGGGTTACAGGCATGTGTCCTCAAAAGCCTGATTCCAATACGAGCATAGGGGTTTTCCTGAGGCATCCATCAGAACTCATCTCGTCTCCACAAAAAAACCTGTGCATGGGAGCCATGTCCAAAGCTTAGGAGAGTACTTCAGGGTCCCGGTGCCAACGCCCCATTCAAGGCCCTCATGGACAGAAAAACACATTAGGACCCATCCTCAGGAAAGTCCATTTCAACTCAGCCACCCCGGTTGCTCCGGCAGAGCCATCAGATTAAAACTGTCTTGTTGCTAGGAGACAATTGGAATACGAGGCGGGCTTCCCAGGCATCCATCCGCGAACGGTGCTCTGGAGTCATTCCATATGGGATGTCCTGGAGCTGTCCAACAGGTCTCAATTGTCCCGCAGAAGGAATCCTTGAAGGGGGCATCCCACAACTCCCAACGTGGGAAAACCTCAATGGCCCCGAGATTCCCCTCCCTTCATAAAGCGGCCGTAATGCACAGGAACTCCAACCTGAGCCAACGTCTGATCCTCGCTTTGACTTCAGAAGCATGAGATATTGGTTCAGATCTGCAGGGGGTACCTGTCGTGCCCTCGCCCTGAAACCCATGTCTAGCTTGTCTTCTCACACTTCCCTCCTCAAACTCCTGGCCCCGAAGTCCTAAAATTTGGCAATTCCGGACCCACAATGCAGCACTCTCCCGGCCCTCTAAAAAAAAAAAAAATATTGCCTCATGAGCTGCCCAGGCACCTTAAATGAGGATAAACCTACACAGCTCTCGACCTTGCCCAAATTATATAGTCTAACCTGGGCACTAATGCACTGTCGAACACAACCTGAGCCCGGACCTCCTGACCAACACCCAGAAAGCTGACCGCACACTGAGCACATAAAACCCGCCATGGCCTTAGGTCATCATCTCTTCCCTACCTCAGTTTTCAGGTTTCAGAAACGAGACCTTATCTCCAATCACTGCCCAGGGGTGAATGTTATGCAGAAATCAGAAATCCTTCTTACCCATGGCAAGAACCCTTGTGGTTGGCACGTTGTCCAATGTTCAGTGTAGGAGAAACGAGCATTCACCCTGAGGCCCCGCCCATTCTTGAGTGCGACAAGGGCATACACACGCATTGTGACCCTCAGCATGAGTCCTGTCCTCTAGTAAGTCCTCTCAGTAGCTGGACCTTTAGATGTCATAATGGGCTTGACATGTCCCTAGGCACCAATTTTTAACCAGATTTCTGACTGTCCAGTCGCCCCTCCCCAGGTCTCTATTCTGGAATCCCTCATTTGGTGGGACACCTGAGGTTAAAAAAGAAAACAACAACAACAAAAACAACAACAACAAAAAAAAACGGACTTCTTCCAGCTCACAGAATGACCCCAATCTCTTTGGACGGGGCCAAACACCAGAGAGTAAGACTCGTCCATTTCCCATGAAGTCACCCAGAAATTCCACGACCATGAGTGACACGATATCAAGAGACAAAAACTTGAGCAGGAGCCTCACTCGCCCTTCTTTCAAATCCCGAAGAGTTCTCCTCATGGTCTGTAGATCAGTCCTGCGATACCTATGACCCGAAACATAAGCCAAGTTTGTGTTTTCAGACAACTGTCCAAACAGCCCTGGCCTACACAACCTACAGGCTCAGGCCCCTGAAGCCAAACCTGAGGACTGTACTTGCCCTCTCCAAGGGAATTGTGTGTGCCCTTTCCAATGGCCACAACTCTTCTAATAGGATAAACCTCCAAAGTCCCTGATCCATCTCAAAAGTGGTGGCTTCCCAGGAAAATCAGGGGCAATCTGAGCCCTTCAGAGAACCTACCTGCACTCAGACCCATAGACAGATGTGCCAGGAGGTAAAAAGGAAAGAACAGGCACATAGGCACTAATCAGATCCATTGCTTTGGTTTCCAGGCATCTCTCCTCAGATTCCTGGATTTCAAAAGCAGCATACAGTTGTTTCTTGACTCACCCATCAGAAAACATCTCATCTACACATGGGAAACTTGCACGTTGGAGCTGTGTCAAAGCCTCTGTTTAGGAGAACCCTTTAGGGCACCAGTGCCACCTCTTCATTCCAAGGTCTCCATAGACACAAAAGCACAATAGGACCCATCCTTAGGGGTGTCCATTTCAACACAGCGTCCTCGGTTGCTCCCCACAGATCCAGGACATTTAACCTGTCTTGTTGCTAGGAGACAATTGGAATGCGAGGTGGGCTACCCAGCCATCCATCCTTAGAACCCTGCTCAGAGTCATTGGTCTGGAGGCAAACAACAGGTCTCAATTGTCCTGCAGAAGACTCTCTGCAGTTTGGAGCTTCTCACAACTTCCAACGTGGGAAAACACCCATGGCCTCGTGATGCCCCCCCCCCCCATTCATGAAGGGGCCATCAGGGACAGAAACTCCAACCTGAGCGATCGTCTGATCCTCGCGCTGACTTCAGATGCACGAGATCTCGATTCAGGTCTGTAGATTGTGCCTGCCATGGCCTCACCCAGAAACCTAAGCCTAGCTTGTGTTCTCAGACTTTTGTCGTCAGACTCCTGGCCCACAAGCCCTCCAGTTTGGCAATCCAGAACTACAATGCAGCACTCTGCCGACCCTCCAGAAGAAAAACATTGTCCTCTGGGGCTACCCAGTAACCCCAAATGAGGATCAACCTGCACCGACCATGGCTGTACCCCAAATGCATAGGCTGACCAGGGCACTAATGCCCTTTCTGACACAGCCTGATCCTGGAGCCCCTGGCCCCTCCCAGACAGCTGGCCGCACACTGAGCACATCCAGCCGCCATGGCCTTAGGTCGTCATCTCTTCCCAACCTCGGTTTTCAGGTTTCAGAACCTAGACCTTATCTCCAATCACTGCCCAGGGTTGAAGGTGATGCAGAAATCAGAACTCCTTCCCATGGCAAGAAACCTTGTGGTTGGCATGTTGTCCAACGTTCACTGTAGTTGAAACCAGTGTGGCCCTTTAGGCCCCGCCCATGCTCGCGGGACACATTGGTCACAAACACACATTGTGACGCTCAGGCTGAGCCCAGTCCTCAAGTAAGGCCACTCAGTGGCTGGATGAAGAGATAGCATATTGGGCTTCCCATGCCCCTAGGCCCCAATTTTTAACCATAGTTCGGGTTGTCCCTTCAGTCTTCCCCACGGCTTGGCTTTGGAATTCCTCTTTTGGTGGGACACCTGAGGTAACAAACCTGAAATGAGTCCTCACATCCCACAGTTTGACGAAAAGCAATTGGGAATCGGGCCAAATCCTCAGAGAGGAAGATTCGTCCATGGCCCTTGAGGCCTCCCCGACATTCCACGGCCATCGCTGATACAAAATCCAGAGACAAAAGCCTGAGCAAGCGCCTCAGAGTAGCACTTTCTTCATATCCTGAAGAGTTCTTCTCATGGTTTGTAGATCGGGCCTACCATTTCTACATCCCCAAATTAAGCTGAGTTTGTGTTTTCAGATCTGTCCTCAAAGTCTTGGGCCAACCACCCTGCAGGCAGGGCCCCTGGAGCCACACATTAGGACTGTGCCTACAAATCCGTGGGAATTCTGCCCATTACATGGTCCAAAATAGTACAAATTAGGAGAAACCTCCAAAGTCCCTGAGGCCATCCCAATAGTGTAGTTCGCCCGGAACAAACAAGGGCTGTCTGACACCAGCTGATAATCGACATCCGCTCATACCAAAGATGGATGTCCCCAGAGAAGAAGATTGAACCAGACAGGACCCTAGGCCATAATAGGATCCATTGCTTTGGGTTACAGGCATGTGTCCTCAAAAGCCTGATTCCAATACGAGCATAGGGGTTTTCCTGAGGCACCCATCAGAACTCATCTCGTCTCCACAAGGAAACCTGTGCATGGGAGCCATGTCCAAAGCTTAGGTGAGTACTTGAGGGTCCCGGTGCCACCGCCCCATTCCAAGGCCCTCATGGACACAAAATCACATTAGGACCCATCCTCAGGAAAGTCCATTTCAACTCAGCCACCCCGGTTGCTCCGGCAGAGGCATCAGATCTAAACTGTCTTGTTGCTAGGAGACAATTGGAATGCGAGGCGGGCTTCCCAGGCATCCATCCGCGATCGGTGCTCTGGAGTCATTCCATATGGGATGTCCTGGAGCTGTCCAACATGTCTCAATTGTCCCGCAGAAGGAATCCTTGAAGAGGGCATCCCAAAACTCCCAACGTGGGAAAACCTCAATGGCCTCGAGATTCCGCTCCCTTCATGAAGCGGCCGTCATGCTCAGAAACTCCAACCTGAGCCAACGTCTGATCCTCGCCCTGACTTCAGATGCATGAGATATTGGTTCAGATCTGCAGGGGGTACCTGCCGTGCCCTCGCCCTGAAACCCAAGTCTAGCTTGTCTTCTCAGACTTCCGTCCTCACACTCCTGGCCCCGAAGCCCTCAAGTTTGGCAATTCCGGACCCACAATGCAGCATTCTGCCGGCACTCTAGGAAAAAAATTATTGCCTCATGAGCTGCCCAGGCACCTTAAATGAGGGTAAACCTACACAGAACTCGACTTTAACCAAATTATATAGTCTAACCTGGGCACTAATGCACTGTCGAACACAACCTGAGTACGGACCTCCTGACCAACAGCCAGAAAGCTGACCGCACACTGAACACATAAAACCCGCCATGGCCTTAGGTCATCATCTCTTCCCTACCTCAGTTTTCAGGCTTCAGAACCGAGACCTTATCGCCAATTACTGTCCAGGGGTGAGTGTGATGTAGAAATCAGAACTCATCCTTACCCATGGCAAGAATCCTTGTGGTTGGCACGTTCAGTGTAGGAGAAACCAGCATTCACCCTGAGGCCCCGCCCATTCTTGAGTGCGATGAGGGCATACACACGCATTGTGACCCTCAGCATGAGTCCTGTCCTCTAGTAAGTCCTCTCAGTGGCTGAACCATTTGATGTCATAATGGGCTTGACATGTCCCTAGGCCCCAATTTTTAACCAGATTTCTGATTGTCCAGTCGCCCCTCCCCAGGGCTCTACTCTGGAATCCATCATTTGGTGGGACACCTGAGGTTAAAAAAGAAAACAACAACAACAACAACAAAAAAAAAACGGACTTCTTCCAGCCCACAGAATGACCCCAAACTCTTTGGACGGGTCCAAACCACCAGAGAGTAAGACTCGTCCATTTCCCATGAAGTCACCCAGAAATTCCACGACCATGAGTGACACGATATCCAGAGACAAAAACTTGAGCAGGAGCCTCACACTCGCCCTTCTTTCAAATCCCGAAGAGTTCTCCTCATGGTCTGTAGATCAGTCCTGCCATACCTATGACCGAAACATAAGCCGAGTTTGTGTTTTCAGACAACTGTCCAAACAGCCCTGGCCTACACAACCTACAGGCTCGGGCCCCTGGAGCCAAACCTGAGGACTGTACTTGCCCTCTCCAAGGGAATTGTGTGTGCCCATTCCAATGGCCACAACCCTTCTAATAGGATAAACCTCCAAAGTCCCTGCTCCATCTCAATAGTGGTGGCTTCCCAGGAAAAACAGGGGCATTCTGAGCCCAAGTGAGCACCTACCTGCACTCAGACCCATAGACAGATGTCCCCAGAGGTAAAAAGGAAAGAAAAGGCCCCTAGGCACTAATCAGATCCATTGCTTTGGTTTCCAGGCATCTCTCCTCAGTGGCCTGGATTTCAAAAGCAGCATATAGCTGTTTCTTGACTCACCCATTAGAAAACATCTCATCTACACATGGGAAACTTGCACGTTGGAGCTGTGTCAAAGCCTTTGTTTAGGAGAACCCTTTAGGGCCCCAGTGCCACCGCTTCATTCCAAGGTCTCCATAGATACAAAAGCACGTTAGGACCCATCCCCAGGGGTGTCCATTTCAACTCAGCGTTTTCGGTTGCTCCCCACAGATCCAGGAGATCTAACCTGTCTTGTTGCTAGGAGACAATTGGAATGCGAGGTGGGCTACAGAAACTCCAACCTGAGCGATCGTCTGATCCTCGCCCTGACTTCAGATGCACGAGATCTCGATTCAGGTCTGTAGATTGTGCCTGCCATGGCCTCACCCAGAAACCTAAGCCTAGCTTGTGTTCTCAGACTTTTGTCGTCATACTACTTGCCCACAAGCCCTCCAGTTTGGCAATCCAGAACTACAGTGCAGCACTTGCCGTCCCTCCAGAAGAAAAACATTGCCATCTGGGGCTACCCAGTAACCCCAAATGAGGATCAACCTACACCGACCTTGGCTGTACCCCAAATACATAGGGTGACCAGGGCACTAATGCCCTTTCTGACATAGCCTGAGCCTGGACTCCCTGGCCCGTCCCAGACAGCTGGCCGCACACTGAGCACATCGAGCCTCCGTGGCCTTTGGTCGTCATCTCTTCCCAAACTCGGTTTCCAGGTTTCAGAACCTAGACCTAATCTCCAATCATGCCCAAGGTTGAAGGTGATGCAGAAATCAGAACTCCTTCCCCATGGCAAGAAACCTTGTGGTTGGCATGTTGTCCAACGTTCAGTGTCGTTGAAACCATTGTGGCCCATGAGGCCCCGCCAATGCTCGCGGGCCACATTGGTCACAAACACACATTGTGACCCTCAGGCTGAGCCCAGTCCTCAAGTAAGGCCACTCAGTGGCTGGATGAAGATATAGCATATTGGGCTTGCCATGCCCCTAGGCCCCAAATTTTAACCATATTTCGGGTTGTCCCTTCAGTCTTCCCCACGGCTTTGCTTTGGAATTCCTCTTTTGGTGGGACACCTGAGGTAACAAACCTGAAATGAGTCCTCCCATCCCACAGATTGACGAAAAGCAATTGGGAATCGGGCCAAATTCTCAGAGAGGAAGATTCGTCCATGGCCCATGAGGCCTCCCCGACATTCCACGGCCATCGCTGATACAAAATCCAGAGACAAAAGCCTGAGCAAGCGACTCAGACTCGCACTTCCTTCATATCCTGAAGAGTTCTTCTCATGGTTTGTAGATCAGTCCTGCCATACCTACGTCCCCAAACCTAAGCTGAGTTTGTTTTCAGACAACTGTCTAAACAGCCCTGGCCTACACAAACTACAGGCTCAGGCCCCTGGAGCCAAACCTGAGACTGTACTTGCCTCTCCAAGGGAACTGTTTGTGCCCATTCCAATGGCCACAACCCTTCTAATAGGATAAACTTCCAAAGTCCCTGATCCATCTCAAAAGTGGTGGCTTCCCAGGAAAAAAAGGGGCAATCTGAGCCCAAATGAGCACCTACCTGCACTCAGACCCATAGACAGATATCCCCAGAGGTAAAAAGGAAAGAACAGGCCCCTAGGCACTAATCAGAATCATTGCTTTGGTTTCCAGGCATCTCTCCTCAGAGCCTGGATTTCAAAAGCAGCATATAGCTGTTTCTTGATTCACCCATCAGAAAAAATCTCATCGACACATGGGAAACTTGCACGTTGGAGCTGTGTCAAAGCCCCTGTTTAGGAGAACCCTTTAGGGCCCCAGTGCCACCGCTTCATTCCAAGGTCTCCATAGACACAAAAGCACATTAGGACCAATCACCAGGGGTGTCCATTTCAACTCAGCGTTTTCGGTTGCTCCCCACAGATCCAGGAGATCTAACCTGTCTTGTTGCTAGGAGACAATTGGAATGCGAGGTGGGATACGCAGCCATCCATCCTTAGAACCCTGCTCAGAATCATTGGCCTGGAGCCAAGCAACAGGTCTCAATTGACCTGCAGAAGACTCTCTTCTGTTTGGAGCTTCTCATAACTCCCATCGTGGGAAAACCCCCATGGCCTCGTGATACCCCCCCCCCCCAATTCATGAAGGGGCCATCAGGGACAGAAACTCCAACCTGAGCGATCGTCTGATCCTCGCCCTGACTTCAGATGCACGAGATCTCTATTCAGGTCTGTAGATTGTGCCTGCCATGGCCTCACCCAGAAACCTAAGCCTAGCTTGTGTTCTCAGACTTTTGTCGTCAGACTACTCGCCCACAAGCCCACCAGTTTGGCAATCCAGAACTACAATGCAGCACTCTGCCGGCCCTCCAGTAGAAAAACATTGTCCTCTGGGTCTACCCAGTAACCCCAAATGAGGATCAACCTGCACCGACCTTGGCTGTACCCCAAATACATAGGCTGACCAGGGCACTAATGCCCTTTCTGACACAGTCTGAGCCTGGACTCCCTGGCCCATCCCAGACAGCTGGCCGCACACTGAGCATATCGAGCCTCCGTGGCCTTAGGTCGTCATCTCTTCCCAACCTCGGTTTCCAGGTTTCAGAACCTAGACCTTATCTCCAATAACTGCCCAAGGTTGAAGGTGATGCAGAAATCAGAACTCCTTTCCCATGGCAAGAAACCTTGTGGTTGGCATGTTGTCTAACGTTCAGTGTGGTTGAAACCAGTGTGGCCCATGTGGCCCTGCCCATGCTCGCGGGGCACATTGGTCACAAACACACATTGTGATCCTCAGGCTGAACCCAGTCCTCAATTAAGGCCACTCAGGGGCTGGATGAAAGATAGCTATTGGGCTTGCCATGCCCCTAGGCCCCAATTTTTAACCATATTTCGGGATGTCCCTTCAGTCTTCCCCACGGCTTGGCTTTGGAATTCCTCTTTTGGTGGGACACATGAGGTAACAAACCTGAAAGGAGACCTCCCATCCCACAGATTGACGAAAAGCAATTCGGAATCGGGCCAAAACCTCAGAGAGGAAGATTCGTCCATGGACCATGAGGCCTCCCCGACATTCCACGGCCATCGCTGATAATAAATCCAGACACAAAAGCCTGAACAAGCGACTCAGTCTTGCACTTTCTTTATATCCTGAAGAGTTCTTCTCATGGTTTGTCTATCGGGCCTGCCATAACTATGTCCCCAAACCTAAGCTGAGTTTGTGTTTTCAGACTTCTGTCCTCAAAGTCTTGGGCCACACACCCTCCAGGCTGGGCGCCTGAAGCCACACATTAGGACTGTGCCTACCAATCCATGGGAATTCTGCCCATTCCATGGTCCAAAATCGTACAAATTAGGAGAAACCTCCAACGACCCTGAGGCCATCCCAATAGTGTGGGTCGCCCGGAACAAACAAGGGGTGTCTGACACCAGCTGATAATCGACCTCCACTCATACCATAGATGGATGTACCCAGAAAAGTGGATTGATCCAGACAGGACCCTAGGCCATAATAGGATCCATTGCTTTGGGTCACAGGCATGTGTCCTCAAAAGCCTGATTCCAATAGGAGCATAGGTGTTTTCCTGAGGCACCCATCAGAACTCATCTCGTCTCCACAAGGAAACCTGTGCATGGGAGCCATGTCCAAGCTTAGGAGAGTACTTCAGGGTCCCGGTGCCACCGCCCCATTCCAAGACCCTCATGGACAAAAAAACACATTAGGGCACATCCTCAGGAAAGTCCATTTCAACTCAGCCACCCAGGTTGCTCCCGCAGAGCCATCAGTTCTAAACTGTCTTGTTGCTAGGACACAATTGGAATGCGAGGCGGGCTTCCCAGGCTTCCATCCCCGAACGGTGCTCTGGAGTCATTCCATATGGGATGTCCTGGAGCTGTCCAACAGGTCTCAATTGTCCCGCAGAAGGAATCCTTGAAGGGGGCATCCCACAACTCCCAACGTGGGAAAAACTCAATGGCCTCGAGATTCCGCTCCCTTCATGAAGCGGCCGTCATGCTCAGAAACTCCAACCTGAGCCAACGTCTGATCCTCGCCCTGACTTCAGATGCATGAGATATTGGTTCAGATCTGCAGGGGGTACCTGCCGTGCCCTCGCCCTGAAACCCAAGTCTAGCTTGTCTTCTCAGACTTCCGTCCTCACACTCCTGGCCCCAAAGCCCTCAAGTTTGGCAATTCCGGACCCACAATGCAGCACTCTGCCTGCCCTCTAGAAAAAAAATTATTGCCTCATGAGCTGCCCAGGCACCTTAAATGAGGATAAACCTACACAGCTCTCGACTTTACCCAAATTATATAGTCTAACCTGGGCACTAATGCACTGTCGAACACAACCTGAGCCCGGAACTCCTGACCAACACCCAGAAAGCTGACCGCACACTGAGCACATAAAACCCGCCATGGCCTTAGGTCATCATCTCTTCCCTACCTCAGTTTTCAGGCTTCAGAACCGAGACCTTATCTCCAATCACTGCCCAGGTGTGAGTGTGATGCAGAAATCAGAACTCCTCCTTACCCATGGCAAGAACCCTTGTGGTTGGCACGTTGTCCAACGTTCACTGTAGGAGAAACCAGCATTCACCCTGAGGCCCTGCACATTCTTGAGTGCGACGAGGGCATACACACGCATTGTGACCCTCAGCATGAGTCCTCTCCTCTAGTAAGTCCTCTCATTGGCTGGACCATTAGATGTCATAATGGGCTTGACATGTTCCTAGGCCCCAATTTTTAACCAGATTTCTGATTGTCCAGTCGCCCCTCCCCAGGGCTCTACTCTGGAATCCCTCATTTGGTGGGACACCTGAGGTTAAAAAAGTAAACAACAACAACAACAAAAAAAAAAAACGGACTTCTTCCAGCCCACAGAATGACCGCAAACTCTTTGGACGGGGCCAAACCACCAGAGAGTAAGACTCGTCCATTTCATGAAGTCACCCAGAAATTCCACGACCATGAGTGACACGATATCCAGAGACAAAAACTTGAGCAGGAGCCTCACACTCGTCCTTCTTTCAAATCCAGAAGTGTTCTCCTCATGGTCTGTAGATCAGTCCTGCCATACCTATGACCCGAAACATAAGCCGAGTTTGTGTTTTCAGACAACTGTCCAAACAGCCCTGGCCTACACAACCTACAGGCTCAGAACCCTGGAGCCAAACCTGAGGACTGTACTTGCCCTCTCCAAGGGAATTGTGTGTGCCCATTCCAATGGCCACAACCCTTCTAATAGGATAAACCTCCAAAGTCCCTGATCCATCTCAATAGTGGTGGCTTCCCAGGAAAAACAGGGTCAATCTGAGCCCAAATGAGCACCTACCTGCACTCAGACCCATAGACAGATGTCCCCAGAGGTAAAAAGGAAAGAACAGGCCCCTAGGCACTAATCAGATCCATTGCTTTGGTTTCCAGGCATCTCTCCTCAGAGGCCTGGATTTCAAAAGCAGCATATAGCTGTTTCTTGACACACCCATCATAAAACATCTCATCTACACATGGGAAACTTGCACGTTGGAGCTGTGTCAAAGCCTCTGTTTAGTAGAACTCTTTAGGGCCCAAGTGCCACCGCTTCATTCCAAGGTCTCCTTAGACACAAAAGCACATTATGACCCATGCCCAGGGGTGTCCAATTCAATGCAGCGTCCTCGGTTACTCCCCACAGATCCAGGAGATCTAACCTGTCTTGTTGCTAGGAGACAATTGGAATGCGAGGTGGGCTACCCAGCCATCCATCCTTAGAACCCTGCTCAGAATCATTGGCCTGGAGCCAAACAACAGGTCTCAATTGTCCTGCAGAAGACTCTCTGCAGTTTGGAGTTTCTCACAACTCCCATCGTGGGAAAACCCCCATGGCCTCCTGATGCCCCCCCCCCATTCATGAAGGGGCCATCAGAAACAGAAACTCCAACCTGAGCGATAGTCTGATCCTCGCCCTGACTTCAGATGCACGAGATCTCGATTCAGGGCTGTAGATTGTGCCTGCCATGGCCTCACCCAGAAACCTAAGCCTAGCTTGTGTTCTCAGACTTTTGTCGTCAGACTACTGGCCCACAAGCCCTCCAGTTTGGCAATCCAGAACTACAATGCAGCACTCTGCCTGCCCTCCAGATAAAAAACATTGTCCTCTGGGGCTAACCAGTAACCCCAAATGAGAATCAACCTGCACCGACTTTGGCTGTACCCCAAATACATAGGCTGACCAGGGCACTAATGCCCTTTCTGACACAGCCTGAGCCTGGACCCCTGGCCACTCCCAGACAGCTGGCCGCACACTGAGCACATCGAGCCCCCATGGCCTTAGGTCGTCATCTCTTCCCAACTTCGGTTTCCAGGTTTCAGAACCTAGACCTTATCTCCAATCACTGCCCAGGTTGAAGGTGATGCAGACATCAGAACTCCTTCCCCATGGAAAGAAACCATGTGGTTGGCATGTTGTCAAACGTTCAGTGTCGTTGAAACAAGTATTGCCCATGAGGCACCGCCCATGCTCGTGGGCCACATTGGTTACAAACACACATTGTGACCCTCAGGCTGAGCCCAGTCCTCAAGTAAGGCCACTCAGTGGCTGGATGAAAGGATAGCATATTGGGCTTGCCATGCCCCTAGGCCCCAATTTTTAACCATAGTGCGTGTTGTCTCTTCAGTCTTCCCCACGGCTTGGCTTTGGAATTCCTCTTTTGGTGGGACACCTGAGGTAACAAAACTGAAATGAGTCATCCCATCCCACAGATTGACGAAAAGCAATTGGGAATCTGGCCAAATCCTCAGAGAGGAAGATTCGTCCATGGCCCATAAGGCCTCCCCGACATTCCAAGGCCATCGCTGATACAAAATCCAGAGACAAAAGCCTGAGCAAGCGCCTCAGACTCGCACTTTCTTCATATCCTGAAGAGTTCTTCTCATGGTTTGTAGATCGGGCCTGCCATACCTACGTCCCCAAACCTAAGCTGAGTTTGTGTTTTCAGACTTCTGTCCTCAAAGTCTTGGGCCACACACTCTCCAGGCTGGGACCCTGGAGCCACACATTAGGACTGTGCCTACCAATCCATGGGAATTCTGCCCATTCCATGGTCCATAATCTAACAAATTATGAGAAACCTCCAAAGTTCCTAAGGCCATCCCAATAGATTTGGTCGCCCGGAACAAACAAGGGCTGTCTGACACCAGCTGATAATCGACCTCCACTCATACCATAGATGGATGTCCCCAGAGAAGAAGATTGAACCAGACAGGACCCTAGGCCATAATAGGATCCATTGCTTTGGGTTACAGGCATGTGTCCTCAAAAGCCTGATTCCAATACGAGCATTGGGGTTTTTCTGAGGCACCCATCAGAACTCATCTCGTCTCCACAAGGAAACCTGTGCATGGGAGCCATGTCCAAAGCTTAGGAGAGAACTTCAGATTCCCGGTGCCACCGCCCCATTCCAAGGCCCTCATGGACACCAAAACACATTAGGACACATCCTCAGGAAAGTCCATTTCAAGTCAGCCACCCCGGTTGACGAGGCAGAGCCATCAGATCTAAACTGTCTTGTTGCTAGGAGACAATTGGAATGCGAGGCGGGCTTCCCAGGCATCCATCCGCGAATGGTGCTCTGGAGTCATTCTATATGGGATGTCCTGGAGCTGTTTAACAGGTCTCAATTGTCCGGAAGAAGGAATCCTTGAAGGGGGCATCCCACAACTCCCAACGTGGGAAAACCTCAATGGCTTCGAGATTCCGCTCCCTTCATGAAGCGTCCATCATGCACAGAAAATCCAACCTGAGCCAACGTCGGATCCTCGCCCTGACTTCAGATGCATGAGATATTGGTTCAGATCTGCAGGGGGTACCTGCCGTGACCTCGCCCTGAAACCCAAGTCTAGCTTGTCTTCTCAGACTTCTGTCCTCACACTCCTGGCCCCGAAGCCCTCGAGTTTGGCAATTCCGGACCCACAATGCAGCACTGTGCCTGCCCTCTAGAAAAAAAATTATTGCCTCATGAGCTACCCAGGCACCTTAAATGAGGGTAAACCTACACAGCACTCGACTTTACCCAAATTATATAGTCTAACCTGGGCACTAATGCACTGTCGAACACAACCTGAGCCCGGAACTCCTGACCAACACCCAGAAAGCTGACCGCACACTGAGCACATAAAACCCGCCATGGCCTTAGGTCATCATCTCTTCCCTACCTCAGTTTTCAGGCTTCAGAACCGAGACCTTATCTCCAATCACTGCCCAGGTGTGAGTGTGATGCAGAAATCAGAACTCCTCCTTACCCATGGCAAGAACCCTTGTGGTTGGCACGTTATCCAACGTTCAGTGTAGGAGAAACCAGCATTCACCCTGAGGCCCTGCCCATTCTTGAGTGCGACGAGGGCATACACACGCATTGTGACCCTCAGCATGAGTCCTCTCCTCTAGTAAGTCCTCTCCTTGGCTGGACCATTAGATGTCATAATGGGCTTGACATGTTCCTAGGCCCCAATTTTTAACCAGATTTCTGATTGTCCAATCGCCCCTCCCCAGGGCTCTACTCTGGAATCCCTCATTTAGTGGGACACCTGAGGTTAAAAAAGAAAACAACAACAACAACAAAAAAAAAACGGACTTCTTCCAGCCCACAGAATGACCCCAAACTCTTTGGACGGGGCCAAACCACCAGAGAGTAAGAATCGTCCATTTCCCATGAAGTCACCCAGAAATTCCACGACCATGAGTGACACAATATCCAGAGACAAAAACTTGAGCAGGAGCCTCACTCTCCCTTCTTTCAAATCCAGAAGAGTTCTCCTCATGGTCTGTAGATCAGTCCTGCCATACCTATGACCCGAAACATAATCCGAGTTTGTGTTTTCAGACAACTGTCCAAACAGCCCTGGCTTATACAACGTACAGGCTCAGGCCCCTGGAGCCAAACATGAGGACTGTACTTGCCCTCTCCAAGGGAATTGTGTGTGCCCATTCAAATGGCCACAACCCTTCTAATAGGATAAACCTCCAAAGTCCCTGATCCATCTCAACAGTGGTGGCTTCCCAGGAAAACAGGGGCAATCTGAGCCCTTCAGAGCACCTACCTGCACTCAGACCCATAGACAGATGTGCCCAGAGGTAAAAAGGAAAGAACAGGCCCCTAGGCTCTAATCAGATCCATTGCTTTGGTTTCCAGGCATCTCTCCTCAGATTCCTGGATTTCAAAAGCAGCATACAGTTGTTTCTTGACTCACCCATCAGAAAACATCTCATCTACACATGGGAAACTTGCACGTTGGAGCTGTGTCAAAGCCTCTGTTTAGTAGAACTCTTAAGGGCCCAAGTGCCACCGCTTCATTCCAAGGTCTCCTTAGACAAAAAAGCACATTAGGACCCATGCCCAGGGGTGTCCATTTCAATGCAGCGTCCTCGGTTACTCCCCACAGATCCAGGAGATCTAACCTGTCTTGTTGCTAGGAGACAATTGGAATGCGAGGTGGGCTACCCAGCCATCCATCCTTAGAACCCTGCTCAGAATCATTGGCCTGGAGCCAAACAACAGGTCTCAATTGTCCTGCAGAAGACTCTCTGCAGTTTGGAGCTTCTCACGTCTCCCATCGTGGGAAAACCCCCATGGCCTCGTGATCCCCCCCATTTATGAAGGAGCCTTCAGGGACAGAAACTCCAACCTGAGCGATCGTCTGATCCTCGCCCTGACTTCAGATGCACGAGATCTCGATTCAGGTCTGTAGATTGTGCCTGCCATGGCCTCACCCAGAAACCTAAGCCTAGCTTGTTTTCTCAGACTTTTGTCGTCAGACTACTGGCCCACAAGCCCTCCAGTTTGGCAATCCAGAACTACAATGCAGCACTCTGCCTGCCCTCCAGATAAAAAAAAACATTGTCCTCTGGGGCTAACCAGTAACCCCAAATGAGGATCAACCTGCACCGACCTTGGCTGTACCCCAAATACATAGGCTGACCAGGGCACTAATGCCCTTTCTGACACAGCCTGAGCCTGGACGCCTGGCCCCTCCCAGACAGCTGGCCGCACACTGAGCACATTGAGCCGCCATGGCCTTAGGTCGTCATCTCTTCCCAACCTCGGTTTACAGGTTTCAGAACCTAGAACTTATCTCCAATCACTGCCCACGCTGAAGGTGATGCAGAAATCAGAACTCCTTCCCCATGGCAAGAAACCTTGTGGTTGGCATGTTGTCCAACGTTCAGTGTCGTTGAAACCAGTGTGGCCCATGAGGCCCCGCCCATGCTCGCAGGCCACATTGCTCACAAACACACATTGTGACCCTCAGGCTGAGCCCAGTCCTGAAGTAAGGCCACTCAGTGGCTGGATGAAGAGATAGCATATTGGGCTTGCCATGCCCCTAGGCCCCAATTTTTAACCATAGTTCGGGTTGTCCCTTCAGTCTTCCCCACGGCTTGGCTTTGGAATTCCTCTTTTGGTGGGACACCTGAGGTAACAAAACTGAAATGAGTCATCCCATCCCACAGATTGACGAAAAGCAATTGGAAATCGGGCCAAATCCTAAGAGAGGAAGATTTGTCCATGGCCCATGAGGCCTCCCCGACATTCCACGGCCATCGCTGATACAAAATCCAGAGAAAAAAGCCTGAGCAAGAGCCTCAGACTCGCACTTTCTTCATATCCTGAAGAGTTCTTCTCATGTTTTGTCGATCGGGCCTGCCATACCTACATCCCCAAACCTAAGCTGAGTTTGTGTTTTCAGACTTCTGTCCTCAAAGTCTTGGGCCACACACTCTCCAGGCTGGGACCCTGGAGCCAAACATTAGGACTGTGCCTACCAATCCATGGGAATTCTGCCCATTCCATGGTCCATAATCGTACAAATTAGGAGAAACCTCCAAAGTCCCTAAGGCCATCCCAATAGTGTAGGTCGCCCGGAACAAACAAGGGCTGTCTGACACCAGCTGATAATCGACCTCCACTCATACCATAGGTGGATGTCCCCAGAGAAGAAGATTGAACCAGACAGGACCCTAGGCCATAATAGGATCCATTGCTTTGGGTTACAGGCATGTGTCCTCTAAAGCCTGATTCCAATACGAGCATAGGGGTTTTCCTGAGGCACCCATCAGAACTCATCTCGTCTCCACAAGGAAACCTGTGCATGGGAGCCATGTCCAAAGCTTAGGAGAGAACTTCAGATTCCCGGTGCCACCGCCCCATTCCAAGGCCCTCATGGACACCAAAACACATTAGGACACATCCTCAGGAAAGTCCATTTCAAGTCAGCCACCCCGGTTGACGAGGCAGAGCCATCAGATCTAAACTGTCTTGTTGCTAGGAGACAATTGGAATGCGAGGCGGGCTTCCCAGGCATCCATCCGCGAACGGTGCTCTGGAGTCATTCTATATGGGATGTCCTGGAGCTGTTTAACAGGTTTCAATTGTCCGGAAGAAGGAATCCTTGAAGGGGGCATCCCACAACTCCCAACGTGGGAAAACCTCAATGGCTTCGAGATTCCGCTCCCTTCATGAAGCGTCCATCATGCACAGAAAATCCAACCTGAGCCAACGTCGGATCCTCGCCCTGACTTCAGATGCATGAGATATTGGTTCAGATCTGCAGGGGGTACCTGCCGTGCCCTCGCCCTGAAACCCAAGTCTAGCTTGTCTTCTCAGACTTCTGTCCTCACACTCCTGGCCCCGAAGCCCTCGAGTTTGGCAATTCCGGACCCACAATGCAGCACTGTGCCTGCCCTCTAGAAAAAAAATTATTGCCTCATGAGCTACCCAGGCACCTTAAATGAGGGTAACCCTACACAGCACTCGACTTTACCCAAATTATATAGTCTAACCTGGGCACTAATGCACTGTCGAACACAACCTGAGCCCGGAACTCCTGACCAACACCCAGAAAGCTGACCGCACACTGAGCACATAAAACCCGCCATGGCCTTAGGTCATCATCTCTTCCCTACCTCAGTTTTCAGGCTTTAGAACCGAGACCTTATCTCCAATCACTGCCCAGGTGTGAGTGTGATGCAGAAATCAGAACTCCTCCTTACCCATGGCAAGAACCCTTGTGGTTGGCACGTTGTCCAACGTTCAGTGTAGGAGAAACCAGCATTCACCCTGAGGCCCTGCCCATTCTTGAGTGCGACGAGGGCATACACACGCATTGTGACCCTCAGCATGAGTCCTCTTTTCTAGTAAGTCCTCTCCTTGGCTGGACCATTAGATGTCATAATGGGCTTGACATGTTCCTAGGCCCCAATTTTTAACCAGATTTCTGATTGTCCAGTCGCCCCTCCCCAGGGCTCTACTCTGGAATCCCTCATTTGGTGGGACACCTGAGGTTAAAAAAGAAAACAACAACAACAACAAAAAAAAAAAAACGGACTTCTTCCAGCCCACAGAATGACCCCAAACTCTTTGGACGGGGCCAAACCACCAGAGAGTAAGAATCGTCCATTTCCCATGAAGTCACCCAGAAATTCCACGACCATGAGTGACACGATATCCAGAGACAAAAACTTGAGCAGGAGCCTCACACTCGCCCTTCTTTCAAATCCAGAAGAGTTCTCCTCATGGTCTGTAGATCAGTCCTGCCATACCTATGACCCGAAACATAATCCGAGTTTGTGTTTTCAGACAACTGTCCAAACAGCCCTGGCTTACACAACCTACAGGCTCAGGCCCCTGGAGCCAAACATGAGGACTGTACTTGCCCTCTCCAAGGGAATTGTGTGTGCCCATTCAAATGGCCACAACCCTTCTAATAGGATAAACCTCCAAAGTCCCTGATCCATCTCAATAGTGGTGGCTTCCCAGGAAAACAGGGGCAATCTGAGCCCTTCAGAGCACCTACCTGCACTCAGACCCATAGACAGATGTGCCCAGAGGTAAAAAGGAAAGAACAGGCCCCTAGGCACTAATCAGATCCATTGCTTTGGTTTCCAGGCATCTCTCCTCAGAGGCCTGGATTTCAAAAGCAGCATATAGCTGTTTGTTGACTCACCCAACAGAAATCATCTCATCTACACATGGGAAACTTGCACGTTGGAGCTGTGTCAAAGCCTCTGTTTAGTAGAACTCTTAAGGGCCCAAGTGCCACCGCTTCATTCCAAGGTCTCCTTAGACACAAAAGCACATTAGGACCCATGCCCAGGGGTGTCCATTTCAATGCAGCGTCCTCGGTTACTCCCCACAGATCCAGGAGATCTAACCTGTCTTGTTGCTAGGAGACAATTGGAATGCGAGGTGGGCTACCCAGCCATCCATCCTTAGAACCCTGCTCAGAATCATTGGCCTGGAGCCAAACAACAGGTCTCAATTGTCCTGCAGAAGACTCTCTGCAGTTTGGAGCTTCTCACGTCTCCCATCGTGGGAAAAGCCCCATGGCCTCGTGATCCCCCCCATTCATGAAGGAGCCTTCAGGGACAGAAACTCCAACCTGAGCGATCGTCTGATCCTCGCCCTGACTTCAGATGCACGAGATCTCGATTCAGGTCTGTAGATTGTGCCTGCCATGGCCTCACCCAGAAACCTAAGCCTAGCTTGTTTTCTCAGACTTTTGTCGTCAGACTACTGACCCACAAGCCCTCCAGTTTGGCAATCCAGAACTACAATGCAGCACTCTGCCTGCCCTCCAGATAAAAAAAAACATTGTCCTCTGGGGCTAACCAGTAACCCCAAATGAGGATCAACCTGCACCGACCTTGGCTGTACCCCAAATACATAGGCTGACCAGGGCACTAATGCCCTTTCTGACACAGCCTGAGCCTGGACGCCTGGCCCCTCCCAGACAGCTGGCCGCACACTGAGCACATTGAGCCGCCATGGCCTTAGGTCGTCATCTCTTCCCAACCTCGGTTTCCAGGTTTCAGAACCTAGAACTTATCTCCAATCACTGCCCACGCTGAAGGTGATGCAGAAATCAGAACTCCTTCCCCATGGCAAGAAACCTTGTGGTTGGCATGTTGTCCAACGTTCAGTGTCGTTGAAACCAGTGTGGCCCATGAGGCCCCGCCCATGCTCACAGGCCACATTGCTCACAAACACACATTGTGACCCTCAGGCTGAGCCCAGTCCTGAAGTAAGGCCACTCAGTGGCTGGATGAAGAGATAGCATATTGGGCTTGCCATGCCCCTAGGCCCCAATTTTTAACCATAGTTCGGGTTGTCCCTTCAGTCTTCCCCACGGCTTGGCTTTGGAATTCCTCTTTTGGTGGGACACCTGAGGTAACAAAACTGAAATGAGTCATCCCATCCCACAGATTGACGAAAAGCAATTGGAAATCGGGCCAAATCCTAAGAGAGGAAGATTTGTCCATGGCCCATGAGGCCTCCCCGACATTCCACGGCCTTCGCTGATACAAAATCCAGAGAAAAAAGCCTGAGCAAGTGCCTCAGACTCGCACTTTCTTCATATCCTGAAGAGTTCTTCTCATGTTTTGTCGATCGGGCCTGCCATACCTACATCCCCAAACCTAAGCTGAGTTTGTGTTTTCAGACTTCTGTCCTCAAAGTCTTGGGCCACACACTCTCCAGGCTGGGACCCTGGAGCCAAACATTAGGACTGTGCCTACCAATCCATGGGAATTCTGCCCATTCCATGGTCCATTATCGTATAAATTAGGAGAAACCTCCAAATTCCCTAAGGCCATCCCAATAGTGTAGGTTGCCCGGAACAAACAAGGGCTGTCTGACACCAGCTGATAATCGACCTCCACTCATACCATAGGTGGATGTCCCCAGAGAAGAAGATTGAACCAGACAGGACCCTAGGCCATAATAGGATCCATTGCTTTGGGTTACAGGCATGTGTCCTCTAAAGCCTGATTCCAATACGAGCATAGGGGTTTTCCTGAGGCACCCATCAGAACTCATCTCGTCTCCACAAGGAAACCTGTGCATGGGAGCCATGTCCAAAGCTTAGGAGAGAACTTCAGATTCCCGGTGCCACCGCCCCATTCCAAGGCCCTCATGGACACAAAAACACATTAGGACACATCCTCAGGAAAGTCCATTTCAACTCAGCCACCCAGGTTGCTCCCGCAGAGCCATCAGATCTAAACTGTCTTGTTGCTGGGAGACAATTGGAATGCGAGGTGGGCTTCCCAGGCATCCATCCGCGAACGGTGCTCTGGAGTCATTCCATATGGGATGTCCTGGAGCTGTCCAACAGGTCTCAATTGTCCCGCAGAAGGAATCCTTGAAGGGGGCATCCCACAACTCCCAACGTGGGAAAACCTCAATGGCCTCGAGATTCCGCTCCCTTCATGAAGCGTCCATCATGCACAGAAAATCCAACCTGAGCCAACGTCTGATCCTCGCCCTGACTTCAGATGCATGAGATATTGGTTCAGATCTGCAGGGGGTACCTGCCGTGACCTCGCCCTGAAACCGAAGTCTAGCTTGTCTTCTCAGACTTCTGTCCTCACACTCCTGGCCCCGAAGCCCTCAAGTTTGGCAATTCCGGCCCCACAATGCAGCACTGTGCCTGCCCTCTAGAAAAAAAATTATTGCCTCATGAGCTACCCAGGCACCTTAAATGATGGTAAACCTACACAGCACTCGACTTTACCCAAATTATATAGTCTAACCTGGGCACTAATGCACTGTCGAACACAACCTGAGCCCGGAACTCCTGACCAACACCCAGAAAGCTGACCGCACTCTGAGCACATAAAACCCGCCATGGCCTTAGGTCATCATCTCTTCCCTACCTCAGTTTTCAGGCTTCAGAACCGAGACCTTATCTCCAATCACTGCCCAGGTGTGAGTGTGATGAAGAAATCAGAACTCCTCCTTACCCATGGCAAGAACCCTTGTGGTTGGCACGTTGTCCAACGTTCAGTGTAGGAGAAACCAGCATTCACCCTGAGGCCCTGCCCATTCTTGAGTGCGACGAGGGCATACACACGCATTGTGACCCTCAGCATGAGTCCTCTCCTCTAGTAAGTCCTCTCATTGGCTGGACCATTAGATGACATAATGGGCTTGACATGTTCCTAGGCCCCAATTTTTAACCAGATTTCTGATTGTCCAGTCGCCCCTCCCCAGGGCTCTACTCTGGAATCCCTCATTTGGTGGGACACCTGAGGTTAAAAAAGAAAACAACAACAAAAAAAAAAAAAAAAAAAAAGGACTTCTTCCAGCCCACAGAATGACCCCAAACTCTTTGGACGGGGCCAAACCACCAGAGAGTAAGAATCGTCCATTTCCCATGAAGTCACCCAGAAATTCCACGACCATGAGTGACACGATATCCCGAGACAAAAACTTGAGCAGGAGCCTCACACTCGCCCTTCTTTCAAATCCAGAAGAGTTCTCCTCATGGTCTGTAGATCAGTCCTGCCATACTTATGACCCGAAACATAAGCCGAGTTTGTGTTTTCAGACAACTGTCCAAACAGCCCTGGCCTACACAACCTACAGGCTAAGGCCCCTTGAGCCAAACCTGAGGACTGTACTTGCCCTCTCCAAGGGAATTGTGTGTGCCCATTCCAATGGACACAACTCTTCTAATAGGATAAACCTCCAAAGTCCCTGATCCATCTCAATAGTGGTGGCTTCCCAGGAAAAACAGGGGCAATCTGAGCACTACAGAGCACCTCCCTGCACTCAGACCCATAGACAGATGTCCCCAGAGGTAAAAAGGAAAGAACAGGCCCCTAGGCAGTAATCAGATCCATTGCTTTCGTTTCCAGGCATCTCTCCTCAGAAGCCTGGAATTCAAAAGCAGCATATAGCTGTTTCTTGACTCATCCAACAGAAAACATCTCATCTAAATATGGGATACTTGCACGTTGGAGCTGTGTCAAAGCCTCTCTTTAGTAGAACTCTTTAGGGCCCAAGTGCCACCGCTTCATTCCAAGGTCTCCTTAGACACAAAAGCACATTAGGAACCATGCCCAGGGGTGTCCATTTTAATGCAGCGTCCTCGGTTGCTCCCCACAGATCCAGGAGATCTAACCTGTCTTGTTGCTAGGAGACAATTGGAATGCGAGGTGGGCTACCCAGCCATCCATCCTAGAACCCTACTCAGAATCATTGGCCTGGAGCCAAACAACAGGTCTCAATTGTCCTGCAGAAGACTCTCTGCAGTTTGCAGCTTCTCACAACTCCCATCGTGGGAAAACCCCCATGGCCTCGTGATCCCCCCCCCATTCATGAAGGGGCCATCATGGACAGAAACTACAACCTGAGCGATCGTCTGATCCTCGCCCTGACTTCAGATGCATGAGATCTCGATTCAGGTCTGTAGATTGTGCCTGCCATGGCCTCACCCAGAAACCTAAGCCTAGCTTGTGTTCTCAAACTTTTGTCGTCAGACTACTGGCCCACAAGCCCTCCAGTTTGGCAATCCAGAACTACAATGCAGCACTCTGCCTGCCCTCCAGAAGAAAAACATTGTCCTCTGGGGCTACCCAGTAACCCCAAATGAGGATCAACCTGCACCGACCTTGGCTGTACCCCAAATACATAGGCTGACCAGGGCACTAATGCCCTTTCTAACACAGCCTGAGCCTGGACTCCCTGGCCCGTCCCAGACAGCTGGCCGCACACTGAGCACATCGAGCCGCCATGGCCTTAGGTCGTCATCTCTTCCCAACCTCGGATTTCAGGCTTTAGATTCTAGACCTTACCTCCAATCACTGCCCAGGGTTGAACGGGATGTAGAAAGCAGAACTCCATCCCCATGGCAAGATACCTTGTGTTTGGCATGTTGTCCAACTTTCAGTGTAGTTGAATCCAGTGTTGCCCATGAGGCCCCGCCATGCTCGCAGGCTACATTGGTCACAAACACACATTGTGACCCTTAGCCTGACCAAAGTCCTCAAGTAAGGCCTCTCAGTGGCTGGATGAAGAGATAGCATATTGGGCTTGCCATGCCCTTAGTCCCCAATTTTGAACCATAGTTCTGGTGGTCCCTTCAGTCTTCCCCACGGCTTTGCTTTGGAATTCCTCTTTTGGTGTGACACCTGAGGTAACAAAACTGAAAGGAGTTCTCCCATCCCACAGTTTGACGAAAAAAAATTGGGAATCGGGCGAAATCCTCATAGAGGTAGATTCGTCCATGGCCCATGAAGCATCCCCGACATTCTACGGCCATTGCTGATACAAATTCCAGAGACAAATGCCTGAGCAAGCACCTCAGACTCGCTCTATATTCAAATCTTCATGAGTTCTTCTCATGGTTTGTATATTGGGCCTGCCATACCGACGTCCCCAAAAAAAGCTGAGTTTGTGTATCAGAATCACAATCAGAACTCTGCATTCCACATGGCTGTAATGCTTGTTCTTTACATGGAGTCACACCTTCACGTGGGGAACCCTTCATGGCCCCTGATGCCACGCCAAAACATGAGTGCTGCTTGGGCACAAATTCACACTATGACCCTAGCATGAGCCCCATGTCAAAGAAAGGCCTGTCAGGTTCGGGACGAAGATCCTGCATATAGACCCTGCCATGCCCATAGGCACCCAGGACTAACTACATGGTGTGTATTCCAGTTGAAGGAACCAACTCAGCCCCCTGGGTCGCGTGTTCCAGAAGCCCCAGATCAAACATATCTTATCGCTAATGGCCAATTGGAATGCGAGGCATGCTGTACAGGGATCCATCCTTCGAACCCTGCTCTCCAGTCCTTCCGTATGGTATGTCCTGGAGCCATGCAACAGGACTCGAATGTACCGCAGAAGGAAACCTTGTGGTTTGGGGCAACCTCCAAACTCAGCGTGGGAAAACTTCCTTGGCCTCATGAGGCCCCCGCTTCATGAAGGTGCCATCATGGACACATACTCCAGGCTCAGCCAACGTATGATCCTCAGCCTGACTTCAGATGCAGGAGATTTTGATTCAGCCTCTGCAGAATGGGCCTGCTCTGCCCTTGGCTCCAATCCTCACCCTAGCTTGTGTTTTCAGACTTCCGTCCTCTCACTCCAGGCCCACAAGCCCTCCCTACTGGGAATTCTGGGGCCACAATGAAGCACTCTGCCTGCCTCCCAGGAGAAAAACATTGTCTATGGTGCTGCCCAGAAACCCCAAATGAGGATCAAACTGCTTGGCCCTCGGCAACACCCCAATTGCATAGGCTACCTTAAACACTGATGCTCTGAGGCAAATAGCCTGAGCCCAGACCTTCCAACAGACACCGACACAGCTGGCTGCACACCCAGCACATTGAACCCGCCACTGCCTTAGGCCACCATCCATTCCCAACCTGGGTTTTCAGTCATCGGAACCTAGACCTTATCTCCAATCCCTGCACAGGGGGGAACCTGATACACAAGTAGGAACCCCTCCTTCCCCATGGCAAGAAAACTTGCTGCTGGCAGTGAGTCAAACCTTCAGTGTAGGAGAAAACGGCATGGCCCATGAGGCAACGCCCAAGCGTTAGGGCCGCCTTGGGTACAAACACACATTGTGACCCTCAGCGTGAGTACCTTATTCAAGTAACGCCTCTCAGTGACTGGACCAAGAGCCCGCATATGTGGCTTGCCATGCCCATAGGCACCCAGGATTAACTAGATGGTGTGTATTCCAGTTCAGGGAACCCACTGCTGTGCTCTAGAGTCCCTCTCCTGGGGGGTCCCATGTGGCAGAAAACAGTACTCTTCCCTTCCCACAGAATGAATCCAAACACTTGGGAGCTTGCACAATCCCCCGAGAGGAAGGCTCTTCCTCGGCCTCTGAGACAACCCCTACCCTGACCGGACACTGTGAACGCAACACCCAGAGACAAAATCCTGAGTGACTGCCTCCCACTTGCCCTCCTTTGATATCCAGAGGATCTCCCCTCACGGACTGGAGATCAGTCCTGCCATTACCTTGGCCACTAGCTGAGCCAATTTTGCTTTTTCAGACATCTGTCCCCACAGCCCTGGCAAACACAGCCTCTAGGCTGGGTCCTCTGGAGCCATACCACAGGACCGTGCCTGCTCTCTCCTGGGAAACTGTGTCCATTCCTTTGGCCACACACCTCCAGAATATGAGAAACCTCAAGGCCCCCGAGGACATCCCACTACTGGTAGGCTCCCTGGACACACAGGGGCATTCGGACACAAGCTGAGCAGCTACCTCCACGAAGGCATGCCCACAGATGTCAACAGAGATAGAAGGTTGAGCCGGACAGGCCCTTAGGCCGTAATCTCAACTCTTGCTTTGGGTTCCAGGTGTTACTCCTCAGAGGCTTTGGTTCGAAGAACAGGATATGGGGCTTTCCTGAGGCACTGAACAGAACTTCTCTCCTCTCCACATGGGAAGCTTCCCTGTTGGAGCTGTGTCAAACACCTCAGTTTGGAGAACCCTGCAGAGTCCCTGAGCCACCTCCACATTCCAAGGTCTCCCAGGCCACCAAGCCACAGTAGGACTCATCTTCAGGAGAGTCCATTTCAACTCTCCCCTCTGGGTAGCTCACCCAGGAGCCTGCAGATTGAGCCTGCCTTGTACTGACTAAAGAGTGGGAATATGAGGTGGCGTTCCCAGGCATCCATGCTTAGACACCTGCTCTTGAGTCTTTCCGTATGGGGCCTCCTGGAACCATCCAATAGGAATCGACTGTCGTGCAGAAGGAAAACTTGAGGTTTGGAGTAGTTCACAAATCCCATCGTAGGCAAACATCCCTGGCCTAATGAAGCCCTCACCCTTCAGGAAGAGGCCATGCTGGACAAAAACTCTAGCCTGAGGCATGTCTCATAGTTGACATGACCTCAGTGCAGGAGATCTCGATTCAGCCTCTGCAGAGTGGGCCTGCCGTGCCCTCGGTCCCAAATCTCACGCTAGCTTGTGTTTTCAGACTTCCTTCCTCACACTCCTGGCAAACAAGCCCTCCGGACAAGAAACTCCAGAACCAAAACCCAGCCCAGTGTCTGCCCAACGGAAGAAAAACGTTTCCCTGTGGGGCTCTCCAGAAAACCCAGATGAGGATCAACCTGCTCGGGCCTCGACGGACCTTGAACTGGATATGCTGCTCTGGGAACTCATGCTCTGTCTGACACAGCCTGAAACCAGACGTCCAGAGAGACAAGGAGACAGCTGGCCGCACACCCAGCACTTCGGACACGCCATGGTCTTATGCCGTCACCTCTTCCTAACCTTGGTTTTCAGATATCTGAACCTAGATATTATATCAATTCTCCACACAGCTGGGTATCGCAAGCACAAAACAGAACTCCTCCTTCCCCATGGCTGTCAAGCTTGCTCTTGGCATGGAGTCACACCATCAGGGTGAGAGAAACCTTCATGGCCCCTGATGCCACGCCCAAACTTGAGTGCTGCTTGGGCACAAATTCACACTGTGACCCTAGCATGAGCCCCATGTCAAAGAAAGGCCTGTCAGGACCTGGACCAAGAGCCCGCATATGGGGCTTGCCAAGCCCCTATGCACCCAATCCTCACCAGTGTTTGAGTTTTCCAGTCGCCCCTCCTGTACCTGGGCGCTGCTCTGGAATCCCTTTCTTGGAGAGACACATGAGCCAGACAACACGACTCCACCCTTCCCTCAAAATGAACCCAAACTCTTGGGAGCTGGGACAAATCCCCAGAGAGGGATACTCGTCCACAGTCCCTGAGGCCACCGCTCCAATCCACGGCTATCCCGGACACAACATCCAGAGACAAAAGCCTGAAGGAACGCCTTCCACTCGCCCTTGTTTCAGAGGCCCAGGAGTTCCCTCTCGGGCTGTACATCCGGCCTGTCATACCCTAGGCGCCACTCATAAGCTGACTTTGTGTTTTAAGACTTCTGTGCCCACAGCATGGACCCACACAACCTCCAGGCTAGGGCCTCTGAAGCCACAGCGAAAGATTGTGCCGGCCCTCTCTAAGGAAAGTGTGTCCAATTATTGACCACAACCCTACAGTTTAGGGAAAAGCTCCAAGGCCCCTGAGGCCATCAATAGGTAGGCCACCCTGGACTAAGAGGGGCTCTCTGACACCAGCAGAGCAACTATCTCCACTTAGATTCTCAGACAGTGTCCCCAGAGACAGAAGGTTGAAATGGACAGGCCCCCAGGCCCTAATATGAACCTTAGCTTTGTTTCCATGTGTCCGTTCTCAGAGGACTGTTTTCGTAGACCAGCACATGGGGCTTTTCTGAGGCACCAAACCAAGCATCTCTCGTCTCCACATGGGCAGCTTTCTTACTTGGGATGTATCAAACCCTTCAGGTAGGAGAGTTCCGCAAGGCCACCGAACAACCAGCACATTCCAAGGTCTCGATGGACCCAAACGCACATTATGACACATCCTCAGGAGAGACCATTTCAATTCAGCCCCCTGGGTAGCGTGACCCAGAGGCAGCAGATCAAACATATCTTGTCGCTTATGGCCAATTGGAATGCGAGGAATGCTGTACAGGGATCCATCCTTCGAACCCTGCTCTCCAGTCCTTCCGTATGGTATGTCCTGGAGCCATGCAACAGGACTCGAATGTCCCGCAGAAGGAAACCTTGTGGTTTGGGGCAACCTCCAAACTCAGCGTGGGAAAACTTCCTTGGCCTCATGAGGCCCCCGCTTCATGAAGGTGCCATCATGAACACATACTCCAGCCTCAGCCAACGTCTGATCCTCAGCCTGATTTCAGATGCAGGAGATTTTGATTCAGCCTCTGCAGAGTGGGCCTGCTCTGCCCTTGGCTCCAATACTCACCCTAGCTTGTGTTTTCAGACTTCCGTCCTCACACTCCTTGCCCACAAACCCTCCCTACTGGGAATTCTGGGGCCACACTGAAGCACTCTGCCTGCCTCCCAGGAGAAAAACATTGTCTATGGTGCTACCCAGAAACCGCAAATGAGGATCAAACTGCTTGGCCCTCGGCAACACCCCAATTGCATAGGCTACCTTAAACACTGATGCTCTGTCGCAAATAGCCTGAGCCCAGACCTTCCAACAGACACCGACACAGCTGGCTGCACTCCTAGGACATTGGACCCGCCACTGCCTTAGGCCACCATCCATTCCCAACCTGGGTTTTCAGTCATCGGATCCTAGACCTTATCTCCAATCCATGCACAGGGGGGAACCTGATGCACAAATCAGAACCCCTCCTTCCCCATGGCAAGAAAACTTGCTGCTGGCAGTGAGTCAAACCTTCAGTGTAGGAAAAACGACATGGCCCATGAGGCAACGCTCAAGCTTTAGGGCCGCCTTGGGCACAAACACACATTGTGACCCTCAGCGTGAGTACCTTATTCAAGTAACGCCTCTCAGTGACTGGACCAAGAGCCCGCATATGTGGCTTGCCATGCCCATAGGCACCCAGGACTAACTAGATGGTGTGTATTCCAGTTCAGGGAACCCACTGCTGTGCTCTAGAGTCCCTCTCCTGGGGGGTTCCCTGTGGGAGAAAACAGTACTCTTCCCTTCCCACAGAATGAACCCAAACACTTGGGAACTTGGACAATCCCCCGAGAGGAAGGCTCTTCCTCGGCCTCTGAGACAACCCCTACCCTGACCGGACACTGTGAACGCAACACCCAGAGACAAAATCCTGAGTGACTGCCTCCCACTTGCCCTCCTTTGATATCCAGAGGATCTCCCCTCACGGACTGGAGATCAGTCCTGCCATTACCTTGGCCACTAGCTGAGCCAAGTTTGCTTTTTCAGACATCTGTCCCCACAGCCCTGGCAAACACAGCCTCTAGGCTGGGTCCTCTGGAGCCATACCACAGGACCGTGCCTGCTCTCTCCTGGGAAACTGTGTCCATTCCTTTGGCCACACACCTCCAGAATATGAGAAACCTCAAGGCCCCCGAGGACATCCCACTACTGGGAGGCTCCTTGGACACACAGGGGCATTCGGACACAAGCTGAGCAGCTACCTCCACGAAGGCATGCCCACAGATGTCAACAGAGATAGAAGGTTGAGCCGGACAGGCCCTTAGGCCGTAATCTCAACTCTTGCTTTGGGTTCCAGGTGTTACTCCTCAGAGGCTTTGGTTCGAAGAACAGGATATGGGGCTTTCCTGAGGCACTGAACAGAACTCCACTCCTCTCCACATGGGAAGCTTCCCTGTTGGAGCTGTGTCAAACACCTCAGTTTGGAGAACCCTGCAGAGTCCCTGAGCCACCTCCACATTCCAAGGTCTCCCAGGCCACCAAGCCACAGTAGGACTCATCTTCAGGAGAGTCCATTTCAACTCCCCCTCTGGGTAGCTCACCCAGGAGCCTGCAGATTGAGCCTGCCTTGTCCTGACTAAAGAGTGGGAATATGAGGTGGCGTTCCCAGGCATCCATGCTTAGACACCTGCTCTCGAGTCTTTCCGTATGGGGCCTCCTGGAACCATCCAATAGGACTCGACTGTCGTGCAGAAGGAAACCTTGAGTTTTGGAGTAATTCACAAATCCCATCGTAGGCAAACATCCCTGGCCTAATGAAGCCCTCACCCTTCAGGAAGAGGCCATGCTGGACAAAAACTCTAGCCTGAGGCACGTCTCATAGTTGACATGACCTCAGTGCAGGAGATCTCGATTCAGCCTCTGCAGAGTGGCCCTGCCATGCCCTAGGTCCCAAACCTCACGCTAGCTTTTGTTTTCGGACTTCCTTCCTCACACTCCTGGCAACAAGCCCTACGGACTAGGAACTCCAGAACCACAACCCAGCCCAGTGTCTGCCCAACGGAAGAAAAACGTTTCCCTGTGGGGCTCTCCAAAAAACCCAGATGAGGATCAACCTGCTCGGGCCTTGACGGTCCCCGAACTGGATATGCTGCTCTGGGCACTCATGCTCTGTCTGACACAGCCTGAAGCCAGATGTCCAGACAGACAAAGAGACAGCTGGCCACACACCCAGCACTTCGGACATGCCATGGTCTTATGCCGTCACCTCTTCCTAACCTTGGTTTTCAGATATCTGATCCTAGACATTATATCAATTCTCCACACAGCTGGGTATCGCAAGCACAAAACAGAACTCCTCCTTCCCCATGGCTGTCAAGCTTTCTCTTGGCATGGAGTCACACCTTCAGGGTGGGAGAAACCTTCATGGCCCCTGATGCCACGCCCAAACTTGAGTGCTGCTTGGGCACAAATTCACACTGTGACCCTCAGCATGAGCCCCATGTCAAAGAAAGGCCTGTCAGGACCTCTACCAAGAGCCCGCATATGGGGCTTGCCAAGCCCCTATGCACCCAATCCTCACTAGTGTTTGAGTTTTCCAGTCGCCCCACCTGTACCTGGGCTCTGCTCTGGAATCCCTTTCTTGGAGAGACACATGAGCCAGACAACACGACTCCACCCTTCCCACAAAATGACCCCAAACTCATGAGGCCCCCGCTTCATGAAGGTGCCATCATGGACACATACTCCAGCCTCAGCCAACTTCTGATCCTCAGCCTGACTTCAGATGCAGGAGATTTTGATTCAGCCTCTGCTGATTGGGCCTGCTCTGCCCTTGGCTCCAATCCTCACCCTAGCTTGTGTTTTCAGACTTCCGTCCTCACACTCCTGGCCCACAAACCCTCCCTACTGGGAATTCTGGGGCCACACTGAAGCACTCTGCCTGCCTCCCAGGAGAAAAACATTGTCTATGGTGCTGCCCAGAAACCCCAAATGAGGATCAAACTGCTTGGCCCTCGGCAACACCCCAATTGCATAGGCTACCTTAAACACTGATGCTCTGTCGCAAATAGCCTGAGCCCAGACCTTCCAACAGACACCGACACAGCTGGCTGCACACCCAGCACATTGGACCCGCCACTGCCTTAGGCCACCATCCATTCCCAACCTGGGTTTTCAGTCATTGGAACCTAGACCTTATCTCCAATCCCTGCACAGGGGGAACCTGATGCACAAGTCATAACCCCTCCTTCCCCATGGCAAGAAACCTTGCTGCTGGCCGTGAGTCAAACCTTCAGTGTATGAGAAAACGGTAAACCTGCCGGGCCTCATGAAGCCCCCCATATCCTTCAGGGAGAGGCCATCATGGACAAAAACTCTAGCTTGAAGCACGTCTCATAGTAGATATGACCGCAATGCAGGAGATCTTGATTAAGCCTCTGCAGAGTGGCCTGCCGTGCCCTCGGTCCCAAACCTCATGCTAGCTTGTGTTTTCAGGCTTCCTTCCTCACACTCCTGGCAAACAATTCCTCCAGAGTAGGATTTGCAGAACCACGAGCCAGCCCAGTGACTGCCCACCGGTAGAAAACGTTTCCTTGTGGGCCTCTCCATAAAACCCAGATGAGGATCAACCTGCTCTTGCCTCGACGGCACTCAGATTTGATAGGCTGCTCTGGGCACTAATGCTCTGCCTTTCACAGCCTGATGCCAGACGTCCAGACAGGCAAGGAGACAGCTGGCCACACACCTAGCACTTCTGACACGCTATGGTCTTATGCCGTTATCTCTTCCTAACCTTGGTTTTCAGATATCTAAACCCAGATATTATATCAATTCGCCACACAGTTGGGCATCTGAATCACAAATCAGAACTCCTTCTTCCCCATGGCTGTAAGGCTTGCTCTTGGCATGGAGTCACACCTTCAGGGTGGGAGAAACCTTCATTTCCCCTGAAACCACGCCCAAACTTGAGTGCTGCCTTGGGCACAAATTCACTCTGTGACCCTCAGCATGAGCCCAATATCAAAGAAAGGCCTGTCAGGGCCTTGACCAAGAGCCCGCATATGGGGTGTGCCTAGCCCCTATACACCCAATCCTCACCAGTGTTTGAGTTTTCCAGTCTCCCCCCCGTTCCTGGGGCTCTGCTCTGGAATCACTTTCTTGGAGAGACACATGAGCCAGACAACAGGACTCCACCCTTCCCCCAAAATGACCCCAAACTCCTGTTAGCTGGGTCAAATCCCCAGAGAGGGAACCTTGTCCACAGTCACTGAGGCCACCCCCTACAATCTACGGCTATCCTGGACGCATCCAAAGACAAAAGCCTGAAGGAATCTCGCCCTTGATTCACAAGCCAAGGAACTCACTCTCTATCTGTACATCCGGCCTGCCATACCCTCGGCGCCACTCATAAGCTGAGTTTGTGTTTTCAGACTTCTGTGCCCACAGCCTGGACCCACACACCCTCTAGGCTAGGGCATCTGGAGCCACAGCGAAAGATTGTGCCTGCCCTCTCCAAGGAAAGTGTGCCCAATCCATTGACCACAACCCTACAAGTTAGGGAAAAGCTCCAAGGCCCCTGAGGCCATCCTGATAGTGTAGGCTGCCCTGGACTAAAAGGGGCACTCTGACACCAGCTGAGCCATTATCACCACTTAGACTCTCAGACAGTGTCCCCAGAGACAGAAGATTGAAATGGACAGGCCCTTAGGCCCTAATATGAACCTTAGCTTTAGTTTTCATGTGTCTGTCCTCAGAGGACTGGTTTCGTATACCAGCATATTAGGTTTTTCTGAGGCTCCAAACCAAACCTCTCTCGTCTCCACATGGAGTGCTTTCTTACTGGATCTGTATCAAACCCTTCTGGTCGGAGAATTCCGCAGGGCCACAGTACAACCATCACATTCCAAGGTCTCCATGGACAGAAACACACATTATGACGCATCCTCAGGAGAGGCCATTTCAACTCAGCCCGCTGGTTAGCTTGCCCCAGAGCCAACAGATCAAACATATCTTGTCGTTAATGGCCAAAGGGAATGCGAGGCATGCTGTTCAGGGATCCATCCTTTGAACCCTCCTCTTCAGTCCTTCCGTATGGTATGTACTGGAGCCACTCAACAGGACTCGATTGTCTTGCAGAAGGAAACCTTGTGGTTTGTGGCAACCTCCAAACTCAGCGTGGGAAAATTTCGTTGGCCTCATGAGGCACCTGCTTCATGAAGGTGCTATCAAGGGCACAATCCAACCTCAGCCAACGTCTGATCCTCAGCCTGACTTCAGATGCATGAGATATCCTTTCAGCCTTTGCAGAGTGTGCCTGCTCCCAACCTCACCCTATCTTTTGTTTTCAGACTCTACCCTAGCACTCCTGGCCCAAAAGCCCTCATGATTGGGAATTCTGGTTCCAGAACGAAGCACTCTGCCTGCCCCCCAAAGAAAAACATTGTCTATGGCATTGCTCAGAAACCCCAAATGAAAATCAACCTGCTCAGCCCTCGGCAACACCCCAATTGCATAGGCTACCCTAAACACTGTGCTCTGTCTTACATAGCCTGAGCCCAGACCTTGTGAGAGACATTGAGACAGTTGGCTTCACACCCAGCACATCGAACCTGCCATGGGTTAGGCCATTTCATCCCTTTCCATTGACCTGGGTGTCTTCCTGGAGGTATATTCTGAGGCTGTGTCAGACTATGCATTTTTTCTGGAGCTTCCTATGGAATTGGGGTGTTATTAGGGGCCTTGCAATTTTCTCTTAATCTGGTGGGTTGGGAAACTGAGACAGGCTGACATTCCTTGGGAGAGCTTGCCCAGTGCTGTTGTGTGTTCCTGGAGGCCCCATCCTGGAGGGCATATGGGTCAGGACTCTGGGTCCAAAGTCTTCAGACACAAACTCGGGTAAGAGTTAAGCTCGAGGTGATGGCAGACCCAATCTGCAGACCCTGAGCGAAGCATCTCCAGATATGAAATTCGGACGGCTGTGAGGCAGGAGCACAGTCTTTTCTGTCTGACTTGTTTGTCTATGATGGCCACGAAATGGAGGGGTGGCCTCATGGGTCCATGTGAGATTCTACCTCTCTGGGAATTCTGCTCGGCACCCAAGAGTTTGGTGTATTTCCGGGGGATGGGAGGAGCGCAGTTTTCTGAGTCAGGGATCCCGTCCAAACAGCCATTCCAGAGATGGGTCCTGGGTTCTGGAGCCTGGATCACCGCAACAAGGCTTAGGATTTGGGCCTAGGGTCCTGCTCTATGTTTTCCTGGTACAGCTCCCGAGTGTTCTTGTTGGAAATGGGTCTCATTCTGAGGGTCACAATGCCTGTTTTTGCCCAGATGCCCATGCTGAGTGGGTGTGACCTCATGGGCTATGCACTTGGCTCCCACTCTGAGGGTTGGACTGCCATCTCAACATTCAGTTTTCCTGCCATGGGGAAGGAGGGGTACTTTTTTATGCTTCAGGTTCCCCCATGGGCAGGAATTTGAGCTAAGTTCTGGGACCGGTGCCTGAATACCCAGTTCACTTTGAGATGAGGTCTTCGGGCCAAGGCAGGACCCACCTGCAGAAAATGAGGCCTGCTTTCTGGGTGCCTGTCAGGAGCTCGGGCTCGAGCTGTGTCAGACAGAACATTCGTGGAGAGTTCGGCCTATGATATTGGGGTGCTTTTGAGAGCTGTGCAACTGGATCCTCATGGGGGATTTTTGCACAGACCCTTTCTTCACTTCTTCTATCTGGTGAGCAGGCAGATGGCTGCATTACGGCTCCAGAATATCCAAGTTGGAGGGTTTGCAGGCGAGGAGTGTGAGGACAGAATTATGAAAACATAAGCTACGGTTACGCTCAGTGCCGAGCACATGTCTATTCCAATGTACAGCAGTTGTTTCGAGATCTTCAGCACCTGGGCGAGGGGAAGATGTCTGCTCACGCTGGAGTTTGTATCCATGATGGCCAACAAATGGTGGGGAGGCCTCAAGAATTCTTGGAGATTTTTCCAAGCTGGAGCTTGTGAGCTGCTCCAAACATCAAGGTGTCCTACTAAGGGACAGCAGAAGTCTTCTTACAGGGCTCCAGGGTCCCCCATATGGAAGATTCGATAGCAATGCTCTCTGAATGGAGGCCTGGGAAGCCAATCTCGTGTTACCATTGCAGCTGAGGAACAGGGTAAGCTTGAACCAATGACACTGATTCCAAGTTCCAAGTGATTTGCGTTGATGGAAGTTCTCAGTCTAACAGGTCCCAATGCTGCTTGGTGTCCAGGGAGACCTTAGAATGTGGTGGCGGCTCTCTGACCATTGAGGATTCTCTATCCTTAGGATTAGACCCAGTACCCAGGAGCCAGGTTTCCTTCTTGGGACAGGATGTGTGCTCTTGTATGGCTCACGGACCACAGGTTGGACCATATGCTTGAATTTCCAGAACAGACCTCTAGGAAGAGAGACCTCAAAACATAAGCTAGGGTTCTGATGAGGTTTTAGGGCCATGGAAGTTTCAATCTTCGGACTAAGTGCCATTGGCCTGCATGTCATCCTGGAGGTAGGTGCTGAGGCTGTGTCAGGCTGTGCGCTTATTCCAGAGTGGCCTATGATATTGGGGTGCAGTCAGGGGCCTTGCAGTTTTCTCCTAATATGGACATTTTGGGAAACTGAGATGGGCAGGGTTTCCTCAGGAGAGCAGGGCCAGTGATGTCATGTGTTTCTCGAGGCCCCATCCTGGAGGTCATGTGTGTCAGGACTTTGGGACCAAAGACTTTAGACACAACCTCGGATAAGAGATAGGAGTGAGGTGATGGCAGTCCGAATATGAAGACCCTGAGGGAAGCTCCTCGGGATTTGAAATTCAGGTGGCTGGGAGGGAGGAGCACAGGCTTTTCTGTCTGGATTGTGTGTCTAGGATGGCCACTAAATGGAGGGGTGACCTCATGTGTCCATGGGATATTATTCCACTCTGGTGATTCTGCTTGGCACCCAAGAGTTTGATTTCTTTTTGGGGAAGAGGAAAAGACTGTATTCCATCTCTGGGATCCTGTCCAAACAGGGATTCCAGAGATGGGTTCTGGGTCCAGACACTGGGAAAACTTAACCAAAGCTTCGATTTGGGATCCTGGTCCAGATCCCAAGGGGGATCTTTGGAAAGGGGTCTCATTCTGAGGGTCACAATGCCTATTTGTGCCCAGCTGCCCGTCCTGTGTAGGCATGGTCTCATGGACCATGCACCTGGTTCCCACTCAGGGTTGTGCAGCCATCTCAACATTCAGTTTTCTGGCCATGGGGAAGGAGGAGCACTCTTTTGTGCTTCTGAGTCCCCTATGGGCAGGAATTTGAGCTAAGTCTGGGACAGGTACCTGAATATCCAGGTTGCTTCAAGATGATGGCCTCGGGCCAAGGTTGGACCCACCTGGAGGATATGGGGCCCACTATCTGGGTGGCTGACAGGAGGTCGGGGATCAGGCGGTGTCAGATAGACAATTTATGCAGAGGTCGGTCTATTATATTGGGGTGCCATTGAGGGCCGTGCAGGAGGATCCTCATGTGGGTTTCTACGAAGACCCATAGGGCACTTCTTTCTGGTGGGCAGGCAGAAAGCTGCACTGTGGCTTCAGAATTCCCAATATGAAGGGCTTGTAGGCGAGGAGTGTGAAGACAGAAGTCTGAAAACACAAACCACGGATAAGCTCAGTGCCGACCACAGGACCATTCCATTGTGCAGTGGTTGTTTCGAGATTTCCAGCACCTGAGTATGGGCGAGGGTCAGATGTCTGCTCACGCTGGGTTTGCATCCATGATGGTCAACGAATTGTGGGGTGGCCTCAAGAATTCTTGGAGATTTTCCCAAGCAGGACCTTGTGAGCTGCTCCAAACAGCAAGGTGTCCTACTGTGGGACAGGGGAAGTCCGCTTACAAGGCTCCAGGGTCCCCCATATAGAAAGATTCGACAGCAGAGGTCTCTGAATGGGGGCCTGGGAAGTCTTCCTTGCATGACCATTGCAGCTGAGGAACATTGCAGGCTTGATCTGCTGGTTTTTGTTCAAATTTCCAAGTGATCTAAGTTGACGGATGTTCTCAGTCTAATGAGTCACAATGCTGCTTGGTGTCCAGGGAGACCTTAGAATGTGGTGGTGAGGGTGCCTTGGTGGCTCAATGGGCTAAGCCGCTGCCTTCGGCTCAGGTCATGATCTCAGGGTCCTGGGATTGAGTCCCGCATCAGGCTCTCTGCTCAGCAGGGAGCCTGCTTCTTCCTCTCTCTCTCTCTGCCTTCCTCTATGCCTACTTGTGATCTCTCTCTGTCAAATAAATAAATAAAATCTATATAAAAAAAAGAATGTGGTTGTGGGTCTGTGGCCATGCAGGATTCTCCTACCTGAGGGTTAGACCCAGTTCCCAGGAGCCAGGTTCCCTTCTCGGGACAGGAGGGGTTCTCTTGTATGGCTCAGGGACCACATGTCGGATCATATGTTGGATTTCAAGACCAGGCCTCTGGGCACAGAGGCCTGAATATCTAGGCTAGGGTTCTTATGAGGTTGTAGGGGCATGTCATCCTCAACCTTCGGACTTAGGGACTTTGACCTGTGAGTCTTCCTGGAGGTAGATGCTCAGGCTGTGTCAAACTGTGCATTTTTTCCAGAGTGGCCTATGAAATTGGGGTGGGCTCAGGGGCCTTGCAGGCTCTTCCTAATCTGGAGGGTTTGTGCAACTGAGACGGCAGAATTTCATCCAGAGATCAGGCCCAGTGATGTAGTGTGGTTCTGTCAGCCCCATCCTGCAGGGAATGTGGTTAAGGGCTCTGGGACCAAAGTCTTCAGACACAAAATTGTGTATCAATTAGGAGGGAGGTGATGGCAGCCCCGATCTGCAGACGCTGAGGGCAGCTCCTCAGGATTTGAAATTCGTGTGGCTGGGAGGCAGGAGCAAAGGCTTTTCTGTCTGGATTGTGTCTAGGATGGCCTTGGAATGGTGGGGTGTCCTCATGTGTCCATGGAATATTCTACCTCTCTGGGGATTCTGCCCAGCACCCAAGAGTTTGGTGTCTCACTGCGAAGGAGAGAGCGTGGTTTACTGTTTCAGTGTTTCCGTCAACACAGGGATTCCAGAGATGGGTTATAGGTCCCTGTGCCTGGATAACCCTACAAAGGCTTAGTATTTGGGCCTAGAGGCTTGACTGCCTGGCTCTGTGGGGCTTTGGTTCAGCTCCCATGGAGACTTGTTGGAAATGGGTCTCAGGGTAAGGGTCACAATGCCTGTTTGTGCCCAGATGCCCATCCTGAGTGGGCATTGGCTCTTGTTCCATGCACCTGGATCCCAATATGAGGGTTGGACCACCATATCAACATTTAATTTTCCTTCTATGAGGAAGGAGGAGTACTCTTTTGTGCTTCAGATTCCCCCATGCACAGTAATTTGAGCTATGTTCTGGGACTGGTACGTGAATAATCAGGTTGGTTTGAGATGAAGGACTCAGGTCAAGGCAGGTCACACCTGCCAGATATGGGTCCCGCTATCTAGGTGGCTACCAGGAGGTCGGGGCTCGAGCTGTGTCAGACAAAGCATTAGTTCACAAGGTGGCCTATGATATTGTGGTGCTATAGAGGGCTGTGCTGGTGGAAACTTATATGGAGTTTCACGCAGACCCATAGGGCACCTCTTTTTTCTGGTGGGCAGGCAGAAGGCATTGTGGCTCCCAAATTCCCAATATGGGGGACTTGAAGGCGAGGAGTGTGAGAACAGAAGGCAGAAAACACAATCTATGCTTAATCTCAGTGCCGAGAACATGGCCGTTCCAATGTGCAGTGGTTTTTTCGAGATCTCCAGCATCTGAGTACAGGCGAAGGTCAGATGTCTGCTCATGATAAAGTTTGTATCTATCGTGGCCAACAAATGAAATATCCAGCACCTGAGTAAAGGTGGATTTCAGATGTTTACGCACACTGGAGTTTGTGTCTCTGATGACCGAATGGAGGAGTGGCATCAAGAGGCTGATGCATGTGAGATGCTGTAAACAGCAAGGTTGTTTTTTCTACTGGACAGTTAGAGTCTGGTATGTTTTCTGCAGGGCCCCCCATGTGAAAAGTATGGGTAGCAGAGCCCTTCCACATGGATGCCTGGAAAGCACACCTCCATTGACCAATGCAGCTGAGGAACATGCAGGTTCTGTACGGTGCTTCTGGGGCAAAGCACCAAGGTCTTGAGTTGACATGGAATCTCTTGAAGATGGGTTACAATGCTGGTTTTTTTTTACCAGGTAGATCTTAGAATGTGTTGGTGGCTAAGGTGCCTGCAAGATTCTCCTACCCTGAGGGTTTAACACAGGTCGAAGAGCACGGTTACCCTCTGGGGACAGGAGATGTAGTGTTTTGTGGCTCAGGGACCACATGCCATATCATAAGTTCCTATTCAAGAACAGGCCTCTGAAGACAGATGCCCGACAACCTAATCTAGGGTTCCAATGAGTACCAGGGGCATGAGAGGTTCAATCTTCAGACTTAGGACAGTTGACTTGGGTGTCTGCCAGGATGTAGGTGATCAGGGAGTTTCAGACTGTGCACTTATGTCCAGAGTAACCTCCAATATTGGGGTGGCCACAGGGGCCTTGAATGTTTCAACCAACTCTGGAGGGTTTGGTTAACTGACATGCACAATTTCCATGGGGATGGCAAGCACAGTCCTGTGGTGTGGCTCCAGAGACTCCACCCTGGAGGGCATGTGAGCCATGGTTCTGGGAGGGAAGTCTGCAAACACAAACTCGGGTTAGGTTTAGTGGCTAGGTTATCGCAGGGCAATGTGTAGACCTGGAAGGCTACTCGTCAGGAACAGTAACTGGAATGACCCGAAGGTGGAAGCACAGGCTTTTATATCTGGATTGTGTGTCTAGGGTGACCTCAGAATGTAGCTGTGGCCTCATGGGTCCATGGGAGATTTTTCCTCTAAGGATACTGGCGGCTCCCAATATTTTGATGACTTTTTGAGATGGGAAGACTGCTATTTTCGATCTTAGGTGTGCCCCAAAACAGGGATTCCAGAGATGGGCTCTGGGTCTAGGCGCCTGGAAAATCCCACCAAGGGTTGGGATTTGGGCTTATGGGCAGACCAGGCCTGCAATGCAGGATCTTGTGGTGCAACTGAGAGGGCTTGCTTGGAAGCATGCTCTGGCTGAGCATTACAATGCCTGTTTGTGCCCAGGGTGGCCCTCAGGAGTGGGCGTGGTCCCATTGTCCATTTTCTGGCTCCCACACTGAGGGATGGACACACATTCCAATGGCCAGGTTTCCAGCCATGGGAAAGGAGGAAATATCTATTGTGCTTCATGTTCCCCCATAGGCAGGGATTACAGCAAAGGTCTGGGGACAGATGCCTGAATACCAAGGATGCATAGAGATGACAGATTTGGGCCATGGCCGTTCTCACATGCTGGATATGGGCCCCGCTCTCTGGGTGGCTGACACGAGGTCTGGGCTCAGGCTGTGTCAGACACAGCACTAGTGGCCAGAGAAGTCTATATATTGGGGTTCTCTCCAGGGCCGAGTAAATTGATCCTCATGTAGGGTTTCTGGCGAGACTCACGAAGCACTTCTTTCTGTGGGGCAGGCAGAATGCTGCCTTATGGATCCAGAATTCCCTATCAAGAGGGTTTGGGGACAAATAGGGTGAGAATGCAATTGTAAACACCAGCTATGCTTAAATTGAGTGCCAAGCGGAAGTCAGTTTCAATGTGCAGCAGCTTATACGAGATATCCAGCACCTGAGTAAGGGCAGATGTCAGATATTTGCTCACACTGGAGTTTGTGTCTAGGATGACGACTAATGGAGGGGTGGCTTCAGGAGGCAATGGAGGATTACCCACGCTTAAGATTGTGAGATGCTCCAAACAACAAGGTTTCCTTCTAATGGACAGGAGGAGTCTGTTTTTTTTTCCTCCAGGGTCCCTCAAGTGGAAGTTTGCGTAGCAGAGCCCTCCCGCATGGATGACTGGAAAGCACACGTCCAATGACCATTGCAGCTGAGGAACATGACAGGTTCGTTTTGGTGGTTCTGGTGCCAAGTACCAAGGCCTTGAGTTGACTTGGAATCTCTTACAGATGTGTCCCAAAACTGGTTTGTTACAAGGGAGGTCTTAGAATGTATTGGTGCTATGGGCCACGCTGAGGGTTTGGCACAGGTCGATGTGCACAGTTTCCATCTTGGGAGAGGAGATGTTCTGTTTTGTGGCTCAGGGTACATATGTTGTATCCTGACTTGGTATTCAAGAACAGGCCTCTGAGGATTGATGCTTGCAACCTAATCTAGAGATCCAATGATGTCCTTGGTGCCCATCAGGTTCAATTTTCTTACTAAGGACCATTGATATGGTTGTCTGACTGGATGTAGGTGATCAGGGTGTTTCAGACTGTGCATTTGCATCCAGAGCCACTTCCAATATTGGGGTGGGCTCAGGGGCCTTGCAGGTTTCTCCTAACTTGGAGGCTTTGGGGAACTGTGATGGGCACAGTTTCCTTGGGGATGGCAGGCCTAGTCCTGTGGTAAGGCTTCAGAGACCACCTCCTTGAGGATATGAGAGCCATGGTTTTGGGAGGGAAGTCTGCAAACACAAATTTGGGTCAGGGATAGTGGCAAGGTGATCGCAGGTCCAATGCATAGACCTAGAAGGCATCACGTCAGGAACTGTAATTAGGGTGACTGAAAGCTGGTAGCACAGGCATTTCTATCTGGATTGTGTGTCCAGGATGGGCTCTGAATGTAGACGTGGTCTCATGGTTCAATGGGAGACTTTTCCTCTCTAAGGATCCTGGTGGATCTCCATAGACTGGTGGTTTTTTAGAGAAGAAAAGAGTGCTCTTTTCCATCTTAGGGGTGCTCCAAAACAGGGAAGAATGCTGTTTTCCAACCTAGGCTTATGCCAAAACAGGGATTCCAGAGACGAGATCTGGGTCTGGGTGCCCGGATATCCCACCAAGTGTTAGGATTTGGGCCTAGGGGCATTCCAGGCCTGCAATGCAGGATCCTAATGGTGTAACAGAGAGGGCTTGTTTGAAAGCATGCTCAGGCTGAGGGTCATCATGCCTCTTTGTGCCCAGGGGGGCCCTCAGGAGAGGGCGTAGCCTCATTGGCCATATAGCTGGATCCCACTTTGAGGGTTGGACACCCATTGCAACAGCCAGGCTTCCTGCAATGGAAAGAGGAGTTCTCTATTGTGCTTCAGGTTCCCCCATTGGCAGGGTTACAGGAAAGGTCTGTGGAAAGTTGCCTTAATACCAAGGATGTGTACAGATGACAGGCTAAGAATTCCCAGGTAACAAAACAGCATTGTTACCCATGTTCATGACATTCCATGTAAAAATGAGCCCTTAGTACTTCGCCCCAGAGCCACCAGAATGAACTTGCCATGTTGCTAAGCTGCAATGGTCAGTGGAGGTGTGGTTTCCAGGCAACCATACGGGGGTGCTCTGCTACACAAACTTTGCAATTGGCGGGGACCCTTGAGACAAAAAAACAGAATGCCCCTGTCCGGTAGAAGGAAACCTTCTGTTTGGAGCATCTCACAAGCCCCAGCGTGGGAAATCCTCCATTTCCTCTGGAAGCCACCACTCCATTTGTCAGTCATCATTGACACAAACTCCAGCATGAGCAAACATCTGACATCCGCCCTTACTCAGGTGCTGGATTTCAATTCGATCACTGCACACTGGAACTGCCTTTAGTTTGACTGAATTAAGCCATAGCTTGGGTTTACAATTCCATCCTCAGCCTACTGGTCCACAAGCCCTATTGTGAGGGAATTCTGGAGCTACAACACAATATTCTGCCTTCCCCATAGAAAGAAAAAGGGCCTGGAGAGTCTGCCCAGAAACTCCATATGATGGTCAATCTTCTCGGTGCTAGACGGAACCCTGATTCATAGGCTGCCCTGGGCACTAGTGCTGTGTCTGACATAGCCGGAGCCAGGACCTAGTGTCAGCCACTGAGAGATCAGGGCCCATATACAGCATGTGAGACCAGCTATGGCCCAAGTCTGTCTTCTCTTCTATTCTTGGTATTCAGGCATCTGTACCCACACCTTTGCTGAAATCCTTGCCATTGGGGGAACCTGAAGCACAATAGAGAACTCCTCCTTCCCCATGGAAGGTATTCTGACAGTTGGGATAGTTGCTCAACCCTCAAAGTGGAAGGCAGCTCCATGGCCAAGGAGACCATGTGCACTCATGATGGCTTCCCCGGGCACAAGCAGGCATTGTGACCTCAGCCTGAGCATGCTTTCAACCAAACGCTCTCAATTGCATCTCTGGGATCCCGAATTGCAGGCCTAGTACACACCTAGGCCCAAATCCTAGCCCTGGTGGGATTTTACACGGGCCCAGACACAGAGCCCATCTCTGGAATCCCTATTTTGGGGGACCCTTAAGATGGAAAACAGCACTCTTCCCTTCCCCGAGATAGTCACCAAACTCTTGGTAGCCACCAGGATCCTTGAGTGGAAAAATCTGCCATAGACCCATGAGAACACACCTGCATTCCGAGGCCATCCTGGACATACAATCCAGATACATATCATGTGCTATCACCTTTGAGTCATCGGATTTACAGTTCCTGACGAGCTGCCTTCCAGGTCTATGCATTGGGCCTGCAATCACCTTGCCATTAACCTAAACTGAGTTTGTGTTTGCAGACTTCCTTCCTAAAACCATGGCTCACATGACCTCCAGGTTCTGGCATCTGAAGCCACACCACAAGACTGTGCATGAGATCCTCAAGGAAACTGTGCCCATCACTTTTGCCTGATACCTTTAGATTAGGAGAAACCTGCAAGGCCCCTGAGCGCAGCCAAATAATGGAGGCCGCTCTGGGCACAAATGCACAGTCTGAGACACCCTGATCCCCTCCATACAGGCAGACACCCAAGTCAATGCTCCTGAGTCAGAAGATTGAACCTGACATGCCCCGAGGACTTCATTGGCACACTAGATTAGGTTTACAGGTATCTGTCGTCAGAGGCCTGCTCTGGAATATCAACTTATGATAAAATATATAGTCCCTGAGCCACAGAACAGAATATGTTCTCCCCAAAAAGGAAGCCATGCTCCTGGAATTGTGTCATACCCTAAGGGTATTTGGATCCTGAATGGCCCCTTAGCAACCAGCACATTCTATGATATTCCTGGTAACAAACCATCATTGTGCCCCATCTTCATGAGACTCCATGTCAACTCAAGGTCTCGATATATTGCCCCAGAGCCACCAGAATGCACCTGCCATGTTCCTCAGCTGCAATGGTCAATGGAGGGGTGATTTCCAGGCATCCCTGTGGGGTTCTCTGCTACAAAACTTTCCACATGGAGAAACCAGAGAAAACAAACCAGACTTCTCCTGTCCGGTAGAAAGAAACTTTGCTATTTGGAGCATCTCACAAGCCCCAGCATGAAAAATCCTCCATGGCCTCTTGACGCCACCCTTCCATTTGTGGGTAATCACAGACACAAACTCCAGTGTGAGCAAACATCTGACATCCACCCTTACTCAGGTGCTGGATATTCGAAATGGCAGCTGCACACTGGAACTGCCTTTTGCTTTTCACTGAACTTAACCATAGCTTTGTATTACTATTCTATCCTCACCACACTGCTCCACAATATCTCTTGATAGGGAATTCTGGAGCCACAACGCAGTATTCTGCCTTCCACATAGAAAGAAGAAGGACCTGTTGAGTCTGCCCAGAAACTGCACATGAGGATCAATCTACTCAGACCACGAGGCAACCCTGATTAATAGATTTCCCTGACCACTAGTGCTGTGTCTGACAGAGTCTAAGCCCCGACCTCGTGTCAGCCACCCAGAGGTGAGGGCCCATATTTAGTATGAGAGATCGGCCATGGCCCTGGGCCATCATCTGTACCCATCCTTGCTATCCAGTCATCTGTCCCCCAAACTTTGCTGGAATTCCTGCCAATGGCGAACCTGAAACACAATAGAGAACACCTCCTTCCCCATGGCAGGAATATTGGCTGTTGGGATGGTTGTCCAACCCTCAGCGTGGGAGCCAGCTGCATGCCAAGGAGACCATGCCCACTCCTGAGGGCCGACATGGGCACAGGCAGGCATGGTGATCCTCAGCCTGAGCATGTTTTCAAACAAACACTCTCAGTTGCTCCTCCAGTACCAGCATTGCAGGCCTGGTATGCCCCTAGGCCCAAATCCTAACCCTTGGTGGGATTTTCCAGGTGCCCAGACCCAGAGTCTGTCTCAGAATCCCTGTTTGGGGCACCCTTAAGATGGAAAACAGCACTCTTCCCATCCCTGAGAAAGGCACCATACTATTGGGAGCCGCCAGGATCCTTAGAGAGAAAAAATCTCCCATGGACCCATGAAAACAAACCTGCATTCCGAGGCCATCCTGTCCACACAATCCAGAGAGAAAAGTCTTTGCTACCGCCTTTGAGTCATCCTATTTACATTTCCTGACGAGCTGACCTCCATGTCTATGCATTGGGCCTGTGATCATCTCGACACTAACCCTAACCCCAGTTTGTGTTTGCCGACTTCTCTCCCAAAACCATGGCTTACATGCCCACCAAGATGTGGTCCCTCAAGCCACATCACAGGAAAGTTCCTGCCATCCCCAAGAAAACTGTGCCCATCAGGTTGTCCAAACCCTCCAGATTAGGAGAAACCTGCCAGGCCCCTGAACCCACCCCAATATTGGCGGTTGCTCTGGATGCAAACGTGCAGTCTGAACCACCCTGAGCACCTCCATCGAGGCAGAAAGCCAAGTCAATGGTTCTGAGTCAGATGATTGAACCTGACATGCCCCTAGGACTTCACTGGAACCCTAGATTGGGTCTTCAGACATCTGTTCTCAGAGTCCTGTTCTGGAATACCAAGTTATGATACAACATGTGGTCCCTGATTCCCACAACAGAACATCTCCTGTCTCCAGAAGGAAAATGTGCTCTTGGATCTATGTCCAACTTTCAGGGTAGATGGATCCTGCATGACCCATTAGCCCCAGCACCTTCTATGATCTCCCTGGTAACAAACCAGCATTGTGACCCAACTTCCTGAGACTTGATGCCAACTCAAGGTGTTGGTACTTTGCCCAAGAGCCATGAAACGAATCTGCCATGTTCCTCAGGTACAAAGGTCAATGGACGTGTGCTTTCTAGGCATCCAAGAGGTAGTTCTCTGCTACACAAAAATTCCACATAGGGAACCCTAGAGCAAACAAATAAGACTGCTCCTGTCAGGTTGAAGGAAACCTTGGTTGTTTGGAGCATCTCACAAGCCCCAGCCTGGGAAGTCCTCCACATTCTCTTGATGCCAACCCTCCATTTGTTAGTCATCATAGACACAAATTTCAGCATGAGCAAACATCTGACATCTGCTCTTACTCAGGTGCTGGATATTCGAATCAGTCACGCACACTGGAAATACCTTTCACTTGACACTGTATTCTTGCACAGTTTGGGTTTACAATTCCATCCTCACCCTACTGGACTGCAAGTCCTCTTGAGAGGGAATTAGGGAGACAAAACGCAACATTCTGCCTTCCCCATAGAAAGAAGGGCCTGGTGAGTCTGCCCAGAAACTCCCCATGAAGATCAATCTACTTGGCCCTCGAGGGAACCCCGATTTATACTTTGCGCTGGCCACTAGCGCTGTGTCTGAGAGAGCCTGAGCCCCAACCTCGTGTCAGCCACCCAGAGTGTGGGGCCCTTATCCAGCATGTGGGACTGGCCATGGCCCAGTCATCTCTACCCATCCTTGGTATTCCGGCAACTATCCCAGACCTTTGCTGGAATCCCTACCAGTGGGGGAACCTGAAGCACAATTGATAACTCCTCCTTCCCCATGGCAGGAAGCCTGGCTGTTGCTATGGGTGCCCAACCCTCAGAATTAGAACCAGGTGCATGGCCAATGAGACAACGCCCAATCATAAGGGCCGCCTGGGCCAAAGCAGGCATTGTGTCCCTCAACCTTAGCATGCATTCAAACAAATGCTCTCAGTTGTTTCTGCAGGGTCCCGCATCGAGGGCTGGTATGCCCTTAGGACCAAATCCTAACACTTCGTGGGATTTTCCATGCCAACATAACCAGAGCCCGTCTCTGAAATCTCTGTTTTGAAGCACCCCTATGATGGAAAACAGCAATCTTCCCTCCCCTGAGAAAACTATTAGGAGCTGCCAGGATGCGTAGAGAAGAAAAATCTCCCAGGGCTCCATAAGACCACACCTTCATTCCGAGGCCATCCTGGACACACAATCCAGATACAAGAGACTGTGCTACCACCTTCGAATCACCTGGTTTACAGTTCCAGACGAGCTGCCCTACAGACCTACGCATTGGGCCTGTGATCACCTCGCCATTAACCCTACCCCAAGTTTGTGTTTGCAGACTTCTTTCCCAAAACCATGGCTCACATGCCCTCTATGATGGGTCTCTGTAGCCACACCACAGGAAAGATCCTGCTATCCCCAATGAAACTGTGTCCATCACAGTTGCCCAAACCCTCCAGATTAGGAGAGACCTGCAAGTCCCCTGAGCCCAGTCCAATATTGGAGGCCACTCTGGACACAAATGCACAGTGTGCAACACCCTGATCACCTCCATCCAGGAAGACACCCAAGTCAATGGTCCTGAGTCAGAAGATTGGTCCCTGAACCCCACAATAGAATATCTCCTGTCCCCAGATGGAATTCGTGCTCTTCAACTTGTGTCAAGGGTCGGGGTATATGAATTATGCACAGCCCCTTAGCCCCCAGCACATTCTAAGATCTCTCTGGTAACAAACAAACAGCATTGTGATCCATCTTCATGAGATTCCATGTCACTTCAAGTCCTTGGTAATTCGCCCCAGAGCCACCAGAATGAACCTGCCATGTTCCTCACCTGATATGGTCAGTGGAGGTGTGCTTTCCAGGCATCCATGTGGGAGTGCTCTTCTACTTATTCTTTCCACATGTGGGACCCTGGAGCAAACAAACCAGACTGCCACTGACCAGTAGAAGGGAACCCTCTGTTTGGAGCATCTCAGAAGCACCAGCAGGAGAAATCCTCCATGGCCCTTGACACAACCCCTCCATTAGTCAGTCATCATAGGCAAAAACTCCAGCATGAGAAAACATCTGAAATCTGCCGTTATTTAGATTCTGCACTTTCTTTTCCACCACTGCACACTAGAACTGCGTTTCAATTGACACTGAATTTATCCATAGCTTGGGTTTAGAATTCCATCCTCAGCCTCCTGGTCTGCAAGCCCTCTAGAGAAGGAATTTGGAGCCACAAGGCAACATTCTCCATTCCCACTAGAAAGAAATAGGGCCTGGTGAATCTTCCAAGAAACTCCACATGAGGTTCAATCTACTTGGCACTCGATGGAACCTTGATTTATAGGCTGTCCTGGGCACTAGTACTAGTACTAGTACTAGTACTGTGTCTGACAGAGCCTGAGCCAAGACCTAGTTTCAGGCACCCAAAGATATGAGCCCATATCCAGCATGTGACATTGGCCAGGGCCCAAGTCCATCATCTCTACCCATCCTTGGTATTCAGGCACCTGTCCCCAGACCTTTTATGTAATCCCTACCAATGGGGTAACCTAAAGCACAATAGAGAACTCCTCCTTCCCCATGGTAGGAATCCTGGCTGTTGATATGAGTGTCCAAACCTCAAAGTGGGAGCCAGCTGCATGGCCAAGGAGACAATGCCCACTCATGAGGGCTGCCCTGAGAACAAGTAGCCATTGTAACCCTCAGCTTGATCAAGCCTTCAAAAAAATGCTCTTAGTTGCACCTCCAGGATCCTGTATTGCAGGCCTGATATGCCCTTAAGCCCAAATCCTAACACATCGTGGGATGTTCCATGTGCACATACCCAGAGCCCGTCACTGGAATCCCTGTTTTGAGGCACCCCTAAGATGGAAAACAGCACTCTTCACTTCCCTGAGAAAGCCACCAAACTAATGGGATCCCCCAGGATCCTTGAGAAGAAGAATCTCCCATGGTCCCATGAGTCCACACCTGTATTCCAAGGCCAGCGTGGATATGCTATCCAGATACAAGAGACTGTGCTACTGGCTTCGAGTCACCTGATTTACAGTTCCTGACGTGCTGCCCTCCAGATCTTTGGATTGGGACTGTGAACACCTCTCCATTAACCTTATCCCGAGTTTGTGTTTGCAGATCTCTCTCTAAAAACAATAGCTCACATGTCCTCCAGGATGGGGCCCCTAGAGTCACACCACAAGACTGTGCTTGCCATCCCCAAGGAAACTGGGCCCATCACAGTTGCCCAAACCCTCCTGATTAGGAGAAACCCGGAAGGCTCCTGAGCACATCCCAATATTGGAGGCTGCTCTGGATGCAAATGCACAGTCTGAAACACCCTGATCACCTCCATCCAGGCAGACACCCAAATCAATGGTCCTGAGTCAGATAATTGAACCTGACATGGCCCTAGGACCTCATTGGAAGAGGGATTAACTTTTCAGGCACCTTTCCTCAGAGGCCTCTTCTGGAATACCAACTTATGATACAAATTATGGCCCCTGAGCCCCAGGGTGGGAAATCCTCCATGGCCTCTTGACGCCACCTCTCCATTTGTTGGTCATCGTAGACACAAACTCCAGCCTGAGCAAACATCTGACATCCGCCCATATTCAGGCGCTGATATTGGAATCAGCTGCTGCACACTGGAACTGCCTTTCGCTTTGCAATGAATTTAAGCCTAGCTTCAGACTACAATTTCATCCTCACCCTACTGGTCTGCCATATCTCTTGATAGGGAATTCTGGAGCCACAACGCAACATTCTGCCTTCTTCATAGATAGAAGGACCTGGTGAGTCTGCCCATAAACTGCACATGAAGATCAATATACTCAGCCCAGGAGGGAACCCCTATTTATAGTTTGCCCTAGCCACTAGTGCTGTGTCTGACAGAGCCTGAGCCCCTACCTCGTGTCAGCAACCCAGAGGGTGGGGCCCACATTAACCATGTGAGACCGGCCATGGCCCAGGGCTGTCATTACTACCCATCCTTGGTATTCAGGCATCTGTCCCCTAGATCTTAGCTGGAATCCCTACCAATGGGGGGACCTGAAGCACAATAGAGAATTCATCCTTCGCCATGGCAGGAATCCTGGCTTTTGGATGGGTGTCCAACCCTAGGAATGGGAACTGGCTGCATGGCTGAGTAGACATCGCCCAATCCTGATGGCCTCCGGGGCACAAGCAGGCATTGGGACCCTCAGCTTGACCATACTTTCAAACAAACGCTCTCAGTTGCACCTCCAGGATCCCGCATTGCAGGCCTGGTATGGCCCTAGGCCTAAATATTAACCCTTGGTGGGATTTTCCAAGCACTTAGACCCAGAGCTCATCTCTGGAATGCCTGTTTTGGGGCACGCTTAAGCTGGAAAACAGTACTCATCCCTTCCCAGAGAAATCCAACAAACTATTGAGAACCGCCAGGATCCTTGAGAGGAGAAATCTCCCATGGACCCTTGAGACAACACCTGCAATAAAGGCCATTCTGGAAATTAAATCCAGATACAATTACCTGTGCTACCACCTTTGAGTTACGTGATTTACAGTTCCAGACTTGCTGCCCTCCTGGTCTATGGATTGGGACTATGATCACCTTGCCACTAACCCTAACCTAAGTTTGTGTTTGCAGACTTCTCTCTCAAAATCATGGCGCACATGTCCTCCAGGATGGGGTCTCTGGAGTCACACCACAGGACAGTTCCTGCAGTCCCCAAGGAAACTACCCATCACAGTTGTCCAAAAACCCCATATAAGGGAAACCTGCAAGGAACCTGAGCCAACCCTAGTATTGGATGCTACTCTGGACACAAATGCACAGTCTGAAACACCCTCATCACCTGCATCCATTCAGACACCAGAGTCAATGATCCTGAGTCAGAAGATTGAATGACATTCCCCTAGGGCCTCATTCAAACCCTTTATTAGGTTTTCAGGCTTCTGTCCTCAGAGACCTGTTCTGGATTACCAATTTATGATACAACATATGGCCGCTGAGCCCCACAACAGAATATCTCCTGCCCCCAGAAGCAATCCAGGCTCTTGGGCCTGTGTCAAATCCTCAGGCTAGATGAATCCTGCATGGCCCATTAACCACCAGCACATTCTAAGATCTCCCTGGTAACAAACCAACATTTTGACCCATCTTCATGAGGTTCCATGTCCAATCCAGTCTTTATTTCTTCGCCTCAAAGCCACCAGATGCCATGTTCCTTCGCTGTCATGGTCAATGAAGGTGTGCTTTCCAGTCACCCATGTGGGAGATCTATGTTATCCGATCTTTCGACATGGGGAACCATGGAGGAAACAAATCAGACTGCCCCTGTCTGGTAGAAGGAAACCTTGCTGTTTGGAGCATCTCAAAAACACCAGATTGGGAAATCCTCCATAACCTCTTGACGCCACCCCTCCATTTTTGTGTCATCATAGACACAAACTCCAGCATGAGCAAATATCTGACATCCACCCTCACTCAAGTGCTGAATATTGGATTCAAACATTGCACACTGGAAATTCCTTTTGCTAGATACAGAATGTAACCATAGCTTAGGTTTACAATTCCATCCTCAGCCTCCTGGTCCACAAGCCCTCTTGATAGTGAATTCTAGAGCCACAAAGCAGCATTCTGCCTTCCCCTTACAAACAAGAAGGGCCTGGTGAGTCTGCCCAGAAACCATACATGAGGATCAATCTGCTCGGCACTTGAGGGAACCCCAATTTATAGGCTGCCCTGGGCACTAGTGCTGTGTCTGACAGAGCCTGAGCCAAGACCTAGTGTCAGCCACCCAGTGATCGGGGCCCATATCCACGTTTTGATACTGGCCATGGCCCATGTCCATCATCTTTACCCATCCTTGGTATTCAGGCCTCTGTCCCCAGACCTTTGCTGGAATCCCCACTAATGGGGGAACCTGAAGCACTATAGAGAACTCCTCTTTCCCCATGGCTGGATTCTGGCTGTTGGGATGGTTGTCCAACCCTCAAAGTGGGAGCCAGCTGCATGGCCAATGTGACCATTGGCCTCATGAGGGCCACCTGGGCAAAAGCAAGTATTGTGACCCTCAGCCTGAGAATGATTTCAAACAAGCCCTCTCAGTTGCACCTCCAGGATCCTGCATGCAGGCCTGGTAAGCCACTAGGCCCAAATCCTAACACTTGGTGGGATTTTCCAGGGGACCAAACCCAGAGTCCGTCTCTGGAATCCATATTTTGGGGCACCCCTAACATGAAAAACAGCACTCTTCCCTTCCCCGAAAAAGCCACCAACTATTGGGAGCCACCAGGATCCTTAGAGAGGAAAAATCTCCCATGGACCCATGAGGCCACAACTGCATTCTGAGGCCATCCTGCACACAATACAGAGAAAAAAGCCTGTGATTCTGCCTTTGAGTCACCCGATTAACAGTTCCTGAAGAGCTGCCATCCATGTCTATGCATTGGGCCTGTGATAACCTTGCCACTAACCCTAACCCAAGTTTGTGTTTTCAGACTTCCCTCCCAAAACCATGGCTCACATGCCCTCCAGTTTGTGATAACTGGAGCCACACCACGGGATTGTACCTGTCTTCCCAAAGGAAACTGTGATTGTCACTATTAAACAAACCCTCTAGATTAGGAGAAACCTGCAAGTCCCCTAAGCCCAGCCCAATATTGGAGGCCACTCTGGACGCAAATGCACAGTCTGACACACCATATCATCTACATCCAGACTGATATCCAAGTCAATGGTCCTCAGACAGAAGATTGAACCTGACATGCTCCTAGGATTCACTGGAACACTAGAATAGGTTTTCAGGTATCTGTACTCAGAAGGCTGTTCTGCATATCAATGTATGATACAATATGGTCACTGAGCCACACAAAAGAACATCTGTCCTTAGAAGAAAGCTGTGCTCTGGACCTGTGTCAAACACTCTGGGTAGATGAATCCTTCAAGGCCCCCTGGCAACCAGCACATTCTATGATCTCCCTGACAAAATACCAGCATTGTGACCCATCTTCATGAGACTCCATGACAACTCCAGCCCTTGGTACTTCGGCCCAGAGCCACCAGAATGAAACTGCCATGTTCCTCTGCTGCCATGGTCAATGTAGGTGTACTTTCCAGGCATCCAGCGGGAGTGCTCTGATACCAACTTTCCACATGGGGAACCCTGGAGGAAACAAACCAGACTCCCCTGTACGGTAAAAGGAATCTTTTCTGTATGGAGTATCTCAAGCCTGAGGGTGGGTAATCCTCCATGGCCTCTTGAGGCCACCCATCCATTTGTTGGTCATCATAGACACTAACTCCCACGTGAGCAATCAACTGACATCTGCACTTACTCAAGTGCTGGATATTTGAATCAGCTGCTACACACTGGAATTGCCTTATGCTTGGCACTGAATTTAAAAGTAGCTTGGCGGGACGCCTGGGTGGCTCAGTTGGTTAAACAGCTGCCTTCGGCTCAGGTCATGATCCCAGCATCCTGGGATCGAGTCCCACATCAGGCTCCTTGCTCCGCAGGGAGCCTGCTTCTCCGTCTGACTCTGCCTTCCACTCTGTCTGCCTGTGCTTGCTCTCGCGCGCTCTCTGACAAATAAATAAAATCTTAAAAAAAAAAAAGTAGCTTGGGTTTGCAATTCCATCCTCACCCTGGTGTTCAGTAAGCTCTCTTGATAGGGAATTCTGAAGCCACAACACAGCATTCTGCCTTCCCCATAGCAAGAAAAAACAGCCTGGAGAGACTGCCCAGAAACCCTACATGAGGATAAATCTACTCGACCCTCGAGTGAACCCCATTTATAGGTTTACCTGGCCACTAGCGCTGAGTCTGACAGAACCTCGTCTCTGACCTCGTGTCAGGACCCAGAGACTGGGCTCCAACTCCAGAATGTGAGACCAGCCATGTCCCAGGGCTGTCATCTCTACCCATTCTTGATTCAGGCATCTGTCCCCAGACATTTGCTGAAATCCCTGCCAATGGGGGAACCAGAAGCACAATAGGGAAATCCTCCTTCCCCATGGCAGGAATGATGGCTCTTGGGATGGGTTTCCAGACCTCAGAGTGGTAGCCAGCTGAATGGCCAATGATAACCCGCCCACTCATGAGGGCCGCCCTGGACACAAGCAGGCATTGTGACCCCCAACATGAGCATGCTTTCAAACAAACACTCTCAGTTGCATTCCAGAATCCAAATTTGCAGGCCTGATATTCCCCTAAGCACAAATCCTAACACCTGGTGGGATTTTTCAGGGGACCAGAAACACAGCCTGTCTCTGGAATCCCTGTTTTGGGACAACCCTAAGATGTAAAATAGCACTCTCCCCTTCGCCAAGAAAGCCACCATAGTATAGGGAGCCGCTAGGATCCTTGAGAGGAAAAATCTCCCATGGATCCATGAGACCACACCTGCATTCCGAGGCCATCCTGGACACAAAAGCCAGATACACAAGCCTGTGCTACCACCTTCAAGGCAACTAATTTATAGTTCCAGACGAGCTGCCCTCCAGGTCTATGCATTGGGCCTGCGATCACCTCACACTAATCTTAACCCGAGTTTGTGCTTACAGACTTCTATCCCGAAACCATGGCTCATATTTCCTCCAGGATGGGGTCTCTGGAGCCACACCAAAGGACTGTGCCTGCCATCCCCAAGGAAAATGTGTCCGTCACATTTGCCTAAAACTTCGAGATAAGGAGAAACCTGCAAGGCCCCTGAGCCCACCCCAATACTGGAGGCCCCTTTGGACACAAATGTGCATTCTGAAATACGCTGATCACCTGAATCCAGGCAGATACCCAAGTCAGTGTTTCTCAGTCAGAAGATTGAACCTGACATGCTCCTATGACCTCATTGTAACCCCTGATTAGGTTTTCAGGCATTTGTAATCAGAGACCTGTTCTGGAGTACCAACTTAAGATACAACATGTGGTCCCTGATCCCCACAACAGAACATCTCCTTTCTCTAGATGGAAGCCGTGCTCTTGGAACTGTGTCAAACCCTCAGGGTAGATGAATCCTACTTGGCCCGTAGCCACCAGCAGAATCTAAGATCTCACTGGTAACAAGCCAGCATTGTGAGCCATCTTCATGAGATTCCATGTCAACTACAGGCCTTGGTACTTCACCCCAGAGCCTTCAGAAAGAACCTGCCACGTTCCTCAGCTGCAATGTTCAGTGGAAGTGTGCTTTCCAGGCATCCATGTGGGAGTGCTCTGCTACCCAAACTTTCCACATGGGGGACTCTCGAGCAAACAAATCTGACTGCCCTGTCCTGTAGAAGGAAACCTGGCTGTTTGGAGCATCTCACAAGCTCAAGTGTGGGAAATCCTCTATGACCTCTTTTCAACTCCTCTCCATTTGTCGGTCATTATAGACGCAAACTCCAGCTTGAGCAAACATCTGACGTCTGCGCTTACTCAGGTGCTGGATATTCGAATCAGCGGCTGCACACTGGAAATGCCATTCGCTTGTCACTGAATTTATTCATAGCTTGGGTTTACAATTCCATCCTCACCCTACTGGTCCACAAGCCCTCATGATAGGGAATTCTGCAGCCACAACACAGCATTCTGCCTTCCCAATAGAAAGAAGAAGGGCCTGGTGAGTCTGCCCAGAAACTCCACATTATGATCAATCTACTTGTCCCTTGAGGGAACCCTGAATTATAGACAGCCCTGGCCCCTAGTGTTGTGTCTGACAGAGCCTAAGCCCCGACCTCGTGTCAGCCACCTAGAAGGCGGGGCCCATATCCCGCATGTTAGACTGGCCATGGAACAGAGCCGTCATCTTTACCCATCCTTGGTATTCAGGCATGTGTCCCCAGACCTTTCCTGGAATCCCTACCAATGAGGGAACCTGAATCACAATAGAGAAATCCTCATTCCCCATGGCAGGATTCCTGTAAGTTCGGAAGGGTGTCCAACACTCAGAGTGTTAGCCTACTGAATGGCCATTGAGACCACCCCCATTCCTGAGGGCCACCCTATGCAAAAGCTTGCATAGTGACCCTCAGCCTGAGCATGCTTTCAAACAAACGCTCTCAGTTGTATCTCCAGGACTTGCATTGGAGGCCTGGTAAGCCCCTATGCCCAAATCATAACCCTTGGTGGGTATTTCCAGGTGCCCAGAGCCAGAGCACTTCTCTGCAATCCCTGTTATGGGACACCCTTAATATGGAAAACAGAACTCTTTCCTCTCTGAGAAAGCCACCACATTATAAGGAGCCGCCAGGATACTTGAGAGGAAATATCACCCATGGACACCTGAGACCACACCTGCATTCTTAGTCCATCGTGGATACACAATCCAGATAAAAAAGCCTGTGCTACCTCCTTTGAGGCATGCGATTTACATTTCACACGGAGCTTCCCTCCAGGAGTATGCATTGGGCCTACAATCACTTTGCCACTAAACCTAACCCGCATTTGTGTTTGCAGACTTCCCTCCCAAAACCATGGCTCTCATGCCCTCCAGCATGGGGTCTCTGGAGCCACACCACAGGACTGTGCCCACCATTGCCAAGGAAACTGTGCCCATCAAATTGCCCTATCTTTCCAGATTAGGAGAAACCTGCAAGGCCCCTGAGCCCACCCCAATACTGGTTTCCACTCTGTACACAAATGCACAGTCTAGAACACCCTGATCACCTACATCTAGGCAGACATTGAAGTCAATGATACTGAGTCAGAGGATTGAACCTGACATTCCGTTAGGATTTTATTGGAACCCTAGATTAAATTTTCAGGCATCTATCCTCAGAGGCCTGTTCTGCAATACCAAATTATGATACATTTGGTCCGTTAGCCCCACATCAGAACATCTCTGGTCCGAGAAGGAAACCGTGCCCTTTGACCAGTGTCAAACCCTCAGGGTAGATGAATCCTACATGGTCCCTTAGCCACCAGCACACTCTAAGGTCTCCATGGTAACAAACCTGCATTATGACCCATCTTCATGAGACTTCATGTCAACTCCAGGCCTTGGTAATTCGCCCAAGAGCCACCAGAACGAATTGGCCATGTTTCTCAGCTGCAATTTTAATGGAGGTGTGCTTTTCAGGCATCCACGTGGGAGTGCTCTGCTACCCAAACTTTCCACATGGGGGACCCTGGAGCAAATAAACCAGTCTCCCCCTGTGTGGTAGAAGGAAACTTTGCTGTTTGAAGCATCTCACAAGCCCCAGCATGTGAAATCCTCCATGGCCTCTTGACGCCACCCCTCCATTCATCGGTCATCATAGACATAAACTCCAGCATAAGGAAATGTCTGACTTTCACCTTTACTCAGGTGCTGGATATCTGGAATCAGACACTGCACAATGGAACTGCCTTTTGCTTGGCACTGAATTGAACCTTAGCTTGAGTTTACAATTCCATCCTCACCCTACTGGTCCCCAAGCCCGCTTGATAGGGAATTCTGGGGCCACAACGCAGCTTTTTGCCTTCCCCTTAGAAAGAAGAAGGGCATGGTGATTCTGCCCAGAAACTCTGCATGAGGATCAATCTGCTCAGCCCTTGAGGGATCCCTGATTCATACTCAGCCCTGACCACTAGTTCTGTTTCTGACAGAGCCTGAGTGCTCAATTCATGTCAGCTACTCAGAGAGTCAGGCATGTGAGACTGGCCATGTCTCAGGTCCCTCATCTCTACCCATCCTTGGTATTCAGGCATCTGTCCCCAGACATTTGCTAGAATACCTGCTAATGGGGGAACCTGAGGCACAATAGAGAATTCTTCCTTTTCCATGGCAGGAATCCTGGTAGTTGGGATGGGTGTCCTACATTAAAGTGGTAGCCAGCTGCATGGCCAAGGAGACAACTCCCACTCATAAGGGCTGCCCTAATCACATCAGGCATTGTGACACTCAGACTAGCATGCTTTCAAACAAACGCTCTCAGTTGTACCTCCAAGTCACACATTGTAGGCCTGGTACTCCCCTAGGCCCAAATCCTAATCCTGGTGGGATTTTCCAAGCACCCAGACTCACAGCCCTTCTCTGGAATCCCTTTTTGGGGAACATCTAAGATTGAAAACAGCACTCTTCCATTCAAACGAGAAAGCCACCATACTATTGGGAGCTTCCAGGATCTGTAGAGAGGAAAATACTCTCATGGAAACATTAGAACACACCTGCATTCCAAGGCTATCATGGACACACAATCCAGATACAAAAGCCAGTGCTAGTGCCTTCGAGGTACGTGATTTACAGTTCCTGACGATCTGCCCTCCAGGTCTATGCATTGGGCCTACGATCACCTCGCAACTCAACCTAATCCGAGTTTGTGATTGCAGACTTCTCTCCCAAAACCATGGCTTACATGCCCTCCACGATGGAGTCTCTGGAGCCACACCACAGGACTGTGCCTGCCACCCCCAAAGAAACCGTGCCCACAAATTTTCCTAAACCTTCAAGATTAGGAGAAACCTGCAAGGCCCCAGAGCCCACCCCAATATTGGAGGCCACTCTGTACACAAAGGCACAGTCAGAAACACCCTGATTGCCTACATATAGTCAGACACCGAAGTCAATGGTCCTGAGTCTGATGATTGAACCTGAAATTCCCCTTGGACTTCATTGGAAACCTAGATGAAGTTTTTAGGCATCTGTCCTCAGAGGCCTGTTCTGGAATTCCAACTTATGATACAACATTTGGTCCGTGAGCCCCACAACAGAATATCTCCGATACCAAAAAAAAAAAAACCGTGTTCTTCGACCGGTGTCAAACCATCAGGATAGACTAATCATACATGGCCCCTTAGCCACCAGCACATAGTAAGATTTCCGTGGTAACAAAACTGCATTGTCACCCAACTTCATTAGAAACCAGGCCTTGGTAATTTGCCCTAGAGCAACCAGAAAGAACCTGCCATGTTCCTTAGGTGCAATGGTCAATGTAGGTGTGCTTTCCAGTATCCACGTGCGAGTACTATGCTACCCAAACTTTGCACATGGGGGAACCTGGTGTAAACAAACCAGACCTCCCCTGTCCAGTAGAAGGAAACCTTATGTTTGGATCAACTCACAGGCCTCAGCGTGTAAACTGCTCCATGGCCTCTTGATGCCACCACTCCATTGGTCGGTCATCATAGACACAAACTCCAGTCTAAGCAAACATCTGACATGCACCCTTATCCCGGTGCTGGATGTCTTGAATAAACCACTGCACATTGGATCTGCCTTCCACTTGGCACTGAATTGAACCATAGCTTGTGTTTACAATTCCATCCCCACCTGACTGGTCCCTAAGCCCTCTTGATAGGGAAATCTGGGGCCACAACGCAGCATTCTGCCTTCCCCATCGAATGAAGAAATGCCTGGTGAGTCTGCCCTGAAAACCCACATGAGGATCAATCAGGTCGGCCCTCGAATCAACACCGATTTATAGGCTGCCATGGCCACTAGTGCCGTGTCTGACAGAGCCTGAGCTCGACTGAGTTTCAGCCACTAGAGAGCAGGCCCCATATCTAGCATTTGGGATTGCCATGGCCCAAGTATGTCATCTCTACCCATCCTTGATATTCAGGCACCTGTCCCCAGACCTTGGCAGGGATCCCTGCCAATTAGGGAACTTGAAGCACAATAGAGAACTCTTCTTTCCCCATGGCAATAAACCTGGCTTTTGGGATGGGTGTTCTACCCTCAAAGGGGGAGCCAGTTACAACATCAATGACACCACACACACACTCCTGAGGACTGCCCTTGGCACAAACAGGCATTGTGACCCTCACCCTGAGCATGCTTTCAAAAAATCCCTCTCAGATTCACCACAATGATCCCTCATTGCAGGCCTGGTATGTCTGTAGGTTCAAATCATAAAACTTGGTGGGATTTTCGAGGTGCCCAGACCCAGAGACCATCTCTGGAATTTTTGTTTTGGTGCACCCTTCAGATGGAAAACAGCACTCATCCCTTCCCCAAAAATGTCACCAAATTATGAGGAGCCACCAGGATCCATAGAGAGGCAATGTCTCCCATGGACCCATGAGAACACACCTGCATTCCGAGGCCATCCTGGACACACAATCCGGAGAGAAAAGCCTGTGCTACTGCCTTCTATTCACCCTAATTACAGTTCCAGATGAGCTGCTCTCAAGGTATATGCATTGGGCCTGTGATCACCTCGCCACTCACCCTAATTCAAATTTGTGTTTGCAGACTTATCTACCAAAACCATGGCACACATGCCCTCCAGGATGGGGTCTCTGGATCCACACTGCAGGACTGTCCCTGCCATCCACAAGGAAACTGTTTCCATCACAGTTGCCCAAACTGTCTAGATTAGGAGAAACCTACAAGGCCTCTGGGCCTACCCCAATTTCGGCGGCCGCTCTGAACACAAATGCACAGTCTGAAATACCCTGATCCCCTACATCCAGGAACACAGCCAAGTCAATGGTCCTGAGTCAGAATAATGAACCTAACATGCCCCTAGGACGTCATTGGAACCATTGATTCGGTTTTCAGACATGTGTCCTCAGAGGCCTGTTCTAGAATGCGAACTTATGATACAACATGTGGTGCCTGGGCCACACAACAGAACATCTCCTGTCCCCAGAAGGAAACCGTGCCCTACAATCTGTGCAAAATCCCAGAGTAGTAGATTCCTGCACAACTACTAAGCCACCAGCACATTCTAAGATCTACCTGGTAACAAACCAGCTGTGTGGCCCATCTGCAAGAGATTCCATGTCAAATCAAGGACTTGGTACTTTGCTACAGAGACACCAGAATAAAGCTGCCATGTTCTTCAGTTGCAATGGTCAATGAAGTTGAACATTCCAGGCATCCATGCGGTAGAGCTCTGCTACCCAAACTTTCCACATGGGGGACCCTGGAGCAAATAAACCACACTCCACCTGTCCAGTAGAACGAAACCTTGCTATTTGGAGCAGCTCATGAGTCTCAACGTGAAAATCCCTCCATGGCTTCTTGACGCCACCCCTCCATTTGTCATACATCATAGACACAAACTCCAGTGTGAGCAAATATCCGACGTCCTCCCTTACTAAGGTGCTGGATATCTGGAAAAAGCTGCTGGACACAGGAACTGCCTTCCGCTTGGCAGTGAATTGAACTGTAGCTTGTGTTTACAATTCCTTCCTCACCCGACTGGTCCCCAAGCCTTCTTGATAGCGAATTATGGACACACAACACAGCATTCTGCCTTCCCGATAGAAACAAGTGCCTGGTGAGTCTGGCCAGAAACCCCACATGAGGATCAATCTGCTCGGCCCTATATCGGAGGGACCCTGATTTATAGGTTGCCCTGGCCACTAGTGCTGTGTCTGACAGAGCCTGAGCCCAGACCTAGTGTCAGTCACCAGAGTTTGAGCCCCACATCTAGCATTTGGGATTGCCATGGCTCAAGTATTTCATCTCTACCCATCCTTGGTATTCAGGCACCTGTCCCCAGACCTTTGCTGGAATCCCTGACAATGGGGCATCCTGAAGCACAATAGAGAACTCCTCCTTCTTCATATCAGGAAACTTGGCTGTTAGGATGGGTGTTCAACCCTGAAAGGGGGAGTCATTTACAAGTCCAGTGAGACCACACAAACTCCTCAGGGATGCCCTGGAGGCAAACAGGCCTTGTGACCCTCAGCCTGAGAATGCTTTCAAACAATCCTTCTCTGTTGCACCACCATGAACCCGCATTGCAGGCCTAATATGCCCCTAAGCCCAAATCCTAGCACTTGTTGTGATGTCCCAGATGCCATGAACCAGAGCCCGTCTCTGGAATCCCTGTTTTGGGGCACCCATAAGGTGGAAAACATCACTCTCCCCTTCCCCGAAAAAGCCACCAAACTATGGAGAGCCACCAGGATCCATAGAGAGGAAAAGACTCCCATGGACCCATGAGACCACACCTGCATTCCAAGGCCATGCTGGACACACAATCCAAAGAGAAAAGCCTGTGCTACTGCCTTCCAGTCTCCCTAATTATATTTCATGAAGAGCTTCCCTCCAGGTCTACGCATTGGGCCTGTGATCACCTCGCCACTCACCCTAATTTGTATTTGTGTTTGCAGACTTCTCTCCCAAAACCATGGCTCACATGCCCACCAGAATGTGATCTCTGAAGCCACACCACAGAACTCTGGCTGCCAACCCCAAGGACACTGTGCATATCAGATTTGCCCAAACCTTCCAAATTAGGAGAAACCTGTGTGGCCCCTGAGCCCACACCAATATTGCCGGCCACTCGGGATGGAAATGCGCAGTCTGAAACACCCTTATCACCTACATCCAGGGAAATAGCCAAGTCAATGATCGTGAGATAGACGATTGAACCTAAAATGCCCCTAGGCTCTCAATGGAACCCCATTAGGTTTTTAGGCATCTGTCCTCAGGGGCCTGTTCTGAAATACCAATCTATGACACATCATGTGGTCTCTGAGCCACACGACAGAACATCCCCTGTCCCCAGAAGAATACCATGCTCTTCAACCTGTGCCAAACCCTCAGGGTAGGAGAATCCTGCATGGCACCTTAGCAACCAGCACATTCTAAGTTCTCCCTGGTAACAAACAAGCATTGTGACCCATCTGCAAGAGATCCCATGTCAACTCAAGGCCTTGGCACATTGTCCCAGAGCCACCAGAACGAATCTGCCATGTTCCTCAGCTGCAATTGTCAATGGAGGTGTACTTTCCTGGCATCCATGCCGGAGAGCTCTTCTTCACAAACTTTCCACATGGGGAAACCTAGAGTAAACAAACCAGACTTCACCTACACTGTACAAAGAAATGTTACTTTTTGCAGCAGTTCACAGGCCTCAGCATGTGAACTCCTCCATGGCCTCTTTATACCACCCCTCCACTTGTCGGTCATCATAGACAAAAACTCTAGTGTGAGCAAGCATCTGACATCCACCCTTATTCCAGTGCTGGATGTCTCGAGTAAACTGCTACAAATTGGAACTGCCTTCTGCTTGGCACTGAATTGAACCATAGCTTTTGTTTACAATTCCACCCAAAACTGACTGGTCCCCAAGCTCTCGTGATTGGGAAACCTGGAGCCACAACACAGCATTCTGCCTTCCCTATTGAATGAACAATTGCCTGGGAATCTTCCCAAGAAACTCCACATGAGGATCAATCTGCTCCGCCCTCGAATCTACTCTGATATAAAGGCTGCCATGGCCACTAGCGCTGTGTCTGACAGAGCCTGAGCCCCGACCGAGTTTTAGGCCTCATATCTAGCATTTGGGATTGCTATGGCCCAAGTACGTCATCTCCACCCATCCTTGGTATTCAGGCACCTATCTCGAGACCTTGCTGGAAACCCTGCCAATGGGGCAACCTGAAGCAAAGAGGAACCTGACAGAAGAGAACTCATCCTTCCTCATGGCAGGACATTTGGCTGTTGGGTTGGGTGTCCAACTCTCTAAGAGGGAGCCAGATATATGACCAATGAGACCACTCCCACTCCTGAGGGCCGCCATGGGAGCAAACAGGCATAGTGAGACTCAGCCTGAGCAAGCTTTCAAACAATCCCTCTCAGTTGCACCATCATGATCCTGCATTGCAGGCCTCATACACCCCTAGGTGCAAATCCTAACCCTTGGTGGGAAGTCCCAGATGCCCAGAAAAAGAGCCTGTATCTGGAATCCCTGTTTTGGGGCACCCATAAGATGGAAAACAACACTCTTCCCTTCCCCAAAAAAGCCACCAAACTATGAGCTGCACAGATCCATAGAGAGGAAAAGTTTCCCATGGACCCATGAGACTATACCTGCATTCCAAGGCCATCCTGGACACACAATATAGAGAGAAAAGCCTGTGCTACTGCCTTCCAGTCACCCTAATTACTCCTGACAAGCTGCACTCCAGGTCTACTCATTGGGCCTGTGATCACCTTTCCACTAACCATAACCCACATTTGTGTTTGCAGACTTCTCTCCCAAAACCATGGCTCATATGCCCTCCAGGACAGGGTCTCTGGATCCACAACACATGACTGGGCCTGCCATCCCCAAGGAAACTGTGCCCGTCAAACCTGCCCAAACCTTCCAGTTTAGGAGAAACACGCAAGAGCCCTGAGCCCGACCCAATATTGTCGGCAGCACTGGACACAAATGCCAGTCTGAAACGCCCTGATCACCTACATCCAAGCAGACAGCCATTTCAATGTTCCTGGGTCAGAAGATTGTACCTGACATGCTCCTAGGACGTCATTGGAACACTAGATTAGGTTTTCAGGCATCTGTCCTCAGGGTCCTGTTCTGAAATACCAACTTAGGATACAACATGTGGTCCCTGAGCCACACAATAGAATATCTCCTGTCCCCAGTAGGAAAATATGCCCTTCGACCTGTGCCAAACCCTCAAGATTGGAGAATCCTGCACAGCACCTTAGACACCAGCACAAACTCTAGTTTGTGCGTTGACCCATACCACAAGCTTTCCATCTGCTGGACAGTCGAGTCCTGTTGAATGGCTCCAGGATGTCCCATACGGAAAGACTGGAGAGCAGGATTCGAAGGATGGATGCCTGTACAGCATACCTCACATTCCCATTGGCTCTTTGTGACAAGACATGTTTGAACTACTGGCTCTGGGGCGAGCTAACTAGGGTGCTGAATTGAAATGGACTCTCCTGCGGATGGGTCATAATGTGGGTTTGTGTGCATGGAGACCTTGGAATATGTTGGCAGCTCAGGGGCCATGAAGTATTCGCCTAACCGAAGGGTGTAATATTGCTCCAATTAAAAAGAGATCCCTATGTGGAGATGAGACAGGTTCTCTTTGGTGCCTCAGAAAAGCCCCAGATACTGGTCTTCAAACCAGTTCTCTGAGTAGAGACACCTGGAAACCAAAGCTAGGGTTCAGATTAGAGCCTAGATGCCTGTCTGTTTCAATCTTCTGTCTCTGGGGACACTGTCTGAGTATCTAAGTGAAGATAGTTGCTCAGCTGGTGTCAGAGTGCCCCTCTTAGTCCATGGCCGAGGCATGGCCTTGGAGACCTTATTGGATTCTCCTAATCTCTATGGTTGTGGCCAATGGATTGGGTACAGTTTTCTTGGAGAGGACTGGCACAGTCCTTCAGTGTGTCTCCATAGGCCCTAGCCTGGAGGGTGTGTGGGTCCGGGTTGTGGGCACAGAAGTCTGAAAACACAAACTCGGCTTGGGTGTGGAGCCGAGAGCATGGCAGGATGGACCCACAGACCGTGAGAGGAGATCCTCAGCTTATGAAAGAAGGGCAAATGGGAGGCAGTCACGCAAGCTTTTGTCTTTGGATGTTTTGTCTCCCATAGCCGTGGAATGTAGGGGTGACCTCAGGGGCTATGGAAGAGTCTCCCTCTCTGAGGAGTTGGTCCAGCTCTTAAGATTTTGGGGACATTTTGTGGGAAGGGTGGAGTCCTGCTGTCTGGCTCAGGTGTTCTTCCAGGAGAGGGACTCCAGATCACAGTCCTGGGTTCGAGCAAATGAAATACTCGAGCTCTTGTGAAGATTGGGATCATAGGGGCTTGGCAAGCCCCATATGCGGGCTCTTGGTCCAGGCCCTGAGAGACCTTACTTCGACATGGGGCCCTGCTGATGGTCCCAATGGGGGTTTGTACCCAAGGAGGCACTCAAGTTTAGGCTTTGCCTCAGGGGCCATGAAGGTTTCTCCTACACTGAAGGTATGACTCCATGCCAACAGCAAGCTTTCCAGCCATGGGGAAGGAGAAGATCTGATTTGTGCTTCAGTTACCCACGTTTGCCAGGATTTGATATAATATCTAGGGTCAGATGTCTGAAAACCCAGGTTGGGAAGAGATGACGGCATAAGGCCATGGCCTGTCTGATGTGCTTAGTGTGCAGCCAGCTGTTTCCTTGTCTGTCGGGACGTCAGGCTGTGTCAGACAGAGCATTACTGACCAGGGTAGCCTTTCCAGTTAGGGTGCGGTCGAGGCCAGAGCAGGTTGGTTCTCGTTTGTGTTTTCTGGAGAGCCCCATAGGGCAACGTTTTTCTTCTGGTGGGCAGGCAGAAAACTGTGTTGTGGTTCTGGAATTCCCAGACTGGAGGGCTTGTTTGCCAGGAGTGTGAAGAGGGAAGTCTGAAAACACAAGCTAGCGTTAGGTTTGGGGCCGAGGGCATGGCAGGCCCACTCTGCTAAGACTGAATCGAGATCTCCTGCATCTGAGGTCAGGGCAAGTATCAGATGTTGCCTCAGGTTGGAGTTTGTGTCCATTATGGCCCCTTCCTGAAGGGGGTGGGGGCGTCATGAGGCCAGGGAGGTTTCCCAACGCTGGGAGTTATGAGCTGCCCCAAACATCAAGGTTTCCTCTGTAGGACAGTCGAGTACTATGAGATGGTTCTAGGATGACCCCTACAGAAAGACTCGAGAGAAGGGGTCTAAGCATGAATGTCTGCAAATGCCACCTCACATTCCCACTGGCTGCTTGGGGCAAGGCAGGCTCAATCTGCAGGCTCTTAGGCGGGTTTCTCAGAGGGCTGAGTAGAAATGGACTCTCCTGAGGATGAGTCATACTGTGGGTTGGTGGCCATGGAGACCTTGGAATGTGGCGGGGGCTCAGGGACTCTGCAGGTTTCTCCAAACCGAAGGGTTTGACACAGCTCCAACAATGAAGCTTCCCATGTGGAGACGATAGTTGTTCTGTTTGGTGTCTCAGGAAAGCCCCAGATGCTGGTCTTCAAACCCAGGCCTCTGAGGAGTGACACCTGGAAACCAAAGCAAGAGTTCAGATTAGGGCCCAGGGGCCTGTCTGGTTCAATCTACTGTCTCTGCCGACATCTGTCTGTGTTTCTGCATGGAGATAGTTGCTCAGCTTGTGTCAGGATGCCTTTGTCCAGAGAGGCTTATAGTAGTGGGATGTCCTCGGGGGCCTTGATGTTTCTCCTATTCTGTGGGGTTATGGGCAATGGAATGGGCATAGTCTCCTTGGAGAGAGCAGGACAGTCCTGTGGTGTGGCTCCAGAGGCCCCAGCCTGGCGGCTGTGTGGGCCAGGGCTGTGGGGACAGACATCCAAAAACACAAACTCGGCTGAGGTTTGGGGCTGAGGTTATGGCAGGAGTGATCTACAGTCCGTGAGGGGAGCTCATTGTGATTAGAAAGTAAGGCGAGTGAGAGGCGGTCGTTCAGGCTTATGTCTCTGGATGTTGTATTCATGATGGTCATTTAATGTAAGCATGGTCTCATGGGCCATGGAAGTCTCCCTCTCTGGTGATTTGTCCGGCTCCCAAGAGATTGGGGTCATTTTGTGGGAAGGGAGGAGTCCTGTTTTCTGCCTCATGTGTCCCCACAATAGAGGGATTCTAGAGCAGAGCACTGAGTACATACAACTGGAATACCCACCCTCTGGTTAGGCCTGGGGTCCTATGGGCATGGCAAGCCCATATGCAGATTCTTGGTCCAGCCACTGAGAGACGTTACTTGAATAGTGGACTCATGCTGAGGGTCACAATGTGTGTTTGTGCCCAAGGTGGTCCTCAATATTGGGCGGGACCTCATTGAGCTTGCAGGTTTCTCCTACAGTGAACCTTGGACATGCCAACCTCAGGGTTTCTTGCCATGGGGAAGGAGGAGTTTTGATTTCTGCATCACGTTCACCTCTGGGCACTAATTGGAGATAAGGTCTAGGTTCTGAAGCCTGAAAACCGAGGTTTGGAAGAGATGACGACCTAAGGCCATGGCGGGTCCGATGTGTTCAGTTTGGGGCCAGCTTTCTAGGTGTCGTTCAGGAGGTCTGCACTCAGGCTGTGCCAGACAGGGCATTCGTGCCCAGATACGCTGTATAATTGGGGTACAGTTGAGTGGCATGCAGAAGATAATTATTTGGGGTTTCTCCGTAGCCCCATAAGGCAAAGTCTTTCTTCTGGAGGGCAGGCAGAGTGCTGCATTCTGGCTCCGGAACTGCCAAACTGGAGGCCTTGCGGCCAGGAATGCAAGGATGTAAGTCTGAGAACTGAAGCTTTGCTTTGGTTTCAGGGCGAGGAAATGGCAGGCACACTCTGCAGAGCTGAATTTAGATTTCATGCATCTGAGGTCAGGGCGAGGTTCATATATTGGCTCAGGTTGGAGTTTCTGTCCATGATGGCCCCTTCATGAAGGGGGGTCATCACACCGCCATTGGTGTTTTCCCATGATGGCAGTAGTGAGATGCTCCAAACCACAAGGATTTTCTGCGGGTCAGTTGAAACCTGTTGGATGGCTCCAGGACATCCCATATGGAACAATTGCAGAGCAGGGTTCTAAGGATGGATGCCTGGGCATCCGGCCTTGCATTCCAATTGTCTCCTAGCGAAACGGCACGTTTGATTGCTGCCTATGATGTAGCAGCCGAGGGGGCTGAGTTGAAATGCATTCTCCTGAGGATCGGTCATAATGTGGGATTGTGTCCATGGAGACCTTGGAATGGGGCAGTGGCACCAGGGCTCTGAAGGATGCTCCTAACCAGAGGTTTTGACACAGCTCCAAGAAGCATTTTTCCCATGGGGAAACAAGATTTGTTCTCATTGGTGCTTCAGTAACCCCCAATATGCTGGTATTGGAAACCAGAACTCTGAGGAGAGATGCCTGGAAACCAAGGCAATGGATCTGATTAGGGCCTGGGGCCTGTCTGGTTTAATCTTCTTCTCTCGGTTCATCTGTCTATGGGATTGAGTGGAGGTAGTTCCTCAGCTGGTGTCAGATTGCCCCTATTTGTCCTGGGCAGTCTACACTATTGGGATGGCCACTTTGACTTTGGTGGTTTCTCCTAATTTGCAAGTTTGTGGCCAATGAAATGGGCAGAATTCCTTTGGGGAGGGAAGGCACAATCCTGAGGTGTGGCTCTAGGGGCTCAAGCATGGAGGGTGTGTGGGTCAGAGCTGTGGGGACAGAAGTCTGAAAACAGAAACTCGTCTTAGGTTTGGGGACATAGGTATGGGAGCCCCGATCTACAGACCTTGAGGAGAACTCTTCAGGATATGAACAAAGAGTGAGTGTGAGGCACTTGCTCAGGCTTTTGACTCTGGATTTTGTGTCACTGATGGCCGTGGAATGTAGGGGCGTCCTCATGGACCATGGGTGAGACTTCCTCTATGGGGATTTGGATGATCCCAATATTTTGGGGTCATTCCGTGGGATGGGAGGAGTCCATTCTGTTTTTTTTTTTTTTTTTTTTACCTCAGGTGTGCCACTAAAGAGGGATTCCAGAGCAGAACCCTGGGAAGGGGCGACTGGACAACCCGAACTCTGTATAAGATTGGGGGCCTAAGGGCATGGCAATCCCCATATGGGGTACCTTGGTCCAGCCACTGAGAGGTCTTACTTGAGTACAGTGCTCACACTGAGGGTCACAATGCATGTTTGTGCCCAATGTAGGCATCAAGCATGGGCGGGGACTCATGGGCCATGCTTGATTCTCCTACACTGAACTTTGGACAACATACGAACCACAAGGTTTCTTTCCATGGGGAAGGAGGAATTCTGATTTCTGCATCATGTTCACCCCTGGGCAGTGACTGGAGATAAGATCTAAGTTCTGAATCCAGAAAATCGAGGTTGGGATGAGATGATAACCTAAGGTCATGGAGGGTCCGATGTGCTCAGTGTGCGGTCAGCTTTCTGGGTGTTGTTCAGGAGGTATGGATTCAGGCTGTGTCAGACAGTGCATTAGTGCCCAGGTTAGAATGTATAATTTGGGTACAGTTGAGTTCCATGTAGGTTCATCCTCATTTATTGTGTCAGGGAAGCTCACTGGGGCAACATTTTTCTTCTGGTGGGCAGGCAGAGTGCAGCATTGTGGGTCCAGAATTGCCAAACTTGAGGGCGTCGGGACCAGGAGTGTGAGGACGTAAGTCTGAGATCATAAGCTAGACTTAAGTTTCAGGGCGAGGGCACGGCAGGCACCCTCTGCAGATCCGAATCAAAATCTCATTCATCTGAAGTCAGGACGAGGATCAGACTTAGGCGCAGGTTGGAGTTTCTGTCCATGATGGCCCCTTCATCAAAGGGGTGGAATCTCGAGGCCATGGAGGCTTTCCCACGTTGGGAGTTGTGGGATGCTCCAAACTGCAAGGATTCCTTCTGCGGGAAAATTGAGAACTGTTGGATGGCTCCAGGACATCCCATATGGAATGACTCCAGAGCCGGGTTCTAAGGATGGATGCCTGAGCAGACTGCCTCTTACACCAATTGTCTCCCTGCCACAAGACAGGTACGATCTGATGGCTATGCAGGAGCAATCGTGGGAGCTGAGTTGAAATGGACTCTCCTGAAGATGGGTCTTAATGTGTGTTTGTGTCCATGAGGACGTTGGAATGGGGTGGTGGCCCCAGGGCTCTAAAGGATTCTAACCGGAGATTTTGAAACAACTCGAAAGAGCAAGTTTTCCATGTGGAGACAAGATTTGTTCTAATTGGTGCCTCAGGAAACCCACATATGCTGGTATTAGAACCAGGCCTCTGAGGAGAGATACATAGAAACCACAGCAATGCATCCAATTAGGTCCTAGGAGCCTCTCTGGTTCAATCTTCTCTGTCGACATCTGTCTATTTTATGAAATGGAGGTAGTTGCTCAGCTGGTGTCAGACCGCTCCTGTTTGTCCGGGGGGCCTACACTATAGGGATGGCCTCGGGGACTTTGGAGGTTTCTCCTAAATTGTATGATTATGGACAATGGCATGGGCAGAATTCCTGTGGAGTGGGCAGGCACAGACCTGATGTGTGGCTCCAAGGGCCCAGCCTTGAGGGTGTGTGGGCAAGGACTGTGGGGACAGATGTCTGAAAACACAAACTCAGCTTAGCTTTGGGGACGTAGGTATGGCAGGTCAGATTTACAGACTATTAGGAGAACTTTTTGGGATATGAATAAAGGGTGAAAGTGTGACACTTGTCAGGCTTTTGCCCCTGGATTTTGTGTCAATGATGGCTGTGGAATGTCGAGGAGTCCTCATGGGCCATGGAAGAGTCTTTCTCTCTGTGGATTTGGCCAGATCCCAATTGTTTTGGGTTAATCTGTGGGATTTAGTTTTGTTAACTAAGGTGTCCCACCAAAAGAGGGATTCCAGAGCAGAACCCTGGACAACAAGAAATCTAACTAAAAATACAGGCCTAGGTGCATGGCAAGCCCAATATGCCTTCTAATGGTCCAGCCACTGTGAGGCCTTCATTGAGGACAGAACTCATGCTGAGGGTCACAATGCGTGTTTATGCCCTCGTGGTACTCAAGCATGGGTGGGGACTCATGGTGCATGCTTGTTTCTCCTACACTGAATGATAGTCAACATGTCAACCACATGAGTTCTTGCCATGGGGAAGGATTAATTCTGATTTCTGCATGTCATTCACCCCTGGGCAGTGATTGGAGATAAGGTCTAGGTTGTGAAGTCTGAAAACCGAGGTTGGGAAGAGATGACGACCTAAGACCATGTTGGGTCCGATATGCTCAGCGTGGAGCCAGCTGTCTGGGTGTTGGTCGGGAGGACCAAGCTTGGGCTGTGTCAGACAGGGCATTAGTGCCCAGGGTAGATTGTATAATTGGGGTACAACTGAGTGCCGTGCAGGTTGATCTTTATTTGGTATTTCTGGTTAGCCCCAAGGGCAATGTTTTTCTTCTGGAGAACAGGCAGAGTGCTGCATTGTGGCTCCGGAATTTCCAAAGTGGATGCCTTGTGGACGGGGAGTGTGAGGACGGAAGTCTGAGAACACATGTTAGGCGTAGGTTCTGGGCGAGGGCACGGCAGGCACCCTCTACAGATCTGAATCGGGATATCATGAATCTGAAGTCAGGGCGAGGTTCAAACCTAGGCTTAGGTTTGAATTTCTGTCCATTCTGGCCACTTTATGAAGGAGACAGCATCTCCAGTCCATGGAGGTTTACCCACAATGGAAGTTGTGAGATGCTCCAAACAACAAAGATTCCTTCTGATCAACAATTGAGACCTTTTGTATCACTCCAGTACATACCATACAGAATGACACCAGAGCAGGGATCTTAGGATGGATGCATGGGAAGCCCGCCTCACATTGCAGTTGTCTCCTAGCAAATAGACAGGTTTGATATGCTGGCTCTGTCAGAGCAACCAAGGGGGCTGAGTTGAAATGGACTCTCCTGAGGATGGATGCTAATGTGGGTTTGTGTCCATGGAGACCTTGGAATGGGGCGTTGGTGCATGGGCCCTGAAGGATTCTCCTAACCGGAGGTTTTGAGACATCTCCAAAGGACAAGTTTCCCATGTGGAGACGAGATTTGTTCTAATTCGTGCCTCAGGAAACCCCCATATACTGTTATTGGAATATAGGCCTCTGAAGAGAGATAACTGGAAACCAAAGCAATGGCTCCGTTTAGAGCCTAGGGGCCTGTCCGGTTGAATCTTCTTCTCTGTGTACATCCATCTAAGGTATTAGTGGAGTTAGATGCTCAGCTGGTGTCAGATGGCCCTTGTTTGTCCCAGGCGGCCTACACTATTGTGAAGGCCTTGGGGACTTTGGAGGTTTCTCCTAATTTTATGATTATGGACAATGGAATGGGCAGAATTCCCGTGGAGAGGGAAGGCACAGTTTTGATGTGGCTCCAGGTGCCCCAGCCTGCAGGGTGTGTGCCTCAGGACTGTGGAGACAGAAGTCTAAAACACAAACTCAGTTTAGGTTTAGGGACGTAGGTATGGCAGGCCCGATCTACAGACCGTGAGGAGAATTCTTCCAGATATGAAGAAAGAGAGATTGTGAGGCACTTGTTCAGGCTTTTGTTTCTGGATTTTGTGTCAACGATGGGCGTGGAATGTCCGGGAGGCCTCATGGGCCATGGACGAGTCTTCCGCTCTGTGGATTTGGCCCGATTCCAATTGTTTTGGGTCAAACTGTGGGATGGGAGGAGTCCTTTCAGTTTTGTTACCTCAGGTGTCCCACCAAAAGAGGGATTCCAAAGCCGAGCCCTGGGGAGGGGAGACTGGACAACCAGAAATCTGGTTAAAAATTGGGTCCTAGGGGCATGACAAGCCCAATATGCTGTCTTTTGGTCCAGCCACTGAGAGGCCTTACTTGAGAACTGGGCTCACGTTGAGGGTCAGAATGCATGTTTGTGAACGACTTGGTCCTCAAGCATCTGCAGGGCCTCATGGGCCACACTGGTTTCAACTACATTTTACATTGGACAACATGCCAACCACAAGGTTTCTTGCCATGGGGAAGGAGTTCTGATTCCTGCATCATGTTCAACCCTGGGTGGTGACTGGAGATAAGGTTTAGGTTCTGAAGCCTGAAAACCGAGGTTGGAAAGAGATGATGACCTAAGGCCATGGCGGGTCTGATGTGCTCAGTGTGTGGCTAGCTGGGTGGGTGCGAGCCAGGAGGTTCAGTCTCAGGCTGTGCCAGAAAGGGCAGTAGTGCCCAGGGCAGCCTGTATAATTGGGGTCCAGTCAAGTGGCATGCAGGTTGATCCTCATTTGGGGAATCTGGGTAGCCCCAGAGGGCAATGTTTTTCTTCCGGAAAGCAGGCAGAGTGCTGCCTTGTAGTTCTGGAATTGCCAAACTGGAGGGCTTGTGGGTCAGGAATGTGAGGATGGAAGTTGAGAACACAAACTAGACTTACGTTTCTGGGCAAGGGCACGGCAGACACACTCTGCAGAGCTGAATCAAGATGTCCTGCATCTGAAGTCAGGGCGAGGATCAGACGATCGATCAGGTTGGAGCTTCTGTCCCTGATGGCCCCTTCATGAAGCACAGGAGGCGGGATCACGAGGCCATGGAGGTTTGCCCACGATGGGAGTTGTGAGATGCTCCAAACAGTATAGATTCTTCTGCGGGACTATTGAGACCTGTTGGTTGGCTCCAGGACTTCCCATACAGCATAATTCTGAGAATGGTTCTAAGTATGGATGTCTGGGAAGCCTGCCTCTCATTCCAATCATCTCCTAGCGACAAGACGGGTTAGATATGCTGGATCAGGGGGAGCAACTTAGGGGGCTGAGGTGAAATGGACTCTCCTGTGGATGGGTCCTAATGTGGGTGTGTCTCCATGGAGACCTTGGAATGAGGCGCTGGCACCGGGAACCTGAAATGTCCTTCTAACCAGAGGCTTTGAGAGAGCTCCAACATGCAAGTTTCCCATGTGTAGACGAGATTTGTTCTGATGGGTGCCTCAGGAGAAGCCCTCAGCTGGTATTGGAAACCAGGCTTTTGAGGAGACATGCCTGTAAACCAAAGCTATGGATCCCATTATGGCCTGGGGTCCTGTCTGGTCAATCTTCTTCTCTGGGGACATCCATCTATGGTATGAGTGGAGGTAGATGCTCAGCTGGTGTCAGACGGCAATTTTTTGTCCCGGACAACCTACACCATTGGTATGGCCTCAGGGAATTTGGAGGTTTCTCCTAATTTGTACGGTTTTGGATAATGGAATGGGCAGAATTCCCATGGATTGGTTAGGCACAGTCCTAATGTGTGGTTCCAGGGGCCCAGCCTGGAGGGTGTGTGGCCCAGGACTTTGAGGACAGAACTCAAAAAACAGAAACTCAGCTTAGGTTTGGGAACGTAGGTATGGCACGGCCGAACTACAAATCATGAGAAGAACTCTTCAGGATATGAAGAAAGAGCGAGTCTGAGGCGCTTGGTTAGGCTTTTGTCTCTGGATTTTGTATCAGCGATGGCCGTTGAATGTCGGGGAGGCCTCATGGGCCATGGACGAATCTTCCTCTCTGTGGATTTGGCCCTATCCCAATTCTTTTTTGTGAATCTGTGGGATGGGAGGACTCCTTTAAGGTTTGTTACCTGAGGTGTCCCACCAAAAGAGGAATTCCAAAGCAGAGCCCTGGGCAAGAGTGAAGGGACAACCCGAAATATGGTTAAAAATTAGGGTCTAGGGGCATGGCAAGCCCAATATGCTGTTTCTTCATGCAGCCACTGAGAGGCCTTGCCTGAGGACCGGGCTCAGGCTGAGGGTCACAATGTGTGTTTGAGACCAATGTGGCCCTCAAGCATGGGCTGGGTCTCATGTGCCACACTGGTTTCAACTACACTGAAAGTTGGACAACATGCCAACCACGAGGTTTCATGCCAAGGGAACGAGTTCGGATTTCTGCAACATTTTCAAACCTGGGCAGTGATTGGAGATAAGGTCAAGGTTCTGAAGCCTGAAAACCGAGGTTGGGTAGAGATGACGACCTAAGGCCATGGCGGGTCCGATGTGCTCAGTGTGCGGCCAGCTGTTTGGGTGGGGCCAGGAGTTCCAGGCTCAGGCTGTGTCAGAATGGGCAACTCTGCCCACTTCAGCCTATATATTTGGTGTACAGCCAAATGGCGTGCAGGTTGATCCTCATTTGGGGTTTCTGGGTAGCCCCAGAGGGCAATGTTCTTCTTCCAGGGAGCAGGCAGAGTGCCGCATTGTACTTCTGGATTGCCAAACTGGAGGGCTTGTGGGCCAAGAGTCTGAGGACTGAAGTCTGAGAACACAAGCTAGGCTTAATTTTTATGGGTGAGGACATGGCAGGCACAATCTACAGACCTGAATCGAGATCTCGTGCATCTGAAGTCAGGGTGAGGATCAGACGATCTTCAGGTTGGACTTTCTGTCCCTGATGGCCCCTTCATGAAGGGGGGGAATCATGAGGCCATGGGGGTTTTCGCACGATGGGAGTTGTGAGAAGTTCCAAACTACAAAGATTCTTCTCCAGGACAATTGAGACCTGTTAGTTGGCGCCAGGCCAAGGATTCCAAGCATGGTTCTGAGGATGGATGGCTAGGTACCACACCTGGCATTCCAATTTTCTCCTAGCTACAAGAAAGGTTAGATCTGCTGGATCTGGGGGAGCAACTGAGGAGGCTGAGTTGAAATTGACTCTCCTGTGGATGTGTCCTAATATGTTTTTGTGTCTATGGAGACCTTGGAATGAAGCGGTGGCACTGGGTCCCTTATGGGTTCTTCTAAACAGAGACTTTGACACAGCTCCACCGTGCAAGTTTCCCATATGTAGATGAGATTTGTTCTGATGGGTGAGTCAAGAAACAGCCATATGCTGGTATTGAAATCCAGGCCTCTGAGGAGACATGCCTGGAAACCATAGCAATGGATCCGATTAGTGCCTAGTGGTCTGTTCATTCCTTTTTTCCTCTGGGGACATCAGTCTATGGGTCTGAGTGCAGGTAGGTGCTCTGATGTGCTCAGATTGCTCCTGTTTGTCCTGGGAAGCCACCACTATTGGGATGGCCTCAGGAACTTTGGAGGTTTATCCTATTAGTAGGATTGTGGCCATTGGAATGGGTACACACAATTCCCTTGGAGAGGGCAAGTACAGTCCTCAGGTTTGGCTCCAAGGGCCTGAGCCTTTGGGGTGTGTAGGCCAGGGCTGTTTGGACAGTTGTCTGAAAACACAACCTCGGCTTATGTTTCGGGTCATAGGTATGGCAGGACTGATCTACAGAACATGAGAAGAACTCTTCGGGATATGAAAAAAGGGCGAGTGTGAGGCTCTTGCTCAAGTTTATCTCTGGATATCGTGTGACTCATGGTCGTGAAATTTCCGGGTGACTTCATGGGAAATGGACGAGTCTTACTCTTTAGAAGGTTGGCCTCGTCCAAAGAGTTTGGTGTGTTTATGCCCTCATCGCACTTGAGAATGGGCTGGGCCTCAGGGTGAATGCTGGTTTCTCCTACACTGAACGTTGGACAACATGCCAACCACAAGGTTTCTTGCCATGGGTAAGGAGGAGTTCTGATTTCTACATACCATCACCCCTGGGCAGTGATTGGAGAAAAGGTAGGTTCTGAAGCCTGAAAACTGAGGTATGGAAGAGATGATGTCCGAGGGCCATGGCTGGTCTGTTGTGCTCAGTGTGAGGTCAGCTGTCTGTGTGTTAGTCAGGAGGTCCGGGCTCAGGTGTGTCAGACCGTGCATTAGTGCACAGCTTAGAGTATATAATTTACGTACAGTCAAGTGGCGTGTAGGTTTATCCTCATATGATGTGCCTGGGCAGCTCATGAGGCAATATTTTTTTTCTAGAGGGCAGGCAGAGTGCTGCACAGTGGGTTCGGAATTGCCAAACTTGAGGTCTTCTGGGCCAGGAGTGTGAGGACGGAAGTCTAAGAAGACAAGCTAGACTTGGGTTTCAGGTCGAGGGCACGGCAGGTACCTCGGCAGATCTGAACCAATATCTCATGCATCTGAATTCAGGGCGAGGATCAGACATTGGCTCTGGTTGGAGTTTCTGTACATGATGGCCCATTCATGAAGGGAGTGGAATCTCTAGTCCATGGAAGTTTCCCCACGTTGGGAGTTGTGAGATGGCCCTTCAAAGATTCCTTCTGCGGGACAATTGAGACCTGTTGGACAGCTCCAGGACATCACATATGGAATGACTCGAGAGCACCATTCGAGGATGAATGCCTGGGAAGCCCGCCTCGCATTCCAATTTTCTATTAGCAACAAGACAGTATAGATCTGATGGAATTTTCTTCTAGCAACAAGACAGTATAGATCTGATGGCTCAGCAGGTGTTACCGGGGTGGCTGAGTTGAAATGGACTTTCCGGAGGATGGGTCCTAAAGTTTGTTTGTGTCCCTGAGGGCCTTGGAATGGGGCGGTGGCACCGGCACCCTGAAGTATTCTCCTAAGCCTTTGACATAGCTCCCATGCACAAGTTTCCTTGTGGAGACGAGATTTGTTCTGATGGGAGCCTCAGGAGAAGCCCTATGCTGGTATTGGAATCCAGGCTTTTGAGGAGACATGCCTGTAAACCAAAGCTATGGATCCCATTATGTCCTAGGGTCCTGCCTGGTTCAATCTTCTTCTCTGGGGACATCCATCTATGGTATGAGTGGAGGTTGATGCTCAGCTGGTGTCAGACGGCCCTTGTTTGTCCGGGACAACCTACACCATTGAGATGGCCTCAGGGACTATGGAGGGTTCTCCTAATTTGAACGGTTTGAGACAATGGCATGGGCAGAATTCCCATGGATTGTGTAGGCACAGTACTAATGTGTGGCTCCAGGGGCTCAGTCTGGAGGGTATGTGGCCCAGGAATTTGAGGACAGAAAACAAAAAACACAAACTCATCTTAGGTTTGGGAACGTAGGTATGGCAAGCCCGACCTACAAACCAGGAGAAGAACTCTTCAGGATATGAAGAAAGAGCGAGTCTGAGGCGCTTGCTCAGGCTTTTGTCTCTGGATTTTGTATCAGCGATGGCCGAGGAATGTCGGGGAGGCCTCCTGGGCCATGGACGAATCTTCCTCTCTGTGGATCTGGTCCGATCCTAATTCTTTTTCGTGAATCTGTGGGATGGGAGGACTCCTTTTAGGTTTGTTACCTGAGGTGTCCCACCAAAAGAGGAATTCCAAAGCAGAGCCCTGGGCAAGAGTGAAGGGACAACCCGAACTATGGTTAAAAATTGGGGTCTAGGGGCATGGCAAGCCCAATATGCTGTTTCTTCATGCAGCCACTGAGAGGCCTTGCCTGAGGACCGGGCTCAGGCTGAGGGTCACAATGTGGGTTTGAGACCAATGTAGCCCTCAAGCATGGGCTGGGTCTCATGTGCCACACTGATTTCAACTACACTGAACGTTGGACACCATGCCAACCACGAGGTTCCTTGCCAAGGGAACGAGTTCTGATTTCTGCAACATTTTCAAACCTGGGCAGTGATTAGAGATAAGGTCTAGGTACTGAAGCCTGAAAACCGAGGTTGGGAAGAGATGACGAACTAAGGCCATGGCGGTTCCAATGTGCCTAGTGTGCGGCCAGCTGTCTGGGTGGGGCCAGGAGGTCCAGCTCAGGCTGTGTCAGAGAAGGCAATGATGCCCAGATCAGCCTATATATTTGGTGTACAGCCAAATGGCGTGCAGGTTGATCTTCATTTGGGGTTTCTAGGTAGCCCCAGAGGGCAATGTTTCTCTTGGAGGGCCCACAGAGTGCTGCATTGTACTTCCGGATTGCCAAACTGGAGGGCTTGTGGGCCGGTAGTCTGAGGACGGAACTCTGAGAACACAAGCTAGGCTTAGGTTTTATGGGTGAGGACATGGCAGGCACAATCTACAGACCTGAATCGAGATCTCGTGCACCTGAAGTCAGGTTGAGCATCAGACGATGCCTCAGGTTTGACTTTCTGTCCCTGATGGCCCCTTCATAAAGGGGGGGAATCACGAGGCCGTGGGGGTTTTCCCACCATGGGAGTTGTGAGAAGCTCCAAACTGCAAAGATTCTACTGTGGGACAATTGAGACCAGTTGGTTGGCTCCAGGCCAACGATTCTGAGCAGGGTTCTAAGGATGGAAGGCTGGGTAGCCCACCTCGCATTCCAATATTCTCCTAGCTACAAGATAGGCTAGATCTGTTGGATCTCGGGGAGCAACCGAGGAGGCTGAGTTTAAATGGACTCTCCTGTGGATGGGTCCTAATATGTTTTTGTGTCTATGGAGACTGTGGCATTAAGCGGTGGCACTAGGGCCCTGAAGGCTTCTCCTAAACAGAGGTTTAACACAGCTCCACCATGCAAGTTTCCCATGTGTAGAGGAGATTTGTTCTGATGGGTGAGTCAAGAAACAGCCATATTCTGGTATTGAAATCCAGGCCTCTGAGGAGAGATGCCTGGAAACCAAAGCAATGAATCCGATTAGTGCCTAGGGGCCTGTTGGTTTCTTTTTACCTCGGGCGACATCTATCTATGGGTCAGAGTGCAGGTAGGTGCTCAGATGAACTCAGATTGCCCGTGTTTGTCCTTGGAAGCCAACACTATGGGATGGCCTCAGGGAATTTAAAGGTTTATACTTTTAGTTGCGTTGTCGCCATTGGAATGGGCTCACACAATTCCCTTGCGAGGGCAAGAACAGTCCTCAGGTTTGGCTTCAGGGGCCTGAGCCTATAGGGTGTGTAAGCCAGGGCTGTTTGGACAGTTGTCTGAAAACACAAACTCGACTTCTGTTTCGGGTCATAGGTAGGGCAGGACTGATCTACAGACCATGAGGAGAACATTTCGGTATATGAAAAAAAAGCGAGTGTGAGGCTATTGCTCATGTTTTTGTCTCTGCATATCATGTCACTCATGGTCGTGAAATTTCCGGGTGACTTCATGGGAAATGGACGAGTCTTACTCTCTGGGGATTTGGCCCCTTCCAAAGAGGTTGTGGTCATTCTGTGGGATGGAAGAAGTCGTTTTCTTTGTTGTTGTTGCTTTGTTTTGTTTCATTTTTTAACCTCCGTTGTCCCACCAAATGAGGAATTCCAGAGTAGAGCTCTGGGGAGGGGTGACTGGACAACCAGAAATCTGGTTAAAAATTGGGGCCTAGGGCTATGTCAAGCCCATTATGACATCTAGTGATCCAGGCTCTGAGAGGAATTACTAGAGGACAGGACTCACACTGAGGGTCACAATGCATATTTATGCCCTCGTCGCACTCAAGAATAGGCGGGCCTCAGGGTGAATGCTAGTTTCTCCTACAATGAACGTTGGACAACATGCCAACCACAAGGTTTCTTGCCATGTGTAAGGAGAAGTTCTGATTTCTGCATCACACTCACCCCTGGGCAGTGATTGGAGATAAAGTCTAGTTTCTGAGGCCTGAAAACTGAAGTAGGGAAGAGATGATGACCTAAGGCCATGGCAGTTCTGATGTGCTCAGTGTGCGGTCAGCTGTCTGGGTGTTGGTCAGGAAGTCCGGGCTCAGGTTGTGTCAGACAGTGCATTAGTGCCCAGGTTAGACTATATAATTCGGGCAAAGTCGAGTACCGTGTAGGTTTATCTTCATATAAGGTGCCTTGGCAGCTCTTTAGGCAATATTTTTTTTCCAGAAAGCAGGCCATGTGCTGCATTGTGGGACCGGATTTACCAATCATGAGGGCTTTGGGGCCAGGAGAGTGAGGTCGGAATTCTGAGAACAAAAGCTATACTTGGGCTCAGGGCAAGGGCACGGCAGGTACCCCCTGCAGATCTTAAGCAATATCTCATCCATTTCAAGTCAGGGAGAGAATTAGACTTTGGCTTAGGTTGGAGTGTCTGTGCCTGACGGCCCCTTCATGAAGGGAGTGGGAATCTCGTGTCCATGGAGTTTTTCCCACGTGGGAGTTGTGGGTTGCCCCCTTCAAGAATTCCTTCTGCAGGACAATTGAGACCTTTGGGCAGCTCCAGGACATCCCATATGGAATGACTCCAGAGCACCGTTCGAGGGAGGATGCCTGGGAAGCCAGCCTCGAATTCCAATTGTCTCCTAGCAACAAGCCAGTTTAGATCTGATGGCTCTGCGGGAGCAACCGGGGTGGCTGACTTGATATGGACTTTCCTGAGGATGAGTCCTAATGTGTGTTTGTGTCCATGGGGCCTTGGAATGGGGCCGTGGCACCAGGACCCTGAAGTATTCTCCTAAGCTTTTGACATAGCTCGATGCACATGTTTCCTTGTGGAGACGAGATTTGTTCTGATTGCTGCCTCAGGAAAACCCCTATGCTGGTATTGGAATCCAGGCTTTTGAGGAGACATGCCTGTAACCAAAGCAATGGATCCGATATGGCCAGGGTCCTGTCTGGTTCAATCTTCTTCTCTGCAGACATCCATCTATGGTATGAGTGGAGGTTGATGCTCAGCTGCTATCAGACCGCGCTTGTTTGTCACGGGAGACCTGCACTATTGGGATGGCCTCAGGGATTTGGAGGGTTCTCCTAATTTTACGGTTTTGGACAATGGAATGGGCAGAGTTCCCATGGATTGGGTAGGCACAGTCCTTATGTGTGGCTCCAGGGACCGCAGCGTGGAGGGTGTGTGGCCCAGGACTTTGAGGACAGAAGTCTGAAAACATAAACTCAGCTTAGGTTTGGAGACATAGGTATGGCAGGCCCGATCTATAAACCATGAGAAGAACTCTTCAGGATATGAAGAAAGAGCGAGTCTGAGGTGCTTGTTCAGTCTTTTGTCTCTAGATTCGGTATCAGCGATGGCCGTGGATTGTCTGGGAAACCTCATGGGCCATTGACGAATCTTCCTCTCTGTGGAATTGGCCCGATCCCAATTCTTTTTAGTCAATCTGTGGAATGGGAGGTCTCCTTTCAGGTTGGTTACCTTAGGTGTCCCGCCAAAAGAGGAATTCCAAAGAAGAGCCCTGTGGAAAAGCGAAGGGACAACCCGAACTATGGGTAAAATTTGGGGCCTAGGGGCATGGCAAGCTCAATATGCTGTCTCTTCATCCAGCCACTGAGAGGCCTTACCTGAGGACTGGGATCAGGCTGAGGGTCACAATGTGTGTTTGTGACCAATGTGGCCCATAAACATGGGCGGGGCCCCATGGGCCACACTGGTTTCAACTACACTGAACATTGGAAAACATGCCAACCACATGGTTTCTAACCACGGGGAAGGAGTTGTTATTTCTGCATCACTTACAAGCCTGGGCAGTGATTGGAGATAAGGTCTAGGTTCTGAAACTTGAGAATCGAGGTTGGGAAGAGATGACGACCTAAGGACATGGCTCGTCCGGCGTGCTCAGTGTTCGACCAGCTTTCTGGGTGGGGCCAGGAAGTCCAGGCTCAGGCTGTGTAGAAAGGGCAATAGTGCCCAGGTCAGCCTATATATTTGGGGTACAGTCGAATGGCGTGCAGGTTGATCCTCATTTGGAGTTTCTGGGTAGCCCCACAGGGCAATGTTTTTCTTCCTGAAGGCTGGAAGAGTGCTGCATTATAGTTCTGGTTTGCAAACTGGAGGCTTGTGGGCCAGTAGTCTGAAGACGGAAATCTGAGAACACAAGCTAGGCTTAGGTTTCTGGGTGAGGACAAGGCAGGAACAATCTACAGACCTGAATCGAGATCTCGTGCTTCTGAAGTCAGGGCGAGGATCAGAAGATCGCTCAGGTTGGTGTTTCTGTCCCTGATGGCCCCTTCATGAAGGGGCGGGGGGGTCAAGAGGCCATGGGGGTTTTCCCACGATGTTAGTTGTGAGAAGCTCCAAACTGCAAAGATTCTTGTGCAGGACAATTGAGACATGTTGGTTGGCTCCAGGCCAACAATTCCGAGCAGGGTTCTAAGGATGGATGCCTGGGTAGCCCACCTTGCATTCCAATTGTGTCCTAGCAACAAGACAGGTTATATCTGCTGGATCTGGGCGAGCAATCTGGATCTGAGTTGAAATGGACTCTCCTGTGGATGGATCCTAATATGTTTTTGTGTCTATGGAGACCTTGGAATGAAGCGGTGGCACTGGGGTCCTGAAGGGTTTTTTCAAACAGAGGCTTTGACACAGCTCCAACGTGCAAGTTTCCCATATGTAGATGAGATTTTTTATGATGGATGAGTCAGGAAACAGCCATATGCTGGTATTGAAATCCAGGCCTCTGAGGAGAGATGACTGGATACCACAACAATGAATCTGAATAGTGCCTAGGGGCCTGTTCGTACCTTTTTACCTCTGGGAACATCAGTCTATGCGTCTGAGTGCATGTAGGTTCTCAGATGGGCTCAGATTGCCCGAGTTTGTCCTGGGAAGCCACCACTATTGGGATTGCCTCAGGGAGTTTGGAGGTTTATCCTATTAGTAGGGTTGTGGCCATTGGAATGGGCACATACAATTCCCTTGGAGAGGGCAAGTACAGTCCTCAGGTTTGGCTCCAGGGGCCTGAGCCGGTAGGGTGTGTAGGCAGAGCTGTTTGGACAGTCGTGTGAAAACACAAACGCGGCTTATGTTTCAGGTCATAGGTATGGCAGGATTGATCTACAGACCATGAGGAGAACTCTTCGGGATATGAATAAGGGGCGAGTGTGAGGCTCGTGCTCAAGTTTTTGTCTCTGGATATCGTGTCACTCATGGTCTTGAAATTCCCTGGTGACTTCATGGGAAATGGACGAGTCTTACACTCTGGGGGTTTGGCCCCGTCCAAAGAGTTTGGGGTCATTCTGTGGGATGGAAGAAGTCCGTTTTGTTGTTGTTGTTGATTTGCCATGTTTTGTTTTTTAACCTCAGGTGTCCCACCAAATGAGGGATTCCAGAGTAGAGCCCTGGGGAGGGCCGAACGGACAACTAGAAATCTGGTTAAAAATTGTGGCCTAGGGACACGTCAAGCCCATTATGACATCTAATGGTCGAGCCACTGAGAGGACTTACTAGAGGACAGGACTCACGCTGAGGGTCACAATGCGTGTTTATGCCCACTTCGCAAACAAGAATGGGCAGGGCCTCATGGTGAATCCTGGTTTCTCCTACACTGAACGTTGGACAACATGCCAACCACAAGGTTTCTTGCCATGGGTAAGGAAGAGTTCTGATTTCTGCATCACAGGCACCCCTGGGCAGTGATTGGAGATAAGGTCTAGGTACTGAAGCCTAAAAACTGAGGTAGGGAAGAGATGATGACCTAAGGCCATGGCGGTTCTGATGTGCTCAGTGTGCGGTCAGCTGTCTGGGTGTTGCTCAGGAGGTCCGAGCTCAGGTTGTGTCAGACAGTGCATTAATGCCCAGGTTAGACTATATAATTTGGGTACAGTCGAGTGCCATGTAGATTTATCCTCATATAAGTTGTCTGGGCAGCTCATTAGGCAAAATTTGTTTTCTAGTGGGCAGGCAGAGTGCTTCCTTGTCAGTCCGGAATTGCTAAACTTGAGGGCATCGTGTAGAGGAGTGTGAGGACGGAAGTCTGAGAACACAAGCTAGACTTGGGTTTCAGGGCGAGGACACGGCAGGTACCACTGTAGATCTGAACCAATATCTCATGCATCTGAAGTCAGGGCGAGGATCAGACGTTGGCTCAGGTTGGAGTTTCTGAGCATGACGGACCCTTCATGAAGGGAGCGGAATCTCAAGGCCATGGAGTTTTTCCCACGTTGGGAGTTGTGGGATGCCCCCATCAAGGATTCCTTCTGCGGGACAATTGAGACCTGTTGGGCAGCTTCAGGACATCCCATATGGAATGACTCCAGAGCACTGTTCGAGGATGGATGCCTGGGAAGCCGGCCTCGCATTCCAAATGTCTCCCAGCAACAAGACAGTTTAGATCTGATGGCTCTGCGGGAGCAACCGGGGTGGCTGACTTGAAATGGACTTTCCTGAGGCTGGGTCCTAATGTGTGTTTGTGTCAATGAGGGCCTTAAAAAGGGGCGGTGGCACCGGGACCCTGAAGTATTCTCCTAAGCTTTTGACATAGCTTGATGCACAAGGTTCCTTGTGGAGACGAGATTTGTTTTGATGGGTGCCTCAGAAAAACTTCTATGCTGGTATTGGAATCCAGGCTTTTGAGGAGACATGCCTGTAATTCAAAGCAATGTATCCTATTATGGCCTAGGGTCCTGTCTGGTTCAATCTTCTTCTCAGGGGACATCCATCTATGGTATGAGTGGAGGTAGATGCTCAGCAGGTATCAGACTGCTGTTGTTTGTCCCGGGCGACCTGCACTATTGGGATGGCCTCAGGGATTTGTAGGGTTCTCCAAATTTTACTGTTTTGGACAATGGCATCGGCAGAATTCCCATGGATTGGGTTGGCACAGTCCTAATGTGTGACTCCAGGGGCCCCAGCCTGGAGGGTGTGTGGCCCAGGACTTTGAGGACAGAAGTCTGAAAACACAAACTCAGCTTAGGTTTGGGGACGTAGGTATGGCAGGCCCGATCTATAAACCATGAGAAGAACTCTTCCGGATATGAAGAGAGAGCGAGTCTGAGGCGCTTGCTCAGGCTTTTGTCTCTGGATTTTGTATCAGAGATGGCCGAGGAATGTCGGGGAGGCCTCATGGGCCATGGACGAATTTTCCTCTCTGTGGATTTGGCCCGTTCCCAATTGTTTTTCGTCAATCTGTGGAATGGGAGGACTCCTTTCAGGTTTGTTACCTCAGGTGTCCCGCCAAAAGAGTAATTCCAAAGAAGAGCCTTGGGGAAAAGTGAAGGGAGAACCCGAACTATGGGTAAAATTTGGGGCCTAGGGGCATGGCAAGCCCAATATGCTGTCTCTTCATCCAGCCACTGAGAGGCCTTACCTGAGGCCTGGGATCAGGCTGAGGGACACAATGTGTGTTTGTGACCAATGTGGCCCATAAACATGGGCGGGGCCTCATGGGCCACACTGGTTTCAACTACACTGAACGTTGGAAAACATGCCAACCACTAGGTTTCTTGCCAAGGCGAAGGAGAAGTTCTGATTCTTGCATCACGTTTACTCCTGAACAGTGAGTGGAGATAAGGTCTAGGTTCTGAAGGTGAAAACTGAGGTTGGGTAGAGATGATGGCCTAAAGCCATTGTGGGTGTGATATGCTCTGTGTATGGCCAGCTGTCTGGGTGTTGGACTGGAGGTCTGCCCTCAGGCTGTGTCAGACAGGGCTTTAGTGCACAGGCTAGACTGTATAATTGGGGTATGGTCGAGTGGCATGCAAGTTGTTACTCATTTGGCGTTTCTGGTTAGCCCTATAGGGCAACATTTTTCTTCTGGAGGGCAGGCAGAGTGCTGCATTGTGTCTCCAGAATTGCCAAACTGGAGGGGTGTGGCCAGGATTGTGAGGAAGGAAGTCTGAAAACACAAGCTAGCACGAGTTTTGGGGCCAAGAGCATGGCAGGCCCACTCTGCAGAGGCTGAATCGAGATCTCCTTCAGGTGAGGTCAGGGCGAGTATCAGATGTTGCCTCAAGCTGAAGTTTGTGTCCATGACGGCCCTTACATGAAGGGGGTGGGGGCGTCATGAGGCCAGGGAGGTTTCCCTACTCTGGGAGTTGTGAGCTGCTCCAAACTTCAAAGTTTCCTTCTTCAGGACAGTCGAGTACTATTGGATGGTCCCTTGATGCCCCATACAGAAAGACTCGAGATCAGGGGCCTAAGCATGGATGCTGAGAAACGCCAACTCACCTTCCCATTGCCTGGTCGAGACAAGGCACGCTCAATCTGCGGGCTCTTGGGTGAGCTACCCAGAAGGCTGAGTTTAAATGGACTCTCCTGAGGATGAGTCATAATGTGGGTTGGTGGCCATGGAGACCTTGGAATGTGGCAGTAGCTAAGGGACTCTGCAGGATTCTCCAACCCGAAGGGCTTGACACAACTCCAACAAGGAAGCTTCCCATGTGGAGATGAGAGGTCTTCTGTCTGGTGCCTCAGGAAAGCCCCGTATGCTGGTCTTCGAACCCAGGCCTCTGAGGAGTGATACCTGGACACCAAAGCAAGAGTTCATAATAGGGCCTAGGGGCCTGTCTGGTTCAATCTTCTGTCTCTGCGGATATCTGTCTGTGTGTCTGCATGGAGGTAGTAGTTGCTCAGCTTGTGTCATAATGCCCCTATTTGTCCAGTGCGGCTTGCGGTAGTGGGATGTCCTTGGGGACCTTGGGGTTTCTACTATTTTGTAGAGTTGTGGCCAATGGAATGGGCAGTTTCTTAGGAGAGAGCAGGCACAGTTCTGTGGTGTAGCTCCAGAGACCCCAGCCTGGAAGCTGTGTGGGCCATGGCTGTGCAGACAGACATCCAAAAACCCTAACTCAGCTCAGGTTTGGGGCCGAGGTTACGGCAGGCCTGATCTACAGTCCATGAGGGGAGCTCCTCTGGATATGAAAGAAGGGTGAGAGGGGCAGTCGCTCAGGCTTTTGTCTCTGGATGTTTTGTCCACAATGTCCGTTTAATGTAGGAGTTGCCTCATGGGTCGTAGAAGTCTCCCTCTCTGGTAGTTTGTCCAGCCCCCAAGAGTTTGGGGTCATTCTGTGGGAAGGGAAGTGTCCTGTTTTCTGCTTCATGTGTCCCCCAGTAGAGGGATTCTAGAGCATAGCAGTGGGTACTGACAACTGGAATACTCGCCCTCTGGTTAAGCCTGGGGGCCTATGGATATGACAAGACCCATATGCAGGATCTTGGTCCAGCCACTGAGAGGCGTTACTTTAATACGGGACTCACGCTGCAGGTCACAATGCATGTCTGTGCCCTAGGCGGCCCTCAAGCACTGGCGTGGCCTTTCGGACAATGCAGGTTTTCCCACATTGAACGTTGGACAACATGCCAACCACAAGGTTTCTGGCCATGGGGAAGGAGGAATTCTAATTTCTGCATCACGTTCACCCCTGGGCAGTGATTGGAGATAAGGTCTAGGTTCTGAAGCCTGAAATCGAGGTTGGGAAGAGATGACGACCTACAGCCATAGCGGGTCCTATGTGTCCAGGTTGGGGCCAGCTGTCTGAGTGTCGTTTGGGATGTCTTGTCTCAGGCTGTGCCAGACAGGGCATTAGTATACAGGGTGGGCTGTATAATTGCTTTACAATCGAGTGGCATGCATTAGAAAATCATTTGGGGTTTCTTATTAGCAGCATAAGGCAAAGATTTTCTTCTGGAGGGCAGGCAGAGTGCTGCATTGTGGCTTCGGAATTCCCAAACTGGAGGGCTTGTGGGCCAGGAGAGTGAGGACGGAAGTCTGAGAACACAAGCTAGGCTTAGGTTTCGGGGCAAGGACATGGCAGGCACACTCTGCAGAGCTGAATTGAGATCTCATGCGTCTGAAGTCAGGTCGAGGTTCAGACTTTGGCTCAGGTTTGAGTTTCTGTCCATGTTGGCCCCTTCAGGAAGGGGGGGCATTAGGAGGCCATGGGGGTTTACCCACTATTGGAGTTGTGAGATGCTCCAAACCGCAAGGATTCCTTCTGTGGGACAATTAAGATTTGTTGGATGGCTCCAGGACGTCTTATAAGGTATTTTCCCAGAACAGGGTTCTAAGTATGGATGCCTGGGCAGCCAGCCTCACATTCCAATTGTCTCCTAGCAACAAGAAACGTTTGATCTGCTGGCTTGAGGTAGCAACAGAGGGGGCTGAGTTGAAATGGACTTTCCTGAGGATGGTCTTAATGTTGGTTTGAGTCCATGGAGACCTTTGTATGGGGCAGTGGCACCAGGGCCCTGAAGGTTTCTCCTAACCAGAGGTTATGACAAAGCTCCAATGAGCAAGTTTCCATGGGGAGACGAGATTTGTTCTTATTGGTGCCTCAGGAAACCACCATATGCTGGTATTGGAAACGAGGCCTCTGAGGAGAGATGCCTGGAAACCAAAGCAATGGATCTGATTAGGGCCTAGGGGCCTGTCCTGTTCAATATTCTTCTCTGGGGACATCTGTTGTCTGAGTGGAGGTAGTTGCTCAGCTGGTTTGAGATCACCCCTGTTTGTCCTGGGCGGCCTACACTATTGGGATGGCCTCGGTGACTTTGGAGGTTTTTCCTAATTTGCAAGGTTGTGGCCAATGGAATGGGAAGAATTCCCTTGAAAGGGAAGCACAGTCCTGAGGTGTGGCTCCAGGGACCCAAGTGTGGAGCGTGTGTGGTCCAGGGCTATTTGCCCAAAAGTCTGAAAACACAAACTCCACTTAGGTTGTGGGATTTAGGTATGGCCGGCCCGATCTATAGACCGTGAGGAGACCTCTTCGGGATATGAACAAAGGGCGAATGTGATGTTCATGCTCATGGTTTTTTTTTTTTTTTTTTTTTTCTGGAAATGTGTCACCGATTGCCATGGAATGTCGGGGTGTCCTCATGGGCCATCGATGAGGCTCCCTTTCTGGGGATTTGACCCGATCCCAAGAGATTGGGGTCATTCTATGGGAAGGGAGGAGGCCTTTCTGTTTTTTTTTTTTTTTTTTTTTTTTGTTTTTTGTTTTTTTTGTTTTTTTTACCTCAGGTGGACCACCAAAAGAGGGATTCCAGAGCAGAGTCATGGGTGGGGGCAACCTGACAACCAGACCTCTTGTTAACAATGGGAACTAAGAACATGGCAAGCCCCATATGTGGGCTCTTGGTCCAGACACTGAGAGGCCTTCCTTGAGGATAGGTCTCACACTGAGTTTCACAATGTGTTTTTGTGCCCAAGGAGCCCCTCAAGTCAGGGCGTGGCCTAATGTACCATGCTGGTTTCTCCTACACTGAACGTTGCACAGTATGGGAACCACAAGTTTTCTGGCAATGGGGAAGATGGAGTTCTAATTTCTGCAACACTTTCACTCCTGGACTGTGATTGGATTTAAGGTCTAGGTTCAGAAGCCTGAAAACTGAGGTTGGGAAGAGATGAAGCCCTAAGGCCATGGTGTGTCTGATGTGCTCAGTGTTCGGCCAGCTGTTGAGTGTGGGTTGGGAGGTGCAGGCTCAGGTTGTGGCAGACAGGGAATTATTGCTCAGGCTAGACTGCATCATTGGGGTGCAGTCGAGTTTCGTGCAGGATGGTACTCATTTGTGGTTACTGGGTAGCCCCAGAGGGCAAAGTTTTTCTTCTGGAGGGAAGACACAGTGCCACATAGTGACTCCAAAATTCCCAAACTGGAAGGCTTGTGGGCCAGGAGTGTGAGGAAAAAATTCTGAGAACACAAGCCAGACTTAGATTTCGGGGTGAGTGGACGGCAGGCACCCTCTGCAGAGATGATTCGAGATCCCGTATACCTGAAGACAGAGCTAGGATAAGATGTTTTCTTAGGTCGGAGTTTCTGTTCATGACGGCCCATTCATGAAGGGGAGGGTGTCACGAGGACATGGAAGTTTTCCCACTATGGGAATTGTGAGATGCTCCAAACCACAATGATTCCTTCTGTGGGACAGTCGAGACATGTTGGATGGCTCCAGGACATCCCATAAGGAAGTTATCCAGAGCAGGGTTCTAAGGATGGATGCCTGGGCAGCCTGCCTCCCATTCCAGGTGTCTCATAGAGCCTAGGCAAGTTCGATCTGCTGGATCTAGGGGAGCAACCGAGGCGGGTGTTTTGAAATGGGTGAGTTGAGGATGGGTCATAATGTGCATTTGTGTCCATGTAGACCTTGGAATGGGGTGCTTGATCCGGGGCCTTGAGGGATGTTCATAACCGGAGGTTTTGATGGAGCTCTAAAGGGTATATTTCCTATGTAGAGAAGAGAATTGTTTTGATGAGTGCCTAAGGAATCTCCCATATGCTGGTATTGGAAACCAGGCCTCTGAGGAGAGATGACTGGAATCAAAATCAATCGATCTGATTAGGGCCTCAGTGCCCGTACAGTTCAATCTTATTCTATGGGGATATCTGTCTCTGGGTCTGAGTGGAGGTGGTTTCCTAACTTGTGAAAGATCATCCCTGTGTGTCCTGGGAAGCCAACACAATTCGGATGGCCTGGCGGAGTTTGGAGGATTCTCCTAATCTATAGGGTTGTGGCCAATGGAAATGGCAGAATTCCCCTGGAGAGGGAAGCCACAGTCCTGAGGTGTGGCTCCAGGGGCCCCAGCTTGGATGGTGTGTGGGCCATGCCTGTGGGGACAGAATTCTGAAAACACAAACTCAGCTTAGGTTTGGGGATGTATGTATGAAGGCTCGATCTACAGACCGTGAGAAATTTCGGGGCTATGAACAAAGGGCGAGTATGTGGCGCTTGCTCAGGCTTTTGTCTCTGAATTTTGTGTCAACGGTGGCTGTGGAATTTCAGGATGTCCTCAAGGACCATGGACAATTTTTTCTCTGGTGATATGGGCTGATCCCAAGTGATTGGGATCATTCTGTGGATGGGAAGAGTCCTTTCTGTATTTTTTTTTTTTTACCTCAGGTGTCCCACCAAAGAGGGATTCCCGAGTAGAGCCCTGAGTAGGGGTGACTAGACATCTCGAACTCTTGTTGATATTGGGGGACTGGGGCTTGGTAAGCCCCATATGTGGGCTGTTGTTCCAGTCACTAATCGGCTTTACATGAGGATAGGGCTCACGCTGAGGGTCTCAATGTGTGTTTGTGCACATTGTGGCCCTCAGGGATAGGTGGGGCCTCATTGTCCATGCTGCTTTCTCCTACAATGAACATTGGACAACATGCCAACCACTAGGTTTCTTGCCAAGGCGAAGGAGAAGTTCTGATTCTTGCATCACGTTCACTCCTGAGCAGTGAGTGGAGATAAGGTCTAGGTTCTGAAGGTGAAAAATGAGGTTGGGTAGAGATGATAGCCTAAAGCCATTGTGGGTGTGATATGCTCTGTGTACGGCCAGCTGTCTGGGTGTTGGACTGGAGGTCTGCCCTCAGGCTGTGTCAGACAGGGCTTTAGTGCACAGGCTAGACTGTATAATTGGGGTATGGTCGAGTGACATGCAGGTTGTTACTCATTTGGCGTTTCTGGTTAGCCCTATAGGGTAACATTTTTCTTCTGGAGGGCAGGCAGAGTGCTGCATTGGGTCTCCAGAATTGCCAAACTGGAGGGGTGTGGCCAGGATTGTGAGGAAGGAAGACTGAAAACACAAGCTAGCACGAGTTTTGGGGCCAAGAGCATGGCAGGCCCACTCTGCAGAGGCTGAATCGAGATCTCCTGCAGGTGAGGTCAGGGCGAGTATCAGATGTTGCCTCAAGCTGAAGTTTGTGTCCATGACGGCCCCTTCCTGAAGGGGATGGGGGCGACATGAGGCCAGGGAGCTTTCCCTACGCTGGGAGTTGTGAGCTGCTCCAAACTTCAATGTTTCCTTCTTCAGGACTGTCGAGTACTATTGGATGGTTCCAGGATGCCCCATACAGAAAGACTCGAGAGCAGGGCCGTAAGCATGGATGCCGAGAAACGCCAACTCACCTTCCCATTGCCTGGTCGAGACAAGGCACGCTCAATCTGCGGGCTCTTGGGTGAGCTACCCAGAAGGCTGAGTTTAAATGGACTCTCCTGAGGATGAGTCATAATGTGGGTTGGTGGCCATGGAGACCTTGGAATGTGGCAGTAGCTAAGGGACTCTGCAGGATTCTCCAACCCGAAGGGCTTGACACAACTCCAACAAGGAAGCTTCCCATGTGGAGATGAGAGGTCTTCTGTCTGGTGCCTCAGGAAAGCCCCGTATGCTGGTCTTCGAACCCAGGCCTCTGAGGAGTGATACCTGGACACCAAAGCAAGAGTTCATAATAGGGCCTAGGGGCCTGTCTGGTTCAATCTTCTGTCTCTGTGGATATCTGTCTGTGTTTCTGCATGGAGGTAGTAGTTGCTCAGCTTGTGTCATAATGCCCCTATTTGTCCAGTGCGGCTTGCGGTAGTGGGATGTCCTTGGGGACCTTGAGGTTTCTACTATTTTGTAGAGATGTGGCCAATGGAATGGGCAGTTTCTTAGGAGAGAGCAGGCACAGTTCTGTGGTGTGGCTCCAGAGACCCCAGCCTGGAGGCTGTGTGGGCCATGGCTGTGCAGACAGACTTCCGTAAACCCTAACTCAGCTCAGGTTTGGGGCCGAGGTTACGGCAGGCCTGATCTACAGTCCATGAGGGGAGCTCCTCTGGATATGAAAGAAGGGTGAGAGGGAGGCAGTCGCTCAGGCTTTTGTCTCTGGATGTTTTGTCCACAATGGCCGTTTAATGTAGGAGTTGCCTCATGGGTCGTAGAATATATATATATATATACAGAAAGGACTCTTCCAATCCACAGAATGATCCCAACCACTTGGGATCAGGCCATATCACTAGAGAAAAAATTGTCCATGGCCCTTTAGGACACCCCGAAATTCCACGGCCACCGTTGACACAAAATTCAGAGACAAAAGCCTGAGCAAGCGCCACATACTCGCCCTTTGTTCATAGCCCGGAAAATTCTCACGGTCTGTAGATCGAGCCTTCATACATACATCCCCAAACCTAAGCTGAGTTTGTGTTTTCAGAATTCTGTCCCCACAGGCATGACCCACACACCATCCAAGCTGGGGCCCCTGGAGCCACACCTCAGGACTGTGGCTTCCCTCTCCAGGGGAATTCTGCCATTTCCATTGGCCACAACCCTATAGATTAGGAGAATCCTCCAAACTCCCCCAGGCCATCCGAATTGTGTTGGCTGCCCAGGACACAAAGGGATGATCTTTCACAAGTTAGGAAACCACCTCCATTCAGACCCAGAGACAGATATCCCCATAGAATAAGATTGAACTGGACGGGCACTGAGGCCCTAATCTGATCCATTGATTTTGATTCCAGTCATCTCTCCTCAGAGGCCTGGTTTCCAATACCAGCATATGGGATATTCCTTAGGCACTCATCAAAACAATTCTCTTCTCTACATAGGAAATATACTCTTTAGAGCTCCATCAAAACCTCCGGTTATGAACATCCCTCAAGGCCCCGGATCAAGCACCCCATTCCAAGGTCTACATGGACACAAATGCACATTATGACCCATCCTCAACTCACCCATTTCAACACACCCGCCTCGGTTGCTCCCCTAGATCCAGCAGATCGAACTTGCCTTGGCTCTACGAGACACCTGGAATGGGAGGCAGGCTGCCCAGGCATCCATCCTTAGAACCCTGCTCTGGATAACTTTCTTATGGGATGTCCTGGAGCCATCCAACAGGTTTCGACGGTCCCACAGAAGAAATCATTGTGGTTTGGAGCATCTCACAATTCCCATAGTGGGAAAACTTCCATGTCCTCGTGACACCCTCCCCTTCATGAAGGGGCCGTCATGGACAGAAACTCCGACGTAAGCCAACGTCTGATCCTAGCTCTGTCTTCAGGTATACGGAATCTCAAATCATCTCTGCAGAGGGTGCCTGCCGTCCCCTCACCCCGAAATCTAAGTCTGGCTTGTGTTCTCAGAATTTTTTCATCACACTCCTGGCCCACAAGCCTTCCAGTTTGGGAATGCTGGAACCACTATGTGGCACTGTGTCTTCCCTCCAGAAGAAAAACGTTGCCCTCTGGGGCTACCCAGTAACCACAAATGAGTACCATCCTGCACGAAACTCGACTGCACCCCAATGATACAGTCTAGCCTAGGCACTTATTCCCTGTCTGCCACAGCCTGAGCCTGCACCTCCCAACCCACACTCAACAGCTGGCCGAACACTGAGCACATCAGACACACCATGGCCTTAGGGCTTCATCTCTTCCCAAGCTCAGTTTTCAGGCTTCAGAACCTAGACCTTAAATCCAAGTGTTGAAGAAATTAGAACTCCATCTTCCCCATGGCCAGAAAACTTGTGGTTCCCATACTGTGCAACGTTCAGTGTAGGAGGCACCAGCATGGTACTTTAGGCCACGCCCTGACTTGAAAGGATCCTTGGGCACAAAACCACATTGTGAAACTCAGTGTGAGACCTATCCTCTAGGAAGGCCTCTCAGTGTCTGGACCAAGATCCCACATATGGGGCTTGCCATGTTCTTAGGTCCCAATGTTAACCAGAGGTCTGGTTGTCCAGTTGCCCCCACTCACGACTCTACTCTGGAATCCCTCTTTTGGTGGTCCACCTGAGGTAAAAAAAAAAAAAAAAAAAAAAAAAAACAAAAAAAAAGTAAACAAAAAAAACAGAAAGGCCTCCTCCATTCCCACAGAATGACCCCAAACTTTTAGGATCGGGTCAGATCCCCAGAAAGGGAGCCTCATCGATGGCCCATGAGGACACCCCGACATTCCATGGCAATCGGTGACACATTTCCAGAAAAAAAAAAAAAAGCATGAGCAAGCAACTCACATTCGCCCTTTGTTCATATCCCGAAGAGGTCTCCTCACGGTCTATAGATCGGGCCGGCCATACCTACATCCCCCAACCTAAGTGGAGTTTGTGTTTTCATACTTTTGTCCAAATAGCCCTGGACCACACACGCTCCACACTTGGGTCCCTGGAGCCACACCTCAGGACTGTGCTTCCCTTTCAAGGGAATTCTTCCCATTCCATTGGCCACAACCTTGCAAATTTGGAAAAACCTCCAAAGTCACCGAGGCCATCCCAATAGCGTAGGCCGCCCAGGACAAACAGGGGTGATCTCAAACCAGCTGAGCAACTACCTCCACTCAGACAACAGATGTCCCCAGAAAAGAATATTGAACCGGACAGGCCCCTAGGCCCTTATCAGATCCATTGCTTTGGTTTCCAGGCATCTGTCCTCAGAGGCCTCGTTTCCAATACCAACATATGGTGGTTTCCTGAGGCACCAATAAGAACAAATCTCGTCTCCCCATGGAAACTTGCTCATTGGAGCTTTGTCATAACCTCTGGTTAGGAGAATCCTTCAGGGCCCTGGTGCCACTGCCCCATACCAAGGTCTCCATGGACTCAAACCAACATTAAGACCATCCTCAGGAAAGTCCATTTCAACTCAGCCCCCTCTGTTGCTACCCCAAGCCAGCAGATCAAACGTTTCTTGTTGCTAGGAGACAATTGGAATGTGAGGCTGGCTGCCCAGGCATCCATACTTAGAACCCTGTTCTGGAAAAATACCTTATAAGACGTCCTGGAGCCATCCAACAAATCTTAATTGTCCCACAGAAGGAATCCTTGCGGTTTGGAGCATCTCACAACTCCAATAGTGGGAAAACCCCCATGGCCTCCTAATGCCCCCCCTTCCTGAAGGGGCCAACATGGACAGAAACTCAAACCTGAGCCAAAGTCTGAACCTCGACCTGACTTCAGACGCATGAGATCTCAATTCAGCTCTGCAGAGTGTGCCTGCCATGTCCTTGCCCCGAAACCTAAGCCTAGCTTGTGTTCTCAGACTTCGGTCCTCACTCTCCTGGCCCACAAGCCCTCCAGTTTGGGAATTCCGAAGCCACAATGCAGCACTCTGCCTGCCCTCCAGAAGAAAAACTTTGCCCTATGCTGCTAATAAGAAACCCCAAATGATTTTCTAATGCATGCCACTCGATTGTAAAGCAATTATACAGCCCACCCTGTATACTAATGCCCTGTCTGGCACAGCCTGAGACAAGACATCCCAAACGACACCCAGACAGCTGGCCCCAACCTGGACACATAGGACCCGCTATGGCTGTAGGTCGTCATCTCTTCCCAACCTCGGTTTTCAGGCTTCAGAACCTAGACCTTAACTCCAATCACTGCCCAGGGGTGAACGTGATGCAGAAATTAGAATTCCACCTTCCCCATGGCCAGAAACCTTGTGGTTGGCATGTTGTCCAACGTTCAATGTGGGAAAACCTGCATTGTCCGAAAGGCCACGCCAGTGCTTGAGGGCCGCCTAGGGCACAGACATGCATTGTGACCTGCAGCGTGAGTCCCGTATTAAAGTAACGCCTCTCAGTGGCTGGACCAAGATCCTGCATATGGGGCTTGTCATATCCATAGGCCCCCAGGCTTAACCAGAGGGCGAGTATTCCAGTTGTCAGTACCCACTGCTATGCTCTAGAATCCCTCTACTGGGGGACACATGAAGCAGAAAACAGGACACTTCCCTTCCCACAGAATGACCCCAAACTCTTGGGGGCTGGACAAACTACCAGAGAGGGAGACTTCTACGACCCATGAGGCAACTCCTACATTAAACGGCCATTGTGGACAAAACATCCAGAGACAAAAGCCTGAGCGACTGCCTCCCTCTCACCCTTCTTTCATATCCAGAGGAGCTCCCCTCATGGACTGTAGATCAGGCCTGCCGTAACCTCGGCCCCAAACCTGAGCTGAGTTAGGGTTTTTGGATGTCTGTCTGCACAGCCATGGCCCACACAGCCTCCAGGCTGGGGTCTCTGGAGCCACACCACAGAACTGTGCCTGCTCTCTCCTAAGAAACTGCCCATTCCATTGGCCACAACTCTACAAAATAGTAGAAACCTCAAGGTCCCCAAGGACATCCCACTACCGAAAGCCGCACTGGACAAATAGGGGCATTATGACACAAGCTGAGCAACTACTACCTCCATGCAGACACACAGACAGATATCCGCAGAGACAGATGATTGAACCAGACAGGCCCCTAGGCCCTATTATGAACTCTTGCTTTGGTGTCCAGGTATCACTCCTCAGAGGCCTGGGTTCGAAGACCAGCATACGGGGCTTTCCTGAGGCACCAGACAGAAGACCTCTCATCTCCACATGGGAAGCTTCCTTGTTGGAGTTGTGTCAAGCCCTTCGGGTTGGAGAATCCTGCAGAGTCCCTTAGCTACTGCCACATTCCAAGGTCTCCATGGCCACCAACCCACATTATGACTCATCCTCAGGAGAGTCCATTTAAACTCAGGCTTCTGGGTAGCTCACCCAAGAGCCCGCAGATTGAGCGTGCCTTGTCTCCACCAGGCAATGGGAAGGTGAGTTGGCGTTTCTCGACATCCATGCTTAGGGCCCTGCTCTCGAGTCTTTCTGTATGGGGCATCCTGGAACCATCCAATAGTACTCGACTGTCCTGAAGAAGGAAACTTTGAAGTTTGGAGCAGCTCACAACTCCCAGCGTAGGGAAACCTCCCTGGACTCATGACGCCCCCACCCCCTTCAGGAAGGGGCCGTCATGGACACAAACTCCAGCTTGAGGCAACATCTGATAATCGCCCGGACCTCACGTGCAGGAGATCTCGATTCAGCCTCTGCAGAGTGGGCCTGCCATGCTCTTGGCCCCAAAACTCGTGCTAGCTTGTGTTTTCAGACTTCCTTCCTCACAATCCTGGCCACACCCCTCCAGTTTGGCAATTCTGGAGACACAATGCAGCACTCTGCCTGCCCTCCAGAAGAAAAATGTTGCCCTATAGGGCTAACCAGAAACGCCAAATGAGTAACAACCTGCATGCCACTCGACCATACCCCAATTATACAGTCTAGCCTGTGCACTAAAGCCCTGTCTGACACAGCCTGAGGGCAGACCTCCAGTCCAACACCCAGACAGCTGGCCATACACCGAGCATATCACACCCACAATGGCTTTAGGCCATCATCTCTACCCAACCTCAGTTTTCACCTTCAGAACCTAGACCTTATCTCCACTCACTGCTCAGGAGTGAACGTGATGCAAGAATCAGAACTTCTCCTTCGCCTTGGCAAGAAACTTATTGGTTGGCATGTTGTCCAATGTTCATTGTAGGAGAAAGCAGCATGGACTATGAGGCCCCACCTATCCCTGAGGGCCACAATGTGCACAAACACACATTGTGACCCTCAGCGTGAGCCCTATGCTCATGTAAAGCCTCTTAGTGACTGGAACAACAGCCCCCATATGGGGCTTGCCAAGCCCCTAGTCCCCCAATCTCAACCAGAGTTCGAGATGTCTAGTCACCCCTACTCAGGGCTCTACTCGGGAATCCCTCTTTGGTGGGACACCTGAGGTAAAAAAAAAAAAAAAATACAGAAAGGACTCTTCCCATCCACAGAATGATCCCAACCACTTGGGAACAGGCCAAATCACCAGAGAAAGAATTGTCCATGGCCCTTGAGGACACCCCGACATTCCACGGCCACCATTGACACAAAATCCAGAGACAAAACCCTGAGCAAGCGCCACATACTCGCCTTTTGTTCATAGCCCGGAAAATTCTCACGGTCTGTAGATCGAGCCTTTATACATTAATCCCCAAACCTAAGCTGAGTTTGTGTTTTCAGACTTCTGTCCCCACAGGCCTGGACTACACACTCTCCACACTTGGGTCCCTGGAGCCACACCTCAGGACTGTGCTTCCCTTTCAAGGGAATTATTCCCATTCCATTGGCCACAACCTTGCAAATTTGGAAAAACCTCCAAAGTCACTGAGGCCATCCCAATAGTGTAGGCTGCCTAGGACAAACAGGGGTGATCTCAAACCAGCTGAGCAACTACCTCCACTCAGACAACAGATGTCCCAAGAGAAGAATATTGAACCGGACAGGCCCCTAGGCCCTAATCAGATCCATTTCTTTGGTTTCCAGGCATCTGTCCTCAGAGGCCTCGTTTCCAATACCAGCATATGGTGGTTTCCTGAGGCACCAATAAGAACAAATCTCGTCTCCCCATGGAAAACTTGCTCATTGGAGCTTTGTCATAACCTCTGGTTAGGAGAATCCTTCAGGGCCCTGGTGCCACTGCCCCATACCAAGGTCTCCATGGACTCAAACCAACATTAAGACCATCCTCAGGAAAGTCCATTTCAACTCAGCCCCCTCTGTTGCTACCCCAAGCCAGCAGATCAAACGTTTCTTGTTGCTAGGAGACAATTGGAATGTGAGGCTGGCTGCCCAGGCATCCATACTTAGAACCCTGTTCTGGAAAAATACCTTATAAGACGTCCTGGAGCCATCCAACAAATCTTAATTGTCCCACAGAAGGAATTCCTTGCGGTTTGGAGCATCTCACAACTCCAATAGTGGGAAAACCCCCATGGCCTCATAATGCCCCCCCTTCCTGAAGGGGCCAACATGGACAGAAACTCATACCTGAGCCAAAGTCTGAACCTCGACCTGACTTCAGACGCATGAGATCTCAATTCAGCTCTGCAGAGTTTGCCTGCCATGTCCTTGCCCCGAAACCTAAGCCTAGCTTGTGTTCTCAGACTTCCGTCCTCACTCTCCTGGCCCACAAGCCCTCCAGTTTGGGAATTCCGAAGCCACAATGCAGCACTCTGCCTGCCCTCCAGAAGAAAAACTTTGCCCAATGCTACTAATAAGAAACCCCAAATGATTTTCTAATGCATGCTACTCGATTGTAAAGCAATTATACATCCCACCCTGTATACTAATGCCCTGTCTGGCACAGCCTGAGACAAGACATCCCAAACGACACCCAGACAGCTGGCCCCAACCTGGACACATAGGACCCGCTATGGCTGTAGGTCGTCATCTCTTCCCAACCTCGGTTTTCAGGCTTCAGAACCTAGACCTTAACTCCAATCACTGCCCAGGGGTGAACGTGATGCAGAAATTAGAATTCCTCCTTTTTTTTTTTTTACCTCAGGTGTCCCACCAAAGAGGGATTCCCGAGTAGAGCCCTGAGTAGGGGTGACTAGACATCTCGAACTCTGGTTGAGATTGGGGGACTAGGGGCTTGGCAAGCCCCATATGTGGGCTGTTGTTCCAGTCACTAAGAGGCTTTACATGAGGATAGGGCTCACGCTGAGTGTCACAATGTGTGTTTGTGCAAATTGTGGCCCTCAGGGATAGGTGGGGCCTCATAGTCCATGCTGCTTTCTCCTACAATGAACATTGGACAACATGCCAACCACTAGGTTTCTTGCCAAGGCGAAGGAGAAGTTCTGATTCTTGCATCACGTTCACTCCTGAGCAGTGAGTGGAGATAAGGTCTAGGTTCTGAAGGTGAAAACTGAGGTTGGGTAGAGATGATGGCCTAAATCATTGTGGGTTTGATATGCTCAGTGTACGGCCAACTGTCTGGGTGTTGGACTGGAGGTCTGCCCTCAGGCTGTGTCAGACAGGGCTTTAGTGCACAGGCTAGACTGTATAATTGGGGTATGGTCGAGTGGCATGCAGGTTGTTACTCATTTGGCTGTTCTGGTTAGCCCTATAGGGCAACATTTTTCTTCTGGAGGCCAGGCAGTGTGCAGCATTGTGTCTCCAGAATCTCCAAACTGGAGGGGTGTGGCCAGGATTCTGAGGACGGAAGTCTGGGAACACAAGTTAGTCTTAGGTTTCAGGGTGAGGGCCCAGCAGGCACACTCTCAAGTGCTGAATCGAGATCTCATGCTTCTGTATTCAGGGTGAGGCTCAGACTTTGGCTTAGGATGGAGTTTCTGTCCGTGATGGCCCATTTATGAAGGTGTGGGGCATCATGAGGAAATGGAGGTTTTCTCACAGTGTTATTGTGTGATGCTTCAAACCACAAGGATTCATTCTGCGAGACAGTCAAGACAGGTTGGTTGGATTCAAGACGTCCCATAAAGAAGTTCTCCAGAGCAGGGTTCTAAGGATGGATGCCTGGGAAGCCCGCCTCCCATTCTAACTGTCTCCTAGTGACAAGGAAGGTTTGATCTGCTGCCTTGGGTGAGCAGCCGAGGGGGCTGATTTGAAATGGACTCTCCTGAGAATGGTTCATAATGTAAGTTTGTGTCCTTGGAGACCTTGGGATTGGGCCATGGTGCCAGCGCCCTGAAGGATCCTCCTAACCTGAGGTATTGACACAGCTCCAAAGAGCAAGTTTCCCATGTGGAGATGAGATCTGTTCTGATTGTTTCCTTAGGAAACCCCCATATTCTGATATTGGAAACCAGGCCTCTGAGGAGAGATACCTAGAAACCAAAGCAATGCATCAGAAGTTGGCTCAGGTTGGAGTTTCTGTCCATGATGGCCCCTTTATAAAGGGGAGCATCTCATGAGGCCATGTAGGTTTTCCCACGATAGGAGTTGTGAGATGCTCCAATCTGCAAGGATTCCTTCTGTGGGACAGTCAAGACCTTTTGTAAGGCTCCAGGACATCCCATATGGAACGGCGCCAGAGCAGGATTCCATGGATGGATGCCTAGAGAGTCTGCTTTGCATTCCAGTTGTCTCCTAGCGACAAGGCAGGTTTGATATTCTGCCTCTGGGGGAGTAATCGACGGGGCTGAGTTGAAATGTACTCTCCTGCCGAATGGTCATAATGCGGGTATGTGTCCATGGAGACCTTGGAATAGGGCGGTTGCTCCGGCTACCTGAAGGTTTCTCCTAACTGGAGGCTTTTACAGAGCTCCAAAGGATAAGTTTCCCATGTGAAGACAAGATTTGTTCTGATTGGTATCTCTGGAATCCCCCATATGCTGGTATTGGAAAACAGGCCTCTGAGGAGAGATGCTTAGAAAAAAAAGCAATGGAACCAATTACATTCTAGGGGCCAGTCCAGTTTAATCTTCTTCTCTTGGGTTATCTGTCTACGGGTGAGTTGACGTCGTTGCTCAGCTTGTGAGAGATCGCCCCTCTTTGTCCTGGGTGGCCTACACTATTGGAATGGCCTCTGGGACTTTGGAGGTTTCTCCTTATCTGTAGGGTTGTGGCCAATGGAATGGGAAGAATTTCCTTGGAGAGGGCAGGCACAGTCCTGAGGTGTGGCTCCAGGGGCCTCAGTCTGGAGGGTGTGTGGGACAGGGATGTCAGGATAGAAGTCTGAAAACACAAACTCGGCTTAGGTTTGGGGACGTAGGTATGGCAGGCCCAATCTACAGACTATGAGGAGAATTTTTTGGGCTATGACCTAAGGGTGAGTGTGAACGCTTGCTGAAGCTTATGTCTCTGGATTTTGTGTCAATAGTGGCCGTGGAATGTCGGGCTGGCCTCATGGGCCATGGACGAGTCTTTCTCTCTGGACCCCAATCACTTGGGATGGCCCAATCCCAAGTGATTGGGGTCATTCTGTGAGTGGGAGGAGTCCTTTCTGTGTTTATTTACCTCAAATGTCCCACCAAAGAGGGATTCCAGAGCAGAGCCCTGAGTAGGGGTGACTAGATGTCTCTACCTCTGGTTAAGATTGGGTGACTTGGGGCATGGCAGGCCCCATATGCGGGCTCATGGTCCAGCCACTGAGAGGCTTTACTTGAGGACAGGGCTCAAACTGAGGGTCCCAATGTGTGTTTGAGCCCACCGCAGCTCTTAAGCATAGGCAGGGCCTCAGGGACCCTACACTACCCTCAGGGGCCCTACTACTACCCCTGTAGGCCCTACAGGGGTCCTCCACTGAACGTTGGACAAGATGCCAACCACAAGATTCTGGCGAGAGGGAAGGAGGAGTTCTGATTTCTGCATCACGTTCACCCATGGGAAGTGAGTAGAGATAAGGTCTAGGATTCTGTAGCCTGAAAACCGAAGTTGGAAAGAGATGGCGACCTAAGGCCATGGCGGTTCAGATGTTCTCAGTGTACTGCAAGCTGTCTGGGTGTCGGTTGGGAATTCAGGCCTCAGGTTCTGTCAGACAGGGCATTAGTGCACAGGCTAGACTATATAATTGGTGTACAGTTGAGTGACGTGCAGGTTTATCCTCATTTGAGGTTTCTGGGTAGACCCATAGGGCAATATTTTTCTTCTAGAGGGCAGGCAGAGTGCAGCACTGTGTCATCGGAAATCCCAAAATAGAGGGCGTGTGGTCCAGGAGAGTGAGGACGGAAGTCGGAGAACACTAGCTACGCTTAGGTTTTGGGGTGAGGGCACAGCAGGTACACTCTGAAGAGCTGAATCAAGATCTCGTGCATCTGAAGTCAAGGCGAGATCAGCTGTTGGCTCAGGTTGGAGTTTCTTTCCATGATCTGCCTTCATGAAGATTGGGGGCATCATGTGACCTTGGAAGCTTTCCATGATATGAGTTGTTAGGTGGTCCATGCACAAGGACTCCTGTGGGACAGTCGAGACCTGTTGGATGGCTCAAGGATGTCCCATAAGGAACGACGCAAGAGCAGGGTTCTAAGGATGGATGCCTGAGGAGCCCAACTCGCATTTCAATTGTCTCCTAGCGACAAGGCAGGTTCAATCTGCTGGCTCTGGAGTAGCAACCGAGGGGGTTTAGTTGAAATGGACTCTCCTGAGGATGGGTCATAATTTGGGATTGTGTCCATGGAGATATTCAAATGGGGCAGTGGCTCCAGTGACCTGAAGTTTTCTCCTAACTGGAGGTTATGACACAGCTCCATAGAGCAAGATTCCCATGTGGAGACGAGATTTTTTCTGATAGGTAGCTCTGGAAACCCCCTTATGCTGGTATTGGAATCCAGGCCTCTGAGGAGAGATGCCTGAAAACAAAAGCAATGGATCCAATTAGGGCCTAGGTGCCTGTCTTGTTCAATATTCTTTTCTATGGATATCTGTCTAAGGTTCTGATTGGAGGTAGTGGCTCAGCTTGTGCCAGAGGGTTCCTGTATGTCCAGGACATCCTACACTATTGGGATGGCCTCAGAGATTTTGGATGATTCTCCTAATCTGTCAGGTTGTGCCAAATGAATGAGCAGAATTCCCTTGGAGAGGGCAGGCACAGTCCTGAGGTGTGGCTCCATGGGGCCCAGCCTTTAGAATGTGTGGGTGAGGACAATGGAGACAGAAGTCTGAAAACACAAACTCGGCTTAGGTTTGGGGACATAGGTATGGCAGGCCCGATCTACAGACCTTGAGAATTTTGGGGGCTCTGAACAAAGGGCAAGTGTGTGGCGCTTTTTCAGGTTTTTGTCTCCGGATTTTGTGTCAATGGTGGCCGTGGAATGTCAGGCTGACCTCATCGACCATGGACGAGTATTTCTCTCTGTGGATTTGGCCAGATTCCAAGTGTTTGGGGTCATTCGTTGGATGGTAGGAGTCCTTACTTTTTTTTTTCTTTATCTTGGTTTTTTTTTGTTTGTTTGTTTTGTTTTTTTTTACCTTATGTGTCCCACCAAATAGGGATTCCAGAAAAGAGCTCTGAATAAGGTTGACTAGACTTCTCAAGCTCTGGCTAGGATTGGGGGAGTAGGGGCATGGCAAGTCCCATATGCAGGCTCTTGGTCCAGCCCCGGAGAGGCTTTACTTGAGGCCAGGGTTCATGCTTAGGGTCCTAATGTGTGTTTGTGCCCATCACAGCCCTCAAGCATGTCTGAGGCCTCATTGGCCATGCTGGGTTCTCATATACTGAACGTTGGACAACATGCCAACCACAAGGTTTCTGGTCATGGGGAAGGTGAAGTTCTGATTTCTGCATCACGTACATCACTTAGTTGTGAGTGGAGATAATGTCTAGGTTCTGAAGCCTGAAGAACAAGGTTGGGAAGAGATGATGACCTAAGGCCATGGCATGTTCGATGTGTTCAGTGTGAGGCCAGGTGTCTGGGTGTCGGTCACGAGGTCTGGGGTCAGGCTGTGTCAGACAGGGCATTAGTGCCCAGGCTAGACTGTATAATTGGGGTACAGTCTAGAGAATTGCAGGTTGATCCTCATTTGATGTTTCTGGGTAGACCCCTAGGGCAAAGTCTCTCTTCTGGAGGGCAGGCAGAGTGCTGCATTTTGTCTCCAGAATTCCCAAAGTGGAAGGCTTGTGGGCCAGGACTGTGAGGATGGAAGTCTGAGAACGCGAGCTGGCTTAGGTTTTGGGGCGAGGGCAAGGCAGGCACACTCTGCAGAGCTGAATTGAGATCTCATGCATCTGAGGTCAGGGCGAGGATCAGACGGGAGTTTCTGTCCATGATGTCCTCTACCTGAAGGTGGAGGCATCACGAGGCCATGGAGGTTTTCCCACGGTGCGAGTGTGTGATGCTGCAAACCACAAGGATTCCTTCTGCAGGACAGTTGAGACCTGTTGAATGGATCAAGGACACCCCATTAGGAATTTCTCCAGAGCAGAGTTCTAACATGGATACCTGGGCAACGAACTCGCATTCCAATTGTCTCCTAGTGACAAAGCAGGTTTGATCTGCTGGCACTGGGTGAGCAACCGCCAGGTTTGAGTTGAAATGGACTCTCCTGAGGATGGGTCATAATGTGGGATTGTGTCCATTGAGACATTGGAATGGGGCGGTGGCTCCAGTGACGTGAAATTTTCTCCTAACTGGAGGTTTTGACACAGTTCCATATAGCATGATTCCCATGTGGCATGCGATTTGTTCTGATTGGTAGCTCCAGAAACCCCCATGTGCTGGTATTGGAATCCAGGCCTCTGAGGAGAGATACATGAAAACAAAAGCAATGAATTCGTTTAGGGCCTAGGTGCCTGTCCTCTTCAATCTTCTTTTCTATGGATATCTATCTACAGGTCTGATTGGAGGTAGTGGCTCAGCTTGTGGCAGATGGTCCCAGTTTGTCCCGGACATCCTACAATATTGGGGTGGCCTCGGGGACTTCGGATGTTTATCCTAATCTGTCAGGTTGTGCCAAAGGAATGAGCAGAATTCCCATGGAGAGGGCAGGCACAGTCCTGAGGTGTGGCTCCATGGGGCCAAGCCTTGAGGGTGTGTGGGCCAGGACAATGGAGACAGAAGTCTGAAAACACAAACTTGGCTTAGGTTTGGGGACATAGGTATGGCAGGCCCGATCTACAGACCGTGAGAATTTTTCAGGCTTTGAACAAAGGGCGAGTGTGTGGCGCTTTTTCAGGCTTTTGTCTCCGGATTTTGTGTCAATGGTGGCCGTGGAATGTCAGGATGGCCTCATCAGCCATGGACGAGTATTTCTCTCTGTGAATTTGGCCCAATTCCAAGGGTTTGCGGTCATTCTTTGGACGGTAGGAGTCCTTTCTCTATTTTTTTTTAACCTCATGTGTCCCACCAAGGAGGGATTCTAGAGAAGAGATCTGAGTAGGGGTGACTAGACTTCTCAAGCACTGGTTAAGGTTTGGGGAGTAGGGGCATGGTAATCTCCATATGTGGGCTCTTGGTCCAGCCCTGGAGAGGCTTTACTTGAGGCCAGGGTTCATGCTTAGGGTCCTAATGTGTGTTTGTGCCCATCGCAGCCCTCAAGCATGTCTGAGGCCTCATGGGCCATGCTGGTTTCTCCTACACTGCACGTTGGACAACATGCCAACCACAGGGTTTCTGGTCATGGGGAAGGAGGAGTTCTGATTTCTGCATCACGTACACGGCATGGCAGTGAGTAGAGATAAGGTCTAGATTCTGAAGCCTGAAAACCGAGGTTGGTAAGAGATGACGACCTAAGGCCATGGTGGGTCCGTTGCACTTAGTGTGCGGCCAGATGTCTGTGTCCATCATGAGGTCTGGGCTCAGGCTGTGTCAGGCAGGGCATTAGTCCCCAGGCTAGACTGTATAATTGGGGTACAGTCGAGTGATGTGAAGGTTGGTCCTCATTTGGGGTTTCTGGTTGGCCCCATAGGGCAAAGATTTTCTTCTGGAGGGCAGGCTGAGTGCTGCATTCTGGCTCCAGAATTGCCAACTTCAGGGCTTGTGGGCCAGGTGTTTTTGGACAGAAGTCTGAGAATACAAGTTCAGCTTAGAATTCGCAGCGGTGACATGGCAGGCACACTCTACAGACCTGAAATGAGATCTCGTGCATCTGAAGTCAGGGCAAGGATCAGATGTTGGCTTAGGTTGGAGTTTCTGTACATGATGTCCCCTTCATGAAGGTGGGGGGGGGGCATCAGGAAACCATGGAAGATTTCCAACTTTGTGAGTGTGTGATGCTCCAAACCACAAGGATTCCGTCAGCGGGACAGTCACGACCTTTTGGATGGATCAAGGACGTCCCATAAGAAATGCTCCAAAGCACAGTTCTAATGATGGATGCCTGGGCAGTCCAACTTGCATTCCAGTTGTGTCCTAGTGAAAAGGAGGATTCGATCTGCTGTCACTGGGGGAACAACCGAGGGGGCTGAATTGAAATGGACTCTCATGAGGATCAGTCATGATGTGGATTTGTGTCCATGGATCCCTTGGAATGGGGCAGTGGCTCTGTTGCCCTGAAGAATTCTCCTAACCTGAGGTTTTGATGCAGCTCCAAAGAGCAAGTTTCCCATGTAGAGACGAGATTTGTTCTGAAACCCCCACAACCTGGTATTGGAAACCAAGCATCTGGGGAACAATGCCTGGAATCCAAAGCAATGGATCTGATTACGGTCTAGGGGCCTGTCCTTTTCAATATTCTCCTCTGAGTGTCTCTGTCTAAGATTCAGAATGGAGGTCACTGCTCAGCTTGTGTCAGATCACCCATGTTTGTTGGGGGAGGCCAACACTATTGGGCTGGTCTTGGGAATTGGAGGTTTCTCCTAATCTGTAAGGTTGTGGCAAATGAAACGGGCAGAGTTCACTTGGAGAGCACTGACACAGTCCTTAGGTGTGACACCACCTTTCTGGGTGTCATCCAGGAGGTCCAGGCTCAGGCTGTGTCAGACAGGGCATTAGTGCCAAGCTTAGACTGTATAATTGGAGTAAAGTTGAGTGGCATGCAGGTTGATCCTCATTTGGCGTTTCTGGGTAGCCCCAGGGGCAACGTTTTTCTTCTGGAGGGAAGGAAGAGTGCTGCATTGTGGCGACGGAATTCTCACACTGGAGGGCTTGTGGGCCAGAATTGTGAGGAAGGAAGTGAGAGAACACAAGCTAGGCTTAGGTTTTGGGTCAAGATCATGGCAGGCACACTCTGTAGAGCTAAATCTAAATCTCATGCATCTGAAGTCAGGGCGAGGATCAGACGAAGGCTCAGGTTGAAGTTTCTGTTCAGGATGGCCCCTTCATGATGGTGGGGGGCATCATGGGGCTATGGAGACTTTCCCACGATTGGCATTGTAAGTTGCTCCAATCGGCAAGGATTCCTTCTACGGGACAGTCGAGACCGGTCAGATTGCTCCAGGACGTCCCATGCGGAACCACGGCAGTGCAGGGTTCTAAGGATGGATTCCTGGAGTGCCCGCCTCACATTCCTATTGTCTCCTAGTGACAAGGCAGGTTCGATCTGCTTCTTTTGGGGAGCAAACAAAGGGGATGTGTTGAAATGGACTCGCCTGCGGATGGGTCATAATGCGGGTTTGTGTCCATGGAGACCTTGGAATGGGGTGTTGGCTGCTGGGACCTGAAGGTTTCCCTTAACTGGAGGTTGTGACACAGCTCCAAAATGCATGTTTCCCATGTGGAAATGAGATTTGTTCAGACTGGTACCTCTTGAAGAACACATATGCTGGTATTGGAAACCAGGCCTCTGAGGAGAGATGCCTGGAATCAAAAGCAATGGATCTGATTAGGGCCTAGGTGCCTGTCCGGTTCAATCTTCTTCTCTGGGGTTATCTGTCTATGGACCTGAGTTGAGGTAGTTGCTCATCTTGGGACAGATCACCCTGTTTGCCCTGAGTGGCCAACACTATTGGGATGGCCTCAGGGACGTTGGAGTGTTCTCCTAATCTTTAGGGTTGTGGCCAATGGAATGGGCAGAATTTGCTTGGAGAAGGCAGGCACAGTCCTGAGGCATGGCTCCAGGGGCCCCAGCCTGGAGGGTGTGTGGGCCAGGACAGTGGGGACAGAAACCTGAAAACCCAAACTCAGCTTAGATTTGGGGACGTAGGTATGACAAGCCTGATCTATAGACCGCGAGAAGAATTTATCAGGCTATGAACAAAGGGCAAGTGTGAGGCATATCTCCAGGCTTTTGTCTCTAGATATTGTGTCAATGGTGGCCATGGAATGACGGGATGGCCTCTTTGGCCATGGATGATTCTTTCTCTTTTAAGATTTGGTCAGATCCCAAGTTTTGGGGCTCATTCAGGGGATGGAGGAGACCCTTCAATATTTTTTTTCCTCAGGGGTTCCAGAGCAGAGACCTGAATAGGGGTGATTAGAACTCTCAACCTCTCATTAATATTGGGGGACTAGGGATGGCAATGCGGGTTCTTGGTCCAGACCCTGAGAGGCTTTACTTGAGGACAGGGCTCACACTGAGGGTCCCAATGTGTTTGTGCCCATTGCGGTTCTCAAGCATGGGCGGGGACTCATGGGCTACACTGGATTCTCCTACACTGAACGTTGGAAAACATGCCAACCACAAGGTTTCTTGCCTTGAGGAAGAAGGAGTTTCATTTCTGCATCACGTTCACCCCTGGGTAGTGAGTATATATAAGGTCTAGGTTCTGAAGCCTGAAAACCAAGGTTGAAAAGAGATGATGACCTAAAGCCATGGCGGGTCTGATGTGCTCAGTGTACAGCCAGCTGTCTGGGTGTCGGTTGAAAATTCAGACCTCAGGCTGTGCAAGACAGGGCATTAACGCCGAAGCGAAACTGTATAATTGGGGTAGAGTCAAGTGGCATGCAGGTTGATCCTCATTTGGTGTTTCTGGTTAGCCCCATAGGACAACGTTTCCCTTCTGGAGGGCAGTCAGAGTGCTGCATTGTGTCTCTCCAGAATTCCCTAACTGGAGGGCTGGTGGGCTCGGAGTGTGAGGACGAAGTCTGAGAACAATAGCTAGGTTTTGCTTCGGGGCGGGGTTTCGGCAGGCACACTCTGCAGAGTTGAATCAAGATTTCGTGCATCTGAAGTCAGGGTGAGGATTAGACGTTGGCTCAGGTTGGAGTTTCTGTCCAAGATGGCTCTTTCATGAAGGGGACAGTGCACCACGAGGCCACAGAGCTTTTCCCATGATGGGAGTTGTGAGGTGCTCCAAAGCGCAAGGATTCCTTCTGCAGGACAGCTGTGACCTGTTGGATGGCTCCAGGACGTCCCATATGGAATTACTTCAGAGTAGTTTTCTACAGATGGATGCCTAGCCAGTCCGCCTCACATTCCAATTGTCTCCTAGTGACAAGATAGGTTCGATCTGCTGGCTCTAGGGGAGCACCCAAGGGCACTGAGTTGAAAAAGACTCTCCTGCAGATGGGTCCTAATGTGGGATTGTGTCCATGGAGACCTTGGAATGAGGTGGTGGCACCGGGGCTCTGAAGGATTTTCCTAGCCGGAGGTTTTGACACAGCTTGAAAGAGCACGTTTCCCATGTGGAGAAGACATTTGTTCTGACTGATGCCTCAGGAAACCCCCATATGGTGGTATTGAAAACCAGGCCTCTGAGGTTCTGACATAGCTCCTCGAGCAAGTTTCCAATGTGCAGACAAGACTTGCTCTGAAGGAGCCTATGGAAACCCCATAGGCTGGTATTGGAAACCAGGCCTCTGAGAAGAGATGGCTGGAAACCAAAGCAATGGATCTGATTAGGGCCTAGGGGCCTGTCCAGTTCAATGTTCTTCTCTGGGGACATCTGTCTCCGAGTCTGTGTGGAGCTAGTTGCTCAGCTAGTGTCAGAACACCCCTGTTTGTTCCGAGCAGCCTACAATATTGGGATGGTCCCAGGGACATTGGAGATTTCTACTGATTTATATGGTTGTGGCCAATGGAATATGAAGAATTCCCTTTGAGAGGGCAGGAACAATACTGATGTGTGGTTCCAGGGGCCCTAGCATGGAGGGTGTGTGTTTTCACACAACTTTCCAAACAGCCCTGGCCTACACAACCTACAGGCTCAGGCCCCTGGAGCCAAACCTGAGGACTGTACTTGTCCTCTCAGAGGGAATTGTGTGTGCCCATTCCAAAGGCCACAACCCTTCTAATAGGATAAACCTCCAAAGTCCCTGATCCATCTCAATAGTGGTGGCTTCCCAGGAAAAACAGGGGTAATCTGAGCCCAACTGAGCACCTACCTGCACTCAGACCCATAGACAGATGTCCCCAGAGGTATGAAGGAAAGAACAGGCGCCTAGGCACTAATCAGATCCATTGCTTTGGTTTCCAGGCATCTCTCCTCAGAGGCCTGGATTTCAAAAGCAGCATATAGCTGTTTCTTGACTCACCCATCAGAAAATATCTCATCTACACATGGGAAACTTGCACGTAGGGGCTGTGTCAAAGCCTCTGTTTAGGAGAACCCTTTAGGGCCCCAGTGCCACCGCTTCATTCCAAGGTCTCCATAGACACAAAAGCACATTAGGACCGATCCCCAGGGGTGTCCATTTCAACTCAGCGTCCACGGTTGCTCCCCACAGATCCAGGAGATCTAAACTGTCTTGTTGCTAGGAGACAATTGAAATGCGAGGTGGGCTACCCATCCATCCATCCTTAGAACCCTGCTCAGAATCATTGGCCTGGAGCCAAAAACAGGTCTCAATTGTCCAGCAGAAGACTCTCTGCAGTTTGGAGCTTCTCACAACTCCCATCGTGGGAAAACCCCCATGGCCTCGTGATGCCCCCCCCCATTCATGAAGGGGCCATCAGGGACAGAAACACCAACCTGAGCGATCGTCTGATCCTCGCCCTGACTTCAGATGCACGAGATCTCGATTCAGGTCTGTAGATGGTGCCTGCCATGGCCTCACCCAGAAACCTAAGCCTAGCTTGTGTTCTCAGACTTTTGTCGTCAGACTCCTGGCCCACAAGCCCTCCAGTTTGGCAATCCAGAACTATAATGCAGCACTCTGCCGGCCCTCCAGAAGAAAAACATTGTCCTCTGGGGCTACCCAGTAACCCCAAATGAGGATCAACCTGCACCGACCTTGGCTGTACCCCCAATACATAGGCTGACCAGGGCACTAATGCCCTTTCTGACACAGCCTGAGCATGGACCCGCTGGACCCTCCCAGACAGCTGGCCGTACACTGAGCACATCGAGCCGCCATGGCCTTAGGTCGTCATCTCTTCCCAACCTCGGTTTTCAGGTTTCAGATCCTAGACCTTATCTCCAATCACTGCCCAGGGTTGAAGGTGATGCAGAAATCAGAACTCCTTCCCCATGGCAAGAAACCTTGTGGTTGGCATGTTGTCCAACGTTCAGTGTCGTTGAAACCAGTGTGGGCCATGAGGCCCGTCCATGCTCGCGGGCCACATTGGTCACAAACACACATTGTGACGCTCAGGCTGAGCCCAGTCCTCAAGTAAGGCCACTCAGTGGCTGGATGATGAAGAGATAGCATATTGGACTTGCCATGCCCCTAGGCCCCAATTTTTAACCATAGTTCGGGATGTCCCTTCAGTCTTCCCCACGACTTGGCTTTGGAATTCCTCTTTTGGTGGGACACCTGAGGTAACAAAACTGAAATGAGTCCTCCCATCCCACAGATTGACGAAAAGCAATTGGGAATCGGGCCAAATCCTCAGAGAGGAAGATTCGTCCATGGCCCATGAGGCCTCCCCGACATTCCACGGCCATCGCTGATTCAAAATCCAGAGACAAAAGCCTGAGCAAGCACCTCAGACTCGCACTTTCTTCGTATCCTGAAGAGTTCTTCTCATGGTTTGGTGATCGGGCCTGCCATACCTACGTCCCCAACCTAAGCTGAGTTTGTGTTTTCAGACTTCTGTCCTCAAAGTCTTGGGCCACACACCCTCCAGGCTGGGCCCCTGGAGCCACACATTAGGACTGTGCCTACCAATCCATGGGAATTCTGCCCATTCCTTGGACCAAAATCGTACAAATTAGGAGAAACCTCCAAAGTCCCTGAGGCCATCCCAATAGATTTGGTCGCCCTGAACAAACAAGGGCTGTCTAACGCCAGCTGATAATCGACCTCCACTCATACCATAGATGGACGTCCCCAGAGAAGAAGATTGAACCAGACAGGACCCTAGGCCATAATAGGATCCATTGCTTTGGGTTACAGGCATGTGTCCTCAAAAGCCTGATTCCAATACGAGCATAGGGGTTTTCCTGAGGCACCCATCAGAACTCATCTCGTCTCCACAAGGAAACCTGTGCATGGGAGCCATGTCCAAAGCTTAGGAGAGTACATCAGGGTTCCGGTGCCACCGCCCCATTCCAAGGCACTCATTGACACAAAAGCACATTAGGACCCATCCTCAGGAAAGTCCATTTCAACTCAGCCACCCCGGTTGCTCAGGCAGAGCCATCAGATCTAAACTGTCTTGTTGCTAGGAGAAAATTGGAATGCGAGGCCGGCTTCCCAGGCATCCATCCGCGAACGGTGCTATAAGTCATTCCATATGGAATGTCCTGGAGCTGTCCAAAAGGTCTCAATTGTCCCGCAGAAGGAATCCTTGAAGGGGGCATCCCACAACTCCCAACGTGGGAAATCCTCAATGGCCTCGAGATTCTGCTCCCTTCATGAAGCGGCCGTCATGCTCAGAAACTCCCACCTGAGCCAACGTCTGATGTTCGCCCTGACTTCACATGGATGAGATATTGGTTCAGATATGCAGGGGGTACCTGCCATGCCCCCCCGAAACCCAAGTCTAGCTTGTCTTCTCAGACTTCCGTCCTCACACTCCTGGCCCCGAAGCCCTCAAGTTTGGCAATTCCGGACTCACAATGCAGCATTCTGCCTGCCCTCTAGAAAAAAAATTATTGCCTCATGAGCTGCCCAGGCACCTTAAATGAGGGTAAACCTACACAGCACTCGACTTTACCCAAATTATATAGTCTAACCTGGGCACTAATGCACTGTCGAACACAACCTGAGCCCGGACCTCCTGACCAACACCCAGAAAGCTGACCACACACTGAGCACATAAAACCCGCCATGGCCTTAGGTCATCATCTCTTCCCTACCTCAGTTTTCAGGCTTCAGAACGAGACCTTATCTCCAATCACTGCCCAGGGGTGAGTGTGATGCAGAAATCAGAACTCCTCTTTACCCATGGCAAGAATCCTTGTGGTTGGCACGTTGTTCAACGTTCAGTTTTGGAGAAACCAGCATTCACCCTGAGGCCCCGCCCATTCTTGAGTGTTACGAGGGCATACACACGCATTGTGACCCTCAGCATGAGTCCTGTCCTCTAGTAAGTCCTCTCAGTGCCTGGACCTTTAGATGTCATAATGGGCTTGACATGTCCCTAGGCCCCAATTTTTAACCAGATTTCTTATTGTCCAGTCGCCCCTCCCCAGGGCTCTACTCTGGAATCCCTCATTTGGTGGGACACCTGAGGTTAAAAAAGAAAACAACAACAACAACAACAAAAACGGACTTCTTCCAGCCCACAGAATGAACCCAAACTCTTTGGACGGGGCCAAACCACCAGAGAGTAAGACTCGTCCATTTCCCATGAAGTCACCCAGAAATTCCACGACCATGAGTGACACGATATCCAGAGACAGAAACTTGAGCAGGAGCCTCACACTCGCCCTTCTTTCAAATCCCGAAGGGTTCTCCTCATGGTCTGTAGATCAGTCATGCCATACCTATGACCCGAAACATAAGCCGAGTTTGTGTTTTCAGACAACTGTCCAAACAGCCCTGGCCTACACAACCTACAGGCTCAGGCCCCTGGAGCCAAACCTGAGGACTGTACTTGCCCTCTCCAAGGGAATTGTGTGTGCCCATTCCAATGGCCACAGCCCTTCTAATAGGATAAACCTCGAAAGTCCCTGATCCATCTCAATAGTGGTGGCTTCCCAGGAAAAACAGGGGCAATCTGAGCCCAACTGAGCACCTACCTGCACTCAGACCCATAGACAGATGTCCCCAGAGGTAAAAAGGAAAGAACAGGCCCCTTGGCACAAATCAGATCCATTGCTTTGGTTTCCAGGCATCTCTCCTCACATTCCTGGATTTCAAAAGCAGCATATAGCTGTTTTTTGACTCACCCATCAGAAAACATCTCATCTACACATGGGAAACTTGCACGTTGGAGCTGTGTCAAAGCCTCTGTTTAGGAGAAACCTTTAGGGCCCCAGTGCCACCGCTTCATTCCAAAGTCTCCAAAACACAAAAGCACGTTAGGACCCATCCCCAGGGGTGTCCATTTCAACGCAGCGTCCTCGGTTGCTCCCCACAGATCCAGGAGATCTAACCTGTCTTGTTGCTAGGAGACAATTGGAATGCGAGGTGGGATACCCAGCCATCTATCCTTAGAACCCTGCTCAGAATCATTGGCGTGGAGCCAAACAACAGGTCTCAATTGTCCTGCAGAAGACTCTCTGCAGTTTGGAGCTTCTCACAACTCCCATCGTGGGAAAACACCCATGTCCTCGTGATGGCCCCCGCATTCATGAAGGGGCCATCAGGGACAGAAACTCCAACCTGAGCGATCGTCTGATCCTCGCCCTGACTTCAGATGCACGAGATCTCGATTCAGGTCTGTAGATTGTGCCTGCCATGGCCTCACCCAGAAACCTAAGCCTAGCTTGTGTTCTCAGACTTTTGTCGTCAGAATACTGGCCCACAAGCCCTCCAGTTTGGCAGTCCAGAACTACAATGCAGCACTCTGCCGGCCATCCAGAAGAAAAACATTGCCCTCTGGGGCTACCCAGTAACCCCAAATGAGAATCAACCTGCACCGACCTTGGCTGTACCCCAAATACTTAGCCTGACCAGGGCACTAATGCCCTTTCTGACACAGCCTGAGCCTGGACCCCGTGGACCCTCCCAGACAGCTGGCCGCACACTGAGCTCATCGAGCCGCCATGGCCTTAGGTCGTCATCTCTTCCCAATATCGGTTCAGGTTTCAGAACCTAGACCTTATCTCCAATCACTGCCTAGGGTAGAAGGTGATGCAGAAATCAGAACTCCTTCCCCATGGCAAGAAACCTTGTGGTTGGCATGTTGTCCAACGTTCAGTGTAGTTGAAACCAGTGTGGCCCATGAGGCCCCGCCCATGCTCGCGGGCCACATTGGTCACAAACACACATTGTGACACTCAGGCTGAGCCCAGTCCTTAAGTAAGGCCACTCAGTGGCTGGATGATGAGATAGCATATTGGGCTTGCCATGCCCCTAGGCCCCAATTTTTAAACATAGTTTGGGTTGTCCCTTCAGTCTTCCCCACGGCTTGGCGTTGGAATTCCTCTTTTGGTGGGACACCTGAGGTAACTAAACTGAAATGAGTCCTCCCATCCCACAGATTGACGAAAAGCAATTGGGAATCGGGCCAAATCCTCAGAGAGGAAGATTCGTCCATGGCCCATGAGGCCTCCCCGACATTCCACGGCCATCGCTGATACAAAATCCAGAGACAAAAGCCTGAGCAAGCGCCTCAGACTCGCACTTTCTTCATATCCTGAAGAGTTCTTCTCATGTTTTTTGATCGGGCTGCCATACCTACGTCCCCAAACCTAAGCTGAGTTTGTGTTTTCAGACTTCTGTCCTCAAAGTCTTGGGCCCCACACCCTCCAGGCTGGGCCCCTGGAGCCACACATTAGGACTGTGCCTACCAATCCATGGGAATTCTGCCCATTCCATGGTCCAAAATCGTACAAATTTGGAGAAACCTCCAAAGTCCCTGAGGCCATCCCAATAGTGTAGGTCTCCCGGAACAAACAAGGGCTGTCTGACACCAGCTGATAATAGACCTCCACTCATACCATAGATGGATGTCCCCAGAGAAGAAGATTGAACCAGACAGGACCCTAGGCCATAATAGGATCCATTGCTTTGGTTTACAGGCATGTGTCCTCAAAAGCCTGATTCCAATACGAGCATAGGGGTTTTCCTGAGGCACCCATCAGAACTCATCTCGTCTCCACAAGGAAACCTGTGCATGGGAGCCATGTCCAAAGATTAGGAGAGTACTTCAGGGTCCCGGTGCCACCGCCCCACTCCAAGGCCCTCATGGACACAAAAACACATTAGGACCCATCCTCAGGAAAGTCCATTTCAACTCAGCCACCCCGGTTGCTCCGGCAGAGCCATCAGATCTAAACTGTCTTGTTGCTAGGAGACAGTTGGAATACGAGTCGGGCTTCCCAGGCATCCATTCGCGAACGGTGCTATGGAGTCATTCCATATGGGATGACCTGGAGCTGTCCAACAGGTCTCAATTGTCCCACAGAAGGAATCCTTGAAGGGGGCATCCCAAAACTCCCAACGTGGGAAAACCTCAATGGCCTCGAGATTCCGCTCTTTTCATGAAGTGGCCGTCATGCTCAGAAACTCCAACCTGAGCCAACGTCTGATCCTCGCCCTGACCTCAGATGCATGAGATATTATTTCAGATCTGCCGGGGGTACCTGCCGTGCCCTCGCCCTGAAACCCAAGTCTAGCTTGTCTTCTCAGACTTCCGTCCTCACACTCCTGGCCCCGAAGCCCTCAAGTTTGGCAATTCCGGACCCACAATGCAGCACTCTGCCTGCCCTCTAGAAAAAAAATTATTGCCTCATGAGCTGCCCAGGCAACTTAAATGAGGGTAAACCTACACAGCACTCGACTTTTCCCAAATTATATAGTCTAAACTGGGCACTAATGCACTGTCGAACACAACCTGAGCCCGGACCTCCTGAGCAACACCCAGAAAGCTGACCGCACACTGAGCACATAAAACCCGCCATGGCCTTAGGTCATCATCTCTTTCCTACCTCAGTTTTCAGACTTCAAAACCGAGACTTTATCTCCAATCACTGCCCAGGGGTGAGTGTGATGCAGAAGTCAGAACTCCTCCTTACCCATGGCAAGAACCCTTGTGGTTGGCACGTTGTCCAACGTTCAGTGTAAGAGAAACCAGCATTCACCCTGCGGCCCCGCCCATTCTTGAGTGCGACGAGTGCATACACACGCATTGTGACCCTCAGCATGAGTCCTGTCCTCTAGTAAGTCCTCTCAGTGGCTGGAGCATTAGATGTCATAATGGGCTTGACATGTTCCTAGGCCCCAATTTTTAACCAGATTTCTGATTGTCCAGTCGCCCCTCCCCAGGGCTCTACTCTGAAATCCATCATTTGGTGGGACACCTGAGGTTAAAAAAGAAAACAACAAAAACAACAACAACAACAACAAAAAAAAAACGGACTTCTTCCAGCCCACAAAATGACCCCAAACTCTTTGGACGGGGCCAAACCACCAGAGAGTAAGACTCGCCTTTTCCCATGAAGTCACCCAGAAATTGCACGACCATGAGTGACATGATATCCAGAGACAAAAACTTGAGCAGGAGCCTCACACTCGCCCTTCTTTCAAATCCCGAAGAGTTCTCCTCATGGTCTGTAGATCAGTCCTGCCATACCGATGACCCGAAACATAAGCCGAGTTTGTATTTTCAGACAACTGTCCAAACTGCCCTGGCCTACACAACCTACAGGCTCAGGCCCCTGGAGCCAAACCTGAGGACAGTACTTGCCCTCTCCAAGGGAATTGTGTGTGCCCATTCCAATGGCCACAACCCTTCTAATAGGATAAACCTCCATAGTCCCTGATCCATCTCAATAGTGGTGGCTTCCCAGGAAAGACAGGGGCAATCTGAGCCCAAATGAGCACCTACCTGCACTCAGACCCATAGACAGAGGTGCCCAGAGGTAAAAAGGAAAGAACAGGCCCCTAGGCACTAATCAGATCCATTGCTTTGGTTTCCAGGCATCTCTCCTCACATTCCTGGATTTCAAAAGCATCATCTAGCTGTTTCTTGACTCACCCATCAGAAAACATCTCATCTACACATGGGAAACTTGCACATTGGAGCTGTGTCAAAGCCTCTGTTTAGGAGAACCCTTTAGGGCCCCAGTGCCACTGCTTCATTCCAAGGTCTCCATAGACACAAAATCACGTTAGGACCCATCCCCAGGGGTGTCCATTTCAACTCAGCGTCCTCGGTTGCTCCCCACAGATCCAGGAGATCTAACCTGTCTTGTTGCTGGGAGACAATTGGAATGCGAGGTGGGATACCCAGCCATCCATCCTTAGAACCCTGCTAAGAATCATTGGCCTGGAGACAAACAACAGGTCTCAATTGTCCTGCAGAAGACTCTCTGCAGTTTGGAGCTTTTCACAACTCCCATCGTGGGAAAACACCCATGGCCTTGTGATGCCCCCCCCCCCCATTCATGAAGGGGACATCAGGGACAGAAACTACAACCTGAGCGATCGTCTGATCCTCGCCCTGACTTCAGATGCACAAGATCTCGATTCAGGTCTGTAGATTGTGCCTGCCATTGCCTCACTCAGAAACCTAAGCCTAGCTTGTGTTCTCAGACTTTTGTCGTCAGACTACTGGCCCACAAGTCCTCCAGTTTGGAAATCCAGAACTACAATGCAGCACTCTGCCGGCCGTCCAGAATAAAAACATTGTCCTCTGGGGCTACCCAGTAACCCCAAATGATGATCAACCTGCACCGACCTTGGCTGTACCCCAAATACATAGGCTGACCAGGGCACTAATGCCCTTTTTGACACAGCCTGAGCCTGGACCCCCTAAACCTCCCAGACAGCTGGCCGCACACTGAGCACATCCAGCCGCCATGGCCTTAGGTCGTCATCTCTTCCCAACCTCGGTTTTCAGGTGTCAGAACCTAGACCTTATCTCCAATCACTGCCCAGGGTTGAAGGTGATGTAGAAAACAGAACTCCTTCCCCATGGCAAGAAACCTTGTGGTTGGCATGTTGTCCAACGTTCAGTGTAGTTGAAACCAGTGTGGCCCATGAGGCCCCGCCCATCATGAGGGCCACATTGGTCACAAACAAACATTGTGACGCTCAGGCTGAGCCCAGTCCTCAAGTAAGGCCACTCAGTGGCTGGATGAAGAGATAGAATATTGGGCTTGCCATGCCCCTAGGCCCCAATTTTTAACCATAGTTCGGGTTGTCCCTTCAGTCTTCCCCACGGCTTGGCTTTGGAATTCCTCTTTTGGTGGGACACCTGAGGTAACAAAACTGAAAGGAGACCTCCCATCCCACAGATTGACGAAAAGCAATTGGGAATCGGGCCAAATCCTCAGAGAGGAAGATTCGTCCATGGCCCATGAGGCCTCCCCGACATTCCACGGCCATCGCTGATACAAAATCCAGAGACAAAAGCCTGAGCAAGCGCCTCAGACTCGCACTTTCTTCATATCCTGAAGAGTTCTTCTCATGGTTTGTAGATCGGACCTGCCATACCTACGTCCCAAATCCTAAGCTGAGTTTGTGTTTTCAGACTTCTGTCCTCAAAGTCTTGGGCCACACACCCTCCAGGCTGGGCCCCTGGAGCCACACATTAGGACTGTGCCTACGAATCCATGGGAATTCTGCCCATTCCATGGTCCAAAATCGTACAAATTAGGAGAAACCTCCAAAGTCCCTGAGGCCATCCCAATAGTGTAGGTCGCCCGGAACAAAAAAGGACTGTCTGACACCAGCTGATAATCGACCTCCATTCATACCATAGATGGATGTCCCCAGAGAAGAAGATTGGCCCAGACAGGACCCTAGGCCATAATAGGATCCATTTCTTTGGGTTACAGGCATGTATCCTCAAAAGCCTGATTCCAATACGAGCATAGGGGTTTTCCTGAGGCACCCATCAGAACTCATCTCGTCTCCACAAGGAAACCTGTGCATGGGAGCCATGTCCAAAGCTTAGGAGTGTACTTCTGGGTGCCGGTGCCACCGCCCCATTCCAAGGCCCTCATGGACACAAAAACACATTAGGACCCATCCTCAGGAAAGTCCATTTCAACTCAGCCACCCCGGTTGCTCCGGCAGAGCCATCAGATCTAAACTGTCTTGTTGCTAGGAGACAATTGGAATGCGAGGCGGGCTTTCCAGGCATCCATCCGCGAATGGTGCTCTAGAGTATTTCCATATGGGATGTCCTGGAGCTGTCCAACAGGTCTCAATTGTCCCGCAGAAGGAATCCTTGAAGGGGGCATCCCACAACTCCCAACGTGGGAAAACCTCAATGGCCTCGAGATTCCGTTCCCTTCATGAAGCGGCCGTCATGCACAGGAACTCCAACCTGAGCCAACGTCTGATCCTCGCCCTAACTTCAGAAGCATGATATATTGGTTCAGATCTGCAGGGGGTACCTGCTGTGCCTTTGCGCTGAAATCCAAGTCTAGCTTGTCTTTTCACACTTCCGTCCTCACACTCCTGGCCCCGAAGTCCTAAAATTTGGCAATTCCGGGCCCACAATGCAGCACTCTGCCGGCCCTCTAGAAAAAAAAAAAATATTGCCTCATGAGCTACCCAGGCACCTTAAATGAGGATAAACCTACACAGCACTCGACCTTACCCAAATTATATAGTCTAACCTGGGCACTAATGCACTGTCGAACACAACCTGAGCCTGGACCACCTGACCAACACCCAGAAAGCTGACAGCACACTGAGCACATAAAACCCGCCATGGCCTTAGGTCATCATCTCTTCCCTACCTCAGTTTTCAGGCTTCAGAACCGAGACCTTATCTCCAATCACTGCCCAGTGGTGAATGTGATGCAGAAATCAGTACTCCTCCTTACACATGGCAAGAACCCTTGTGGTTGGCACGTTGTCCAACGTTCAGTGTAGGAGAAACCAGCATTCACCCTGTGGCCCTGCCCATTCTTGAGTGCGACGAGTGCATACACACGCATTGTGACCCTCAGCATGAGTCCTGTCCTCTAGTAAGTCCTCTCAGTGGCTGGATCATTAGATGTCATAATGGGCTTGACATGTCCCTAGGCCCCAATTTTTAACCAGATTTCTGATTGTCCAGTCGCCCCTCCCTAGGGCTCTACTCTGGAATCCCTCATTTAGTGGGACACCTGAGGTTAAAAAAGAAAACAACAACAACAACAACAACAAAAAAAACGGACTTCTTCCAGCCCACAGAATGACCCCAAACTCTTTGGAAGGGGCCAAACCACCAGAGAGTAAGACTCGTCCATTTCCCATGAAGTCACCCAGAAATTCCACGACCATGAGTGACACGATATCCAGAGACAAAAACTTGAGCAGGAGCCTTACACTCGCCCTTCTTTCAAATCCAGAAGAGTTCTCCTCATGGTCTGTAGATCAGTCCTGCCATACCTATGACCCGAAACATAAGTCGAGTTTGTGTTTTCAGACAACTGTCCAAAGAGCCCTGGCCTACACAACCTACAGGCTCAGGCCCCTGGAGCCAAACCTGAGGACTGTACTTGCCCTCTCCAAGGGAATTGTGTGTGCCCATTCCAATGGCCACAACCCTTCTCATAGGATAAACCTCCAACGTCCCTGATCCATCTCAATAGTGGTGGCTTCCCAGGAAAAACAGGGGCAATCTGAGCCCAAATGAGCACCTACCTGCACTCAGACCCATAGAGAGATGTCCCCAGAGGTAAAAAGGAAAGAACAGGCCCCTAGGCACTAATCAGATCCATTGCTTTGGTTTCCAGGCATCTCTGCTCAGAGGCCTGGATTTCAAAAGTAGCATATAGCTGTTTCTTGACTCACCCATCAGAAAACATCTCATCTATACATGGGAAACTTTCACGTTGGAGCTGTGTCAAAGCCTCTGTTTAGGAGAACCATTTAGGGCACCAGTGCCACCGCTTCATTCCAAGGTCTCCATAGACACAAAAGCACATTAGGACCCATCCTTAGGGGTGTCCATTTCAACTCAGCGTCTTCGGTTGCTCCCCACAGATCCAGGAGATCTAACCTGTCTTGTTGCTAGGAGACAATTGGAATGCGAGGTGGGCTACGCAGCCATCCATCCTTAGAACCCTGCTCAGAATCATTGGCCTGGAGCCAAGCAACAGGTCTCAATTGACCTGTAGAAGACTCTCTGCTGTTTGGAACTTCTCACAACTCCCATAGTGGGAAAACCCCCATGGCCTCGTGATGCCCCCCCCCACTCATGAAGTGGCCATCAGGGACAGAAACTCCAACCTGAGCGATCGTCTGATCCTCGCCCTGACTTCAGATGCACGAGATCTCGATTCAGGTCTGTAGATTGTGCCTGCCATGGCCTCACCCAGAAAATTAAGCCTAGCTTGTGTTCTCAGACTTTTGTCGTCAGACTACTGGCCCACAAGCCCACCAGTTTGGCACTCCAGAACGACAATGCAGCACTCTGCCTGCCCTCCAGAAGAAAAACATTGTCCTCTGGGGCTACCCAGTAACCCCAAATGAGGATTAACCTGCACCGTCCTTGGCTGTACCCAATACATAGGCTGACCAGGGCACTAATGCCCTTTCTGACACAGCCTGAGCCTGGACTCCCTGGCCCGTCCCAGACAGCTGGCCGCACACTGAGCACATCGAGCCTCCGTGGCCTTAGGTCGTCATCTCTTCCCAACCTCGGTTTTCAGGTTTCAGAACCGAGACCTTATCTCCAATCACTGCACAAAGTTGAATGTGATGAAGAAATCAGAACTCCTTCCCCATGGCAAGAAACCTTGTGGTTGGCATGTTGTCCAACGTTCAGTGTGGTTGAAACCAGTGTGGCCCATGTGGCCCCGCCCATGCTCGCGGGCCACATTGGTCACAAACACACATTGTGACCCTCAGGCTGAGCCCAGTCCTCAAGTAAGGCCACTCAGTGGCTGGATGAAGAGATAGCATATTGGGCTTGCCATGCCCCTAGGCCCCAATTTTTAACCATAGTTCGGGTTGTCCCTTCAATCTTCCCCACGGATTTGCTTTGGAATTCCTCTTTTGGTGGGACACCTGAGGTAACAAACCTGAAATGAGTCCTCCCATCCCACAGATTGACGAAAAGCAATTGGGAATCGGGCCAAATCCTCAGAGAGGAAGATTCGTCCATGGCCCATGAGGCCTCCCCGACATTCCACGGCCATCGCTGATACAAAATCCAGAGACAAAAGCCTGAGCAAGCGCCTCAGACTCGCACTTTCTTCATATCCTTAACAATTCTTCTCATGGTTTGTAGATAGGGCCTGGGATACCTACGTCCCCAAACCTAAGCTGAGTTTGTTTTCAGACAACTTTCCAAACAGCCCTGGCCTACACAACCTACAGGCTCAGGCCCCTGGAGCCGAACCTGAGGACTGTACTTGCTCTCTCCAAGGGAATTGTTTGTGCCCATTCCAATGGCCACAACCCTTCTAATATTATAAACCTCCAAATTCCCTGATCCATCTCAATAGTGGTGGCTTCCCTGGAAAAAACAGGGGCAATCTGAGCACTACAGAGCACCTAACTGCACTCAGACCCATAGAGAGATGTCCCCAGAGGTAAAAAGGAAAGAACCGGCCCCTAGGCACTAATCAGATCCATTGCTTTCGTTTCCAGGCATCTCACCTCAGAGGCCTGGAATTCAAAAGCAGCATATAGCTGTTTCTTGACTCACCCAACAGAAAACATCTCATCTACACATGGGATACTTGCAGGTTGGAGCTGTGTCAAAGCCTCTGTTTATTAGAACTCTTTAGGTCCCAAGTGCCACCGCTTCATTCCAAGGTCTCCTTAGACACAAAAGCACATTAGGACCCATGCCCAGGGGTGTCCATTTCAATGCAGCGTCCTCGGTTGCTCCCCACAGATCCAGGAGATCTAACCTGTCTTGTTGCTAAGAGACAATTGGAATGCGAGGTGGGCTACCCAGCCATCCATCCTTAGAACCCTGCTCAGAATCATTGGCCTGGAGCCAAACAACAGGTCTCAATTGTCCTGCAGAAGACTCTCTGCAGTTTGGAGCTTCTCACAACTCCCATCGTGGGAAAACCCCCATGGCCTCGTGATCCCCCCCCCCCATTCATGAAGGGGCCATCAGGGACAGAAACTACAACCTGAGCTATCGTCTGATCCTCGCCCTGACTTCAGATGCATAAGATCTCGATTCAGGTCTGTAGATTGTGCCTGCCATGGCCTCACCTAGAAACCTAAGCCTAGCTTGTGTTCTCAAACCTTTGTCGTCAGACTACTGGCCCACAAGCCCTCCAGTTTGGCAATCCAGAACTACAATGCAGCACTCTGCCCAGTAACCCCAAATGAGGATCAACCTGCACCGACCTTGGCTGTACCCCAAATACATAGGCTGAGCAGGGCACTAATGCCCTTTTTGACACAGCCTGAGCCTGGACTCCCTGGCCCGTCCCAGACAGCTGGCCGCACACTGAGCACATCGAGCCGCCATGGCCTTAGGTCATCATCTCTTCCCAACCTCGGATTTCAGGCTTTAGATTCTAGACCTTACCTCCAATCACTGCCCAGGGTTGAATGGGATGCAGAAATCAGAACTCCTTCCCCATGGCAAGATACCTTGTGGTTGGCATGTTGTCCAACTTTCAGTGTAGTTGAATCCAGTGTTGCCCATGAGGCCCCGCCATGCTCGGAGGCTACATTGGTCACAAACACACATTGTGACCCTCAGCCTGACCAAAGTTCTCAAGTAAGGCCTCTCAGTGGCTGGATGAAGAGATAGCATATTGGGCTTGCCATGCCCCTAGTCCCCAATTTTGAACCATAGTTCTGGTGGTCCCTTCAGTCTTCCCCACGGCTTTGCTTTGGAATTCCTCTTTTCGTGGGACACCTGAGGTAACAAAACTGAAAGGAGTCCTCCCATCCCACAGTTTGACGAAAAAAAATTGGGAATCGGGCGAAATCCTCATAGAGGCAGATTCGTCCATGGCCCATGAAGCATCCCCGACATTCTATGGCCTTGCTGATAAAAATTCCAGAGACAAATGCCTGAACAAGCGCCTCAGACTCGCTCTATATTCAAATCTTCATGAGTTCTTCTCATTGTTTGTATATTGGGCCTGCCATACCGCCGTCCCCAAAAGAAGCTGAGTTTGTGTATCGGAATCACAATCAGAAATCTGCCTTCCACATGGCTGTAATGCTTGTTCTTCACATGGAGTCAACCTTCACGTGGGGAACCCTTCATGGCCCCTGATGCCACGCCAAATCATGAGTGCTGCTTGGGCACAAATTCACACTGTGACCCTAGCATGAGCCCCATGTCAAAGAAAGGCCTGTCAGGTTCGTGACGAAGATCCTGCATATAGTCCCTGCCATGCCCATAGGCACCCAAAACTAACTAGATGGTGTGTATTCCAGTTGAAGGAACCCACTGCTGTGCTCTAGAGTCCCTCTCCTGGGGGGTCCTTTCTGGCAGAAAACAGTACTCTTCACTTCCCATAGAATGAACCCAAACACTTGGGAGCTTGGACAATCCCCCGAGAGGAAGGCTCTTCCTCGGCCCCTGAGGCAACCCCTACCCTGACCGGACACTGTGAACGCAACACCCAGAGACAAAAGCCTGAGCAACTGCCTCCCACTTGCCCTCCTTTGATATCCAGAGAATCTCCCCTCACGGACTGGAGATCAGGCCTGCCATTACCTTGGCCCCTTCCTGAGCCAAGTTTGCTTTTTCAGACATCAGTCCCCACAGCCCTGGCAAACACAGCCTCTAGGCTGGGTCCTCTGGAGCCATACAACAGGACCGTGCCTGCTCTCTCCTGGGAAACTCTGTCCATTCCTTTGGACACACACCTCCAGAATATGAGAAACCTCAAGGCCCCCGAGGACATCCCACTACTGGGAGCCTCCCTGGACACACAGGGGCATTCGGACACAAGCTGAGCAGCTACCTCCACGAAGGCATGCACACAGATGTCAACAGAGATAGAAGGTTGAGCCGGACAGGCCCTTAGGCCATAATCTCAACTCTTGCTTTGGGTTCCAGGTGTTACTCCTCAGAAACTTTGGTTCGAAGAACAGGATATGGGGCTTTCCTGAGGCACTGAACAGAACTCCTCTCGTCTCCACATGGGGAGCTTTCTTACTGGGGATGTATCAAATCCTTCAGGTAGTGCCCAAGCAGCACTTGAGTGCTGATTGGGAACAAATTCACACTGTGACCCTAGCATGAGCCCCATGTCAAAGAAAGGCCTGTGAGGGCCTGGACAAAGAGCCCGCATATGGGGCTTGCCAAGCCCCTATGCACCCAATTTTCACCAGGGTTTGAGATTTCCAGTCGCCCCGCCCGTACCTGGGGCTCTGCTCTGGAATCCCTTTCTTGGAGAGACACATGAGCCAGACAACACGACTCCACCCTTCCCACATAATGACCCCAATCTTGGAAGATGGGACAAATCCCCAGAGAGGGATACTCGTCCACAGTCCCTGAGGCCACCCCTCAAATCCACGGCTATCCCGGACACAGCATCCAGAGACAAAAGACTGAAGGAACGCCTCCCACTCGCCCTTGTTTCAGAGGCCCAGGAGTTCCCTCTCGGGCTGTACATCCGGCCTGCCATACCCTAGGCACCACTCATAAGCTGAGTTTGTGTTTTCAGACTTCTGTGCCCACAGCCTGGACCCACACACCTCCAGGCTAGGGCCTCTGGAGCCACAGCGAAAGTTTGTGCCTGCCCTCTCCAAGGAAAGTGTGCCCAATCCATTGAGCACAGCCCTACAGGTTAGGGAAAAGCTCCAAGGCCCCTGAGGACATCAATAGTGTAGGCCACTCTGGACTAAGAGGGGCTCTCTGACACCAGCGGAGCAACTATCTTCACTTAGACTCTCAGAAAGTGTCCCCAGAGACAGAAGGTTGAAATGGACAGACCCCCAGGCCCTAATATGAACCTTAGCTTTGTTCCATGTGTCCGTTCTCAGAGGACTGTTTTCGTAGACCAGCACATGGGGCTTTTCTGAGGCACCAAACCAAGGATCTCTCGTCTCCAAATGGGCAGCTTTCTTACTGGGGATGTATCAAACCTTCAGGTAGGAGAGTTCCGAAGGGCCACTGAACAACCAGCACATTCCAAGGTCTCCATGGACCCAAACGCACATTATGACGCATCCTCAGGAGAGGCCATTTCAACTCAGCCCCCTGGATCGCGTGTTCCAGAGGCCCCAGATCAAACATATCTTATCGCTAATGGCCTATTGGAATGCGGGCATGCTGTACAGGGATCCATCCTTCGAACCCTGCTCTCCAGTCCTTCCATATGGTATGTCCTGGAGCCATGCAACAGGACTCGAATGTCCCGCAGAAGGAAACCTTGTGGTTTGGGGCAACCTCCAAACTCAGCGTGGGAAAACTTCCTTGGCCTCATGAGGCCCCCGCTTCATGAAGGTGCCATCATGGACAAATACTCCAGCCTCAGCCAACGTCTGATCCTCAGCCTGACTTCAGATGCAGGAGATTTTGATTCAGCCTCTGCAGAATGGACCTGCTCTGCCCTTGGCTCCAATCCTCACCCTAGCTTGTGTTTTCAGACTTCCCTCATCACACTCCAGGCCCACAAGCCCTCCCTACTGGAATTCTGGGGCCACAATGAAGCACTCTGCCTGCCTCCCAGTAGAAAATCATTGTCTATGGTGCTGCCCAGAAACACCAAATGAGGATCAAACTGCTTGGCCCTCGGCAACACCCCAATTGCATAGGCTACCTTAAACACTGATGCTCTGAGGCAAATAGCCTGAGCCCAGACCTTCCAACAGACACCGACACAGCTGGCTGCACACCCAGCACATTGGACCCGCCACTGCCTTAGGCCACCATCTATTCCCAACCTGGGTTTTCAGTCATCGGTCCTAGACCTTATATCCAATTCCTGCACAGGGGGGACCCCCTCTGATGCACACAAGTCAGAACCCCTCCTACCCCATGGCAAGAAACCTTGCTGCTGGCAGTGAGTCAAACCTTCAGTGTTGGAGAAAACGGCATGACCCATGAGGCCACGCACATGCGTGAGGGCCGCCTTGGGCACAAACACACATTGTGACCCTCAGCGTGAGTACCTTATTCAAGTAACGCCTCTCAGTGACTGGACCAAGAGCCCGCATATGTGGTTTGCCATGCCCATAGGCACCCAGGACTAAATAGATGGTGTGTATTCCAGTTGAGGGAACCCACTGCTGTGCTCTAGAGTCCCTCTCCTGGGGGGTCCCCTGTGGCAGAAAACAGTACTCTTCATTCCCACAGAATGAACACAAACACTTGGGAGCTTGGACAATCCCCCGAGAGGAAGGCTCTTCTTCGGCCTCTGAGACAACCCCTACCCTGACCGGACACTGTAAATCCTGAGTGACTGCCCCCCACTTGCCCTACTTTGATTTCCAGAGGATCTCCCCTCACGGACTGGAGATCAGTCCTGCCATTACATTGGCCACTAGGTGAGCCAAGTTTGCTTTTTCAGACATCTGTCCCCACAGCCCTGGCAAACACAGCCTCTAGGCTGGGTCCTCTGGAGCCATACCACAGGACCGTGCCTGCTCTCTCCTGGGAAACTGTGTCCATTCCTTTGGACACACACCTCCAGAATATGAGAAACCTCAAGGCCCCCGAGGACATCCCACTACTGGGAGCCTCACTGGACTCACAGGGGCATTCGGACACAAGCTGAGCAGCTACATCTATGAATGCATGCACATAGATGTCAACGGAGATAGAAGGTTGAGCCGGACAGGCCCTTAGGCCATAATCTCAACTCTTGCTTTGGGTTCCAGGTGTTACTCCTCAGAGGCTTTGGTTCGAAGAACAGGATATGGGGCTTTCCTGAGGCACTGAACAGAACTCCTCTCGTCTCCCATGGGAAGCTTCCTTGTTGGAGCTGTGTCAAACACCTCAGTTTGGAAAACCCTGCAAAGTTCCTGAGCCACCTCCACATTCCAAGGTCTCCCAGGCCACCAAGCCACAGTAGGACTCATCTTCAGGAGAGTCCATTTCAACTCTCCCCTCTGGGTAGCTCAAACAGGAGCCTGCAGATTGAGCGTGCCTTGTCCTGACTAAAGAGTGGGAATATGATGTGGCGTTCCCAGGCATCCATGCTTAGACATCTGCTCTCGAGTCTTTCCGTATGGGGCCTCCTGGAACCATCCAATAGGACTCGACTGTCATGCAGAAGGAAACCTTGAGGTTTGGAGTAGTTCACAAATCCCATCGTAGGCAAACCTCCCTGGCCTAATGAAGCCCTCACCCTTCAGGAAGAGGCCATGCTGGACAAAAACTCTAGCCTGAGGCACGTCTCATAGTTGACATGACCTCAGTGCAGGAGATCTCGATTCAGCCTCTGCAGAGTGGGCCTGCCGTGCCCTCGGTCCCAAACCTCACGCTAGCTTGTGTTTTCAGACTTCCTTCCTCACACTCCTGGCAAACAAGCCCTCCGGACCAGGAACTCCAGAACCAAAACCCAGCCCAGTGTCTTCCCAATGGAAGAAAAACGTTTCCCTGTGGGGCTCTCCAGAAAACCCAGATGAGGATCAACCTGCTCGGGCCTCGACGGTACCCGAACTGGATAGGATGCTCTGGGCACTCATGCTCTGTCTGACACAGCCTGAAGCCAGACGTCCAGACAGACAAGGAGACAGCTGGCCGCACACCCAGCACTTTGGACACGCCATGGTCTTATGCCGTCACCTCTTCCTAACCTTGGTTTTCAGATATCTGAACCTAGACATTATATCAATTCTCCACACAGCTGGGTATCGCAAGCACAAAACAGAACTCCTCCTTCCCCATGGCTGTCAAGCTTGCTCTTGGCATGGAGTCACACCTTCAGGGTGGGAGAAACCTTCATGGCCCCTGAAGCCACGCCCAAACTTGAGTGCTGCTTGGGCACAAATTCACACTGTGACCCTCAGCATGAGCCCCATGTCAAAGAAAGGCCTGTCAGGACCTGGACCAAGAGCCCGCATATGGGGCTTGCCAAGCCCCTATGCACCCAATCCTCACCAGTGTTTGAGTTTTCCAGTCGCCCCACCTGTACCTGGGCTCTGCTCTGGAATCCTTTTCTTGGAGAGACCCATGAGCCAGACAACACGACTCCACCCTTCCCTCAAAATGACCCCAAACTCTTGGGAGCTGGGACAAATCCCCAGAGAGAGATACTCGTCCACAGTCCCTGAGGCCACCGCTCCAATCCACGGCTATCCCGGACACAACATCCAGAGACAAAAGCCTGAAGGATCGCCTTCCACTCACCCTTGTTTCAGAGGCCCAGGAGTTCCCTCTCGGGCTGTACATCCGGCCTGTCATACCCTAGGCGCCACTCATAAGCTGACTTTGTGTTTTAAGACTTCTGTGCCCACAGCATGGACCCACACAACATCCAGGCTAGGGCCTCTGAAGCCACAGCGAAAGATTGTGCTGGCCCTCTCTAAGGAAAGTGTGTCCAATCCATTGACCACAACCCTACAGTTTAGGGAAAAGCTCCAAGGCCCCTGAGGCCATCAATAGGTAGGCCACCCTGGACTAAGAGGGGCTCTCTGACACCAGCAGAGCAACTATCTCCACTTAGATTCTCAGACAGTGTCCCCAGAGACAGAAGGTTGAAATGGACAGGCCCCCAGGCCCTAATATGAACCTTAGCTTTGTTTCCATGTGTCCGATCTCAGAGGACTGTTTTCGTAGACCAGCACACGGGGCTTTTCCGAGGCACCAAATCAAACCTCTCTCTCCACATGGGGAGCTTTCTTACTGGGGATGTATCAAACCCTTCAGGTAGGAGAGTTCCACAGAGCCACTGAACAACCAGCACATTCCAAGGTCTCCATGGACCCAAACGCACATTATGACGCATCCTCAGGAGAGGCCATTTCAACACAGCCCCCTGGGTAGCGTGACCCAGAGGCAGCAGATCAAACATATCTTTTCGCTAATGGCCAATGGGAATGCGAGGCATGCTGTACAGGGATCCATCCTTCGAATACTGCTCTCCAGTCCTTCCATATGGTATGTCCTGGAGCCATGCAACAGGACTCGAATGTCCCACAGAAGGAAACCTTGTGGTTTGGGGCAACCTCCAAACTCAGCGTGGGAAAACTTCCTTGGCCTCATGAGGCCCCCGCTTCATGAAGGTGCCATCATGGACACATACTCCAGCCTCAGCCAACGTCTGATCCTCAGCCTGGCTACAGATGCAGGAGATTTTGATTAAGCCTCTGCAGAGTGGGTCTGCTCTGCCTTTGGCTCCAATCCTCACCCTAGCTGGTGTTTTCAGACTTCCGTCCTCACACTCCTGGCCCACAAGCCCTCCCTACTGGGAATTCTGGGGCCACAAAGAAGCACTCTGCTGCCTCCCAGGAGAAATACATTGTCTATGGTGCTGCCCAGAAACCCCAAATGTGGATCAAACTGCTTGGCCCTCGGCAACACCCCAATTGCATAGGCTACCTTAAACAGTGATGCTCTGTCGCAAATAGCCTGAGCCCAGACCTTCCAACAGACACCGACACAGCTGGCTGCACACCCAGCACATTGGACCCGCCACTGCCTTAGGCCACCATCCATTCCCAACCTGGGTTTTCAGTCATCGGAACCTAGACCTTATCTCCAATCCCTGCACAGGGGGGAACCTGATGCACAAATAAGAACCCCTCCTTCCCCATGGCAAGAGAACTTGCTGCTGGCAGTGAGTCAAACCTTCAGTGTAGGAAACACGACATGGTCCATGAGGCAACGCCCAATCGTTAGGGCCGCCTTGGGCACAAACACACATTGTGACCCTCAGCGTGAGTACCTTATTCAAGTAACACCTCTCAGTGACTGGACCAAGAGCCCGCATATGTGGCTTGCCATGCCCATAGGCACCCAGGATTAACTAGATGGTGTGTATTCCAGTTGAGGGAACCCACTGCTTTGCTCTAGAATCCCTCTCCTGGGGGGTCCCCTGTGGCAGAAAACAGTACTCTTCCCTTCCCACAGAATGAATCCAAACACTTGGGAGCTTGCACAATCCCCCGAGAGGAAGGCTCTTCCTCGGCCTCTGAGACAACCCCTACCCTGACCGGACACTGTGAACGCAACACCCAGAGACAAAATCCTGAGTGACTGCCTCCCACTTGCCCTCCTTTGATATCCAGAGGATCTTCCCTCACGGACTGGAGATCAGTCCTGCCATTACCTTGGCCACTAGCTGAGCCAAGTTTGCTTTTTCAGACATCTGTCCCCACAGCCCTGGCAAACACAGCCTCTAGTCTGGGTCCTCTGGAGCCATACCACAGGACCGTGCCTGCTCTCTCCTGGGAACCTGTGTCCATTCCTTTGGACACACACCTCCAGAATATGAGAAACCTCAGGGCCCCCGAGGACATCCCACTACTGGGAGGCTCCCTGGACATACAGTGGCATTCGGACACAAACTGAGCAGCTACCTCCACGAAGGCATGCCCACAGATGTAACAGAGATAGAAGGTTGAGCCGGACAGGCCCTTAGGCCGTAATCTCAACTCTTGCTTTGGTTTCCAGGTGTTACTCCTCAGAGGCTTTGGTTCGAAGAACAGGATATGGGGCTTTCCTGAGGCACTGAACAGAACTCCTCTCGTCTTCTCATGGGAAGCTTCCTTGTTGATGCTGTGTCAAACACCTCAGTTTGGAAAACCCTGCAGAGTCCCTGAGCCACCTACACATTCCAAGGTCTCCCAGGCCACCAAGCCACAGTAGGACTCATCTTCAGGAGAGTCCATTTCAACTCTCCCCTCTGGGTAGCTCAAACAGGAGCCTGCAGATTGAGCCTGCCTTGTCCTGACTAAAGAGTGGGTATATGAGGTGGCGTTCCCAGGCATCCATGCTTAGACACCTGTCTCGAGTCTTTCCGTATGGGGCCTCCTGGAACCATCCAATAGGACTCGACTGTCGTGCAGAAGGAAACCTTGAGGTTTGGAGTAGTTCACAAATCCCATCGTAGGCAAACGTCCCTGGCCTAATGAAGCCCTCACCCTTCAGGAAGAGGCCATGCTGGACAAAAACTCTAGCCTGAGGCACGTCTCATAGTTGACATGACCTCAGTGCAGGAGATCTCGATTCAGCCTCTGCAGAGTGGGCCTGCCGTGCCCTCGGTCCCAAACCTCACGCTAGCTTGTGTTTTCAGACTTCCTTCCTCACACTCCTGGCAAACAAGCCCTCCGGACCAGGAACTCCAGAACCAAAACCCAGCCCAGTGTCTTCCCAATGGAAGAAAAACGTTTCCCTGTGGGGCTCTCCAGAAAACCCAGATGAGGATCAACCTGCTCGGGCCTCGACGGTACCCGAACTGGATAGGATGCTCTGGGCACTCATGCTCTGTCTGACACAGCCTGAAGCCAGACGTCCAGACAGACAAGGAGACAGCTGGCCGCACACCCAGCACTTTGGACACGCCATGGTCTTATGCCGTCACCTCTTCCTAACCTTGGTTTTCAGATATCTGAACCTAGACATTATATCAATTCTCCACACAGCTGGGTATCGCAAGCACAAAACAGAACTCCTCCTTCCCCATGGCTGTCAAGCTTGCTCTTGGCATGGAGTCACACCTTCAGGGTGGGAGAAACCTTCATGGCCCCTGAAGCCACGCCCAAACTTGAGTGCTGCTTGGGCACAAATTCACACTGTGACCCTCAGCATGAGCCCCATGTCAAAGAAAGGCCTGTCAGGACCTGGACCAAGAGCCCGCATATGGGGCTTGCCAAGCCCCTATGCACCCAATCCTCACCAGTGTTTGAGTTTTCCAGTCGCCCCACCTGTACCTGGGCTCTGCTCTGGAATCCTTTTCTTGGAGAGACCCATGAGCCAGACAACACGACTCCACCCTTCCCTCAAAATGACCCCAAACTCTTGGGAGCTGGGACAAATCCCCAGAGAGAGATACTCGTCCACAGTCCCTGAGGCCACCGCTCCAATCCACGGCTATCCCGGACACAACATCCAGAGACAAAAGCCTGAAGGATCGCCTTCCACTCACCCTTGTTTCAGAGGCCCAGGAGTTCCCTCTCGGGCTGTACATCCGGCCTGTCATACCCTAGGCGCCACTCATAAGCTGACTTTGTGTTTTAAGACTTCTGTGCCCACAGCATGGACCCACACAACATCCAGGCTAGGGCCTCTGAAGCCACAGCGAAAGATTGTGCTGGCCCTCTCTAAGGAAAGTGTGTCCAATCCATTGACCACAACCCTACAGTTTAGGGAAAAGCTCCAAGGCCCCTGAGGCCATCAATAGGTAGGCCACCCTGGACTAAGAGGGGCTCTCTGACACCAGCAGAGCAACTATCTCCACTTAGATTCTCAGACAGTGTCCCCAGAGACAGAAGGTTGAAATGGACAGGCCCCCAGGCCCTAATATGAACCTTAGCTTTGTTTCCATGTGTCCGATCTCAGAGGACTGTTTTCGTAGACCAGCACACGGGGCTTTTCCGAGGCACCAAATCAAACCTCTCTCTCCACATGGGGAGCTTTCTTACTGGGGATGTATCAAACCCTTCAGGTAGGAGAGTTCCACAGAGCCACTGAACAACCAGCACATTCCAAGGTCTCCATGGACCCAAACGCACATTATGACGCATCCTCAGGAGAGGCCATTTCAACACAGCCCCCTGGGTAGCGTGACCCAGAGGCAGCAGATCAAACATATCTTTTCGCTAATGGCCAATGGGAATGCGAGGCATGCTGTACAGGGATCCATCCTTCGAACACTGCTCTCCAGTCCTTCCATATGGTATGTCCTGGAGCCATGCAACAGGACTCGAATGTCCCACAGAAGGAAACCTTGTGGTTTGGGGCAACCTCCAAACTCAGCGTGGGAAAACTTCCTTGGCCTCATGAGGCCCCCGCTTCATGAAGGTGCCATCATGGACACATACTCCAGCCTCAGCCAACGTCTGATCCTCAGCCTGGCTACAGATGCAGGAGATTTTGATTAAGCCTCTGCAGAGTGGGTCTGCTCTGCCTTTGGCTCCAATCCTCACCCTAGCTGGTGTTTTCAGACTTCCGTCCTCACACTCCTGGCCCACAAGCCCTCCCTACTGGGAATTCTGGGGCCACAAAGAAGCACTCTGCTGCCTCCCAGGAGAAATACATTGTCTATGGTGCTGCCCAGAAACCCCAAATGTGGATCAAACTGCTTGGCCCTCGGCAACACCCCAATTGCATAGACTACCTTAAACAGTGATGCTCTGTCGCAAATAGCCTGAGCCCAGACCTTCCAACAGACACCGACACAGCTGGCTGCACTCCTAGGACATTGGACCCGCCACTGCCTTAGGCCACCATCCATTCCCAACCTGGGTTTTCAGTCATCGGATCCTAGACCTTATCTCCAATCCCTGCACAGGGGGGAACCTGATGCACAAATAAGAACCCCTCCTTCCCCATGGCAAGAGAACTTGCTGCTGGCAGTGAGTCAAACCTTCAGTGTAGGAAACACGACATGGTCCATGAGGCAACGCCCAATCGTTAGGGCCGCCTTGGGCACAAACACACATTGTGACCCTCAGCGTGAGTACCTTATTCAAGTAACACCTCTCAGTGACTGGACCAAGAGCCCGCATATGTGGCTTGCCATGCCCATAGGCACCCAGGATTAACTAGATGGTGTGTATTCCAGTTGAGGGAACCCACTGCTTTGCTCTAGAATCCCTCTCCTGGGGGGTCCCCTGTGGCAGAAAACAGTACTCTTCCCTTCCCACAGAATGAATCCAAACACTTGGGAGCTTGCACAATCCCCCGAGAGGAAGGCTCTTCCTCGGCCTCTGAGACAACCCCTACCCTGACCGGACACTGTGAACGCAACACCCAGAGACAAAATCCTGAGTGACTGCCTCCCACTTGCCCTCCTTTGATATCCAGAGGATCTTCCCTCACGGACTGGAGATCAGTCCTGCCATTACCTTGGCCACTAGCTGAGCCAAGTTTGCTTTTTCAGACATCTGTCCCCACAGCCCTGGCAAACACAGCCTCTAGTCTGGGTCCTCTGGAGCCATACCACAGGACCGTGCCTGCTCTCTCCTGGGAACCTGTGTCCATTCCTTTGGACACACACCTCCAGAATATGAGAAACCTCAGGGCCCCCGAGGACATCCCACTACTGGGAGGCTCCCTGGACATACAGTGGCATTCGGACACAAACTGAGCAGCTACCTCCACGAAGGCATGCCCACAGATGTAACAGAGATAGAAGGTTGAGCCGGACAGGCCCTTAGGCCGTAATCTCAACTCTTGCTTTGGTTTCCAGGTGTTACTCCTCAGAGGCTTTGGTTCGAAGAACAGGATATGGGGCTTTCCTGAGGCACTGAACAGAACTCCTCTCGTCTTCTCATGGGAAGCTTCCTTGTTGATGCTGTGTCAAACACCTCAGTTTGGAAAACCCTGCAGAGTCCCTGAGCCACCTACACATTCCAAGGTCTCCCAGGCCACCAAGCCACAGTAGGACTCATCTTCAGGAGAGTCCATTTCAACTCTCCCCTCTGGGTAGCTCAAACAGGAGCCTGCAGATTGAGCCTGCCTTGTCCTGACTAAAGAGTGGGTATATGAGGTGGCGTTCCCAGGCATCCATGCTTAGACACCTGTCTCGAGTCTTTCCGTATGGGGCCTCCTGGAACCATCCAATAGGACTCGACTGTCGTGCAGAAGGAAAGCTTGAGGTTTGGAGTAGTTCACAAATCCCATCGTAGGCAAATCTCCCTGGCTTCATGAAGCCCCCACACCCTTCAGGAAGAGGCCATGCTGGACAAAAACTCTAGCCTGAGGCACGTCTCATAGTTGACATGACCTCAGTGCAGGAGATCTCGATTCACCCTCTGCAGAGTGGCCCTGCCATGCCCTCGGTCCCAAACCTCACACTAGCTTTTGTTTTCAGACTTCCTTCTTCACACTCCTGGCAAACAAGCCCTAAGGACTAGGAACTCCAGAACCACAACCCAGCCCAGTGTCTGCCCAATGGAAGAAAAACGCTTCCCTATGGGGCTCTCCAGAAAACCCAGATGATGATCAACCTGCTCGGGCCTCGACGGTCCCCGAAGTGGATATGCTGCTCTGGGCCCTCATGCTCTGTCTGACACAGCCTGAAGCCAGACGTCCAGACAGACAAAGAGACAGCTGGCCACACACCCAGCACTTCGGACACGCCATGGTCTTATGCCGTCACCTCTTCCTAACCTTGGTTTTCAGATATCTGAACCTAGACATTATATCAATTCTCCACACAGCTGGGTATCGCAAGCACAAAACAGAACTCCTCCTTCCCCATGGCTGTCAAGCTTGCTCTTGGCATGGAGTCACACCTTCAGGGTGGGAGAAACCTTCATGGCCCCTGAAGCCACGCCAAAACTTGAGTGCTGCTTGGGCACAAATTCACACTGTGACCCTCAGCATGAGCCCCATCTCAAAGAAAGGCCTGTCAGGACCTGGACCAAGAGCCCGCATATGGGGCTTGCCAAGCACCTATGCACCCAATCCTCACCAGTGTTTGAGTTTTCCAGTCGCCCCACCTGTACCTGGGCTCTGCTCTGGAATCCCTTTCTTGGAGAGACCCATGAGCCAGACAACACGACTCCACTCTTCCCACAAAATGACCCCAAACTCATGAGGCCCCCGCTTCATGAAGGTGCCATCATGGACACATACTCCATCCTCAGCCATCTTCTGATCCTCAGCCTGACTTCAGATGCAGGAGATTTTGATTCAGCCTCTGCCGATTGGGCCTGCTCTGCCCTTGGCTCCAATCCTCACCCTAGCTTGTGTTTTCAGACTTCCGTCCTCACACTCCTGGCCCACAAACCCTCCCTACTGGGAATTCTGGGGCCACACTGAAGCACTCTGCCTGCCTCCCAGGAGAAAAACATTGTCTATGGTGCTGCCCAGAAACCACAAATGAGGATCAAACTGCTTGGTCCTCGGCAACACCCCAATTGCATAGGCTACCTTAAACACTGATGCTCTGTCGCAAATAGCCTGAGCCCAGACCTTCCAACAGACACCGACACAGCTGGCTGCACACCCAGCACATTGGACCCGCCACTGCCTTAGTCCAGCATCCATTCCCAACCTGGGTTTTCAGTCATCGGAACCTAGACCTTATCTCCAATCCCTGCACAGGGGGAACCTGATGCACAAGTCAGAACCCCTCCTTCCCCATGGCAAGAAACCTTGCTGCTGGCCGTGAGTCAAACCTTCAGTGTAGGAGAAAACGGCAAACCTGCCGGGCCTCATGAAGCCCCCCATATCCTTCAGGGAGAGGCCATCATGGACAAAAACTCTAGCTTGAAGCACGTCTCATAGTAGATATGACCGCAATGCAGGAGATCTTGATTAAGCCTCTGCAGAGTCGCCTGCCGTGCCCTCGGTCCCAAACCTCACGCTAGCTTGTGTTTTCAGACTTCCTTCCTCACACTCCTGGCAAACAATCCCTCCAGAGTAGGATTTGCAGAACCACAAGCCAGCCCAGTTACTGCCCACCGGTAGAAAACGTTTCCTTGTGGGGCTCTCCATAAAACCCAGATGAGGATCAACCTGCTCTTGCCTCGACGGCACTCAGATTTGATAGGCTGCTCTGGGCACTAATGCTCTGCCTTTCACAGCCTGATGCCAGACGTCCAGACAGGCAAGGAGACAGCTGGCCACACACCTAGCACTTCTGACACGCCATGGTCTTATGCCGTTATCTCTTCCTAACCTTGGTTTTCAGATATCTAAACCCAGATATTATATCAATTCCCCACCCAGTTGGGCATCTGAATCACAAATCAGAACTCCTTCTTCCCCATGGCTGTAAGGCTTGCTCTTGGCATGGAGTCACACCTTCAGGGTGGGAGAAACCTTCATTTCCCCTGAAACCACGCCCAAACTAGAGTGCTGCCTTGGGCACAAATTCACTCTGTGACCCTCAGCATGAGCCCAATATCAAAGAAAGGCCTGTCAGGGCCTTGACCAAGAGCCCGCATATGAGGCGTGCCAAGCCCCTATACACCCAATCCTCACCAGTGTTTGAGTTTTCCAGTCTCCCCCCCGTTCCTGGGGCTCTGCTCTGGAATCACTTTCTTGGAGAGACACATGAGCCAGACAACAGGACTCCACCCTTCCCACAAAATGACCCCAAACTCCTGTTAGCTGGGACAAATCCCCAGAGAGGGATACTTGTCCACAGTCACTGAGGCCACCCCCTACAATCTACGGCTATCCTGGACGCATCCAGAGACAAAAGCCTAAAGGAATCTCGCCCTTGATTCACAAGCCAAGGAGCTCACTCTCTATCTGTACATCCGGCCTGCCATACCCTCGGCGCCACTCATAAGCTGAGTTTGTGTTTTCAGACTTCTGTGCCCACAGCCTGGACCCACACACCCTCCAGGCTAGGGCATCTGGAGCCACAGCGAAAGATTGTGCCTGCCCTCTCCAAGGAAAGTGTGCCCAATCCATTGACCACAACCCTACAAGTTAGGGAAAAGCTCCAAGGCCCCTGAGGCCATCCTGATAGTGTAGGCTGCCCTGGACTAAAAGGGGCACTCTGACACCAGCTGAGCCATTATCACCACTTAGACTCTCAGACAGTGTCCCCAGAGACAGAAGATTGAAATGGACAGGCCCTTAGGCCCTAATATGAACCTTAGCTTTAGTTTTCATGTGTCTGTCCTTGAGGACTGGTTTCGTATACCAGCATATTAGGTTTTTCTGAGGCTCCAAACCAAACCTCTCTCGTCTCCACATGGAGTGCTTTCTTACTGGATCTGTATCAAACCCTTCTGGTCGGAGAATTCCGCAGGGCCACAGTACAACCATCACATTCCAAGGTCTCCATGGACAGAAACACACATTATGACGCATCCTCAGGAGAGGCCATTTCAACTCAGCCCACTGGTTAGCTTGCCCCAGAGCCAGCAGATCAAACATATCTTGTCGTTAATGGCCAAAGGGAATGCGAGGCATGCTGTTCAGGGATCCATCCTTTGAACCCTCCTCTTCAGTCCTTCCGTATGGTATGTACTGGAGCCACTCAACAGGACTCGACTGTCTTGCAGAAGGAAACCTTGTGGTTTGTGGCAACCTCCAAACTCAGCGTGGGAAAATTTCGTTGGCCTCATGAGGCACCTGCTTCATGAAGGTGCTATCAAGGGCACAATCCAACCTCAGCCAACGTCTGATCCTCAGCCTGACTTCAGATGCATGAGATATCCTTTCAGCCTTTGCAGAGTGTGCCTGCTCCCAACCTCACCCTATCTTTTGTTTTCAGACTCTACCCTAGCACTCCTGGCCCAAAAGCCCTCATGATTGGGAATTCTGGTTCCAGAACGAAGCACTCTGCCTGCCCCCTAAGAAAAACATTGTCTATGGCATTGCTCAGAAACCCCAAATGAAAATCAACCTGCTCAGCCCTCGGCAACACCCCAATTGCATAGGCTACCCTAAACACTATGCTCTGTCTTACATAGCCTGAGCCCAGACCTTGTGAGAGACATTGAGACAGTTGGCTTCACACCCAGCACATCGAGCCTGCCATGGGTTAGGCCATTTCATCCCTTCCCATTGACCTGGGTGTCTTCCTGGAGGTATATTCTGAGGCTGTGTCAGACTATGCATTTTTTCTGGAGCTTCCTATGGAATTGGGGTGGTATTAGGGGCCTTGCAATTTTCTCTTAATCTGGTGGGTTGGGAAACTGAGACAGGCTGACATTCCTTGGGAGAGCTGGCCCAGTGCTGTTGTGTGTTCCTGGAGGCCCCATCCTGGAGGGCATATGGGTCAGGACTCTGGGTCCAAAGTCTTCAGACACAAACTCGGGTAAGAGTTAAGCTCGAGGTGATGGCAGACCCAATCTGCAGACCCTGAGCGAAGCATCTCCAGATATGAAATTCGGACGGCTGTGAGGCAGGATCACAGTCTTTTCTGTCTGACTTGTTTGTCTATGATGGCCACAAAATGGAGGGGTGGCCTCATGGGTCCATGTGAGATTCTACCTCTCTGGGAATTCTGCTCAGCACCCAAGAGTTTGGTGTATTTCCGGGGGATGGGAGGAGCGCAGTTTTCTGAGTCAGGGATCCCGTCCAAACAGCCATTCCAGAGATGGGTCCTGGGTTCTGGAGCCTGGATCACCGCAACAAGGCTTAGGATTTGGGCCTAGGGTCCTGCTCTATGTTTTCCTGGTACAGCTCCCGAGTGTTCTTGTTGGAAATGGGTCTCATTCTGAGGGTCACAATGCCTGTTTTTGACCAGATGCCCATGCTGAGTGGGTGTGACCTCATGGGCTATGCACTTGGCTCCCACTCTGAGGGTTGGACTGCCATCTCAACATTCAGTTTTCCTGCCATGGGGAAGGAGGGGTACTTTTTTATGCTTCAGGTTCCCCCATGGGCAGGAATTTGAGCTAAGTTCTGGGACCGGTGCCTGAATACCCAGTTCACTTTGAGATGAGGTCCTCGGGCCAAGGCAGGACCCACCTGCAGAAAATGAGGCCTGCTTTCTGGGTGCCTGTCAGGAGCTCGGGCTCGAGCTATGTCAGACAGAACATTCGTGGAGAGTTCGGCCTATGATATTGGGGTGCTTTTGAGAGCTGTGCAACTGGATCCTCATGGGGGATTTTTGCACAGACCCTTTCTTCACTTCTTCTATCTGGTGAGCAGGCAGATGGCTGCATTACGGCTCCAGAATATCCAAGTTGGAGGGTTTGCAGGCGAGGAGTGTGAGGACAGAAGTATGAAAACATAAGCTACGGTTACGCTCAGTGCCGAGCACATGTCTATTCCAATGTACAGCAGTTGATACGAGATCTCCAGCACCTGGGCGAGGGGAAGATGTCTGCTCACACTGGAGTTTGTATCCATGATGGCCAACAAATGGTGGGGAGGCCTCAAGAATTCTTGGAGGTTTTTCAAAGCTGGAGCTTGTGAGCTGCTCCAAATATCAAGGTGTCCTACTAAGGGACAGCAGAAGTCTTCTTACAGGGCTCCAGGGTCCCCCATATGGAAGATTCGATAGCAATGCTCTCTGAATGGAGGCCTGGGAAGCCAATCTCGTGTTACCATTGCAGCTGAGGAACAGGGTAAGCTTGAACCAATGACACTGATTCCAAGTTCCAAGTGATTTGCGTTGATGGAAGTTCTCAGTCTAACAGGTCCCAATGCTGCTTGGTGTCCAGGGAGACCTTAGAATGTGGTGGCGGCTCTCTGACCATTGAGGATTCTCTATCCTTAGGATTAGACCCAGTACCCAGGAGCCAGGTTTCCTTCTTGGGACAGGATGTGTGCTCTTGTATGGCTCACGGACCACAGGTTGGACCATATGCTTGAATTTCCAGAACAGACCTCTAGGAAGAGAGACCTCAAAACATAAGCTAGGGTTCTGATGAGGTTTTAGGGCCATGGAAGTTTCAATCTTCGGACTAAGTGCCATTGGCCTGCATGTCATCCTGGAGGTAGGTGCTGAGGCTGTGTCAGGCTGTGCACTTTTTCCAGAGTGGCCTATGATATTGGGGTGCAGTCAGGGGCCTTGCAGTTTTCTCCTAATCTGGACATTTTGGGAAACTGAGATGGGCAGGGTTTCCTCAGGAGAGCAGGGCCAGTGATATCATGTGTTTCTCGAGGCCCCATCCTGGAGGTCATGTGTGTCAGGACTTTGGGACCAAAGACTTTAGACACAACCTCGGATAAGAGGTAGGAGTGAGGTGATGGCAGTCCGAATCTGAAGGCCCTGAGGGAAGCTCCTCGGGATTTGAAATTCAGGTGGCTGGGAGGGAGGAGCACAGGCTTTTCTGTCTGGATTGTGTGTCTAGGATGGCCACTAAATGGAGGGGTGACCTCATATGTCCATGGGATATTCTTCCACTCTGGTGATTCTGCTTGGCACCCAAGAGTTTGATTTCTTTCTGGGGAAGAGGAAAAGACTGTATTCCATCTCTGGGATCCTGTCCAAACAGGGATTCCAGAGATGGGTTCTGGGTCCAGACACTGGGAAAACTTAACCAAAGCTTCGATTTGGGATCCTGGTCCAGATCCCAAGGGGGATCTTTGGAAAGGGGTCTCATTCTGAGGGTCACAATGCCTATTTGTGCCCAGCTGCCCATCCTGTGTAGGCATGGTCTCATGGACCATGCACCTGGTTCCCACTCAGGGTTGTACAGCCATCTCAACATTCAGTTTTCTGGCC